>NC_053455.1:7312614-7628439 GCF_015227805.2 Hirundo rustica | reverse complement strand
AGAAAGAAAGAAAGAAAGAAAGAAAGAAAGAAAGAAAGAAAGAAGGAAAAAAATAGAAAATCTGGGATTTTTTCCTCCAGTTCAGTACATTTGGATGAGCAAACACCATTGGCACTCTCCTGCCATCTCTGCCCATCCCATTACCCCACACTGTACTGCTAACTAGTGAGTCCTTTCTCCCCCTGCATCCCCTGTGTCCTCCTCACCTTCCTCTCTTACAAACTGCAGCATGTCACTGAGGCATTGACACCTCTCCAGCTCCTGCCACACCTCCAGATTTCATTTTCCTTCCTCCCAGAAATGTGCTCAGCTCCGTAAGGCTCCTTGCTCACTCAGCCTGCCCAACACCACGCAGCCAGCCCAGCACAACCAGGGCAGTCAGACCAGTCTTCCCATCCCCTCCTGCTCCTCCCTTGTTCTGCTTCTATCCAAACACTCTGCTTCCAGCTGCTTCCTGCTCAAACTCAGACCACTCAGAGGGGTGGAAACCTCTTTTTTACTCCCTTTTACACCTACTGTGGAGAAGTCCTGATTCCTGGCTGGAGCCAGTAGGTGCTGCTGTGTTCAAACAATAAATAATAACCATTCCTAACCACAGTGAATTAAAAAAAAATCGTGTTTTGGCTCTTGAAACACCTAGCTGCTTTTTCATTTGAATGCTGTCAGTGTAACCCATGTAGGTTTTTCAACAGTATTTGTTGTTCTGGCTGGTTAAAAACATTTCTCCTGAGCAGGGGGATGCCAATCAATGCAGCCACACCACTAGGCAAACACATCTCCCTGCTCCAGTCCATAATCTAAAGGGTTATTTCTGTATCCACTTACAGAGGAAAGTTGTTATAAAGAAATATGACTAATAGCAAACACAGGAGCCTTTTCCAATATTACAATTTTCACACACGGATGAGTTTGGGTGATTGTTCTTGGGCCATGGCACTGGAGCAAAACCGTCAGCAAGTGAACTTATGCAGTATTTTCCCTTTATTACTTTTATATGTGGAAAGTGTGTTCATCCACACAAACACATCCTCACTGCAGGCTCTTGGCTCCCCTTCACTGCTTCTCCATGCTGCTAACCAAGAGAAAGGCAGTGAGGAGCTACTTAGAAACAAAAAGCAGATAGAGCAGGGTAGAAAAGGCAAGTGAAGCTCTACCCCATGGCCTCTGGACCCATGAGACCATCAGGGGCTGCTGATTTTAAGTCCAGGTCTTCCAGTGCCCACCCTTGAGATTCCAAGCAGGAGTCCATCTGCCAACATCTGCTCTCCTGTTTTTGGCTACTTGGATGGGAGAGGAGGCACCTTCAACCCCACTGCTTCACGGAGCTCATCAGTACCAGGACATTTTCCCCTCTTTTTAGCTCCACTTTGGCCAGATAGCCCAAAGCGGTCAACAGCTGTTTGGCCACCATGAAGCTGAAAGTTTCCCCATCCCAGATGTGCACTCCAGTCCTCTGGAGGAGGAGGTGCCTCCCTGTGTTTGCACAGCAAGGGTCTCCAAGCCCTGCTGGCACTTTCCTGAAACCACCTCAGAAAACATCCAACTCCATAACTGGGCTCTTGCCTCAGAAGGAACGGAAAGAAGAGGTTTCACCACAAGCCTGGTATTATTAAATGTTTTAACCACACTGCTCTGCTTGCTGGGTGAGGAGCAGGTGGTTGATTTTCTCTCCTAACAAAAGTGGCTGAGAGATGACAGCATCATCTTTTTCCCTTCAAAACAGTGTCATTTCAGCAAGTGGCTGGTCCAAGGTGGAGCTGAGGGAGAGATGCAGAAATCATGTTGTCAGGCAGACGTGGCAGGACTTGGATCTTCCAATTCCTCCCATTCCATTAGAAAACTGAGTCACCCTCTTGCTGACATGTAGGATTTATATAATTTAGTAAACTATAGCAAAAAAAAAAAAAAGTGCTGGGGAAGTTATCTCCAAGGTCTTTCAATGACTCTCTGAAGAAACCTTCCTCTCTCTGGTGACTACCACAGGGATCTTTGGGCAACCACACCTGTGATTCAGATGTTTATATTTTGGTCCTGGTGTGGATTGCCTGAGGAGAGCAAGAAAACCCTAGCTCCTGGCTAGGGAAACTGGTTAGGATGGGCAGGACCCAAATCCCATTCCAGCTCAAAATCCCAGAAAAGTGGCCTGGCCATCAGATTTTAACTTCACCTGAGAGTGTTCCTTGACCATGTCCTTTGAAAACTTTCACCTTTTTCACATGCCAGAGTAGTTTCCTTATCCAGCACACTTTCTAACCTACACCATTGCAGAAAAAAAATCCCTAAGTACATTTGCCTAGTATCATCTCAAAACACAACAGAAGGCAAATGACAATGACCCTGTTAATTGACTTTCCATAACTTCCAAGGCAATCACAGGATTTTCTGGAACCTGTCTGGGTCCTGGGGCAGAGCAGTACTGAGAAAACATTCTCCTCTGTGGCAGCCACATGGGCAGCAGAGGAGACGGTGTCTCCAGACTTTCCTTCAGTATTTGGCAGATGCAACTTTATTTCTTGTAGGACTGGTACCTGTATCATCCCAGGCATTTTATATCTGCTCTCACCAAACAATGCATCCTTCACCTAAGTTACGAATAGATATAAAACATTCTTAGGCATTAAAAAAATGAGTTGGGCTAAAATAAATAAAGAATATCTGGGAAAGAAAATTAAAAAAAAAAAAAAAAAAAAAAAAAAAAAAATACAGGTCTAAGGTAAGTGGAAGAACTGCTCTGTCCTTGCCCTTTCCTGGAGGAACTGTCTGAAGGAATGAGAGAGAGGGGCTGCCCTGTGTTCTCTCTGCAGCCACCACAACAGGCACTGCCGGTTCACATCTGTCTGAGGAGCCCCACTGGGACCAGGCTCTGATTCCACAGAAAAGTATGCTGTCATTTTAATTAAACTGCTTCATGCCAACAGCAACAAGTTATACTAATGAGAGCAGATGTATCCAGTAAACAGTGGCATGTTTCTATTTTAATCTACTTAAACCTAGATATATACTAATTCCTTAGTAAATACCTTTGCGGCCAGCAAAATGAGAAACAGATGATGAAAAAATAAGTTTTCTTGTGACCCTTGAGACGTGGGTATAATGTTTGGCTTGGCATCATTAATCTTATGGTCAGAAGAGTACAGCTTCAGCATGTGTAATGTGAGGGAGGGCTGCTCACAACAAAGTTTCCTCCCTGTAGTGCCCTCTGCAAACAGTATTTTCCACATTTTTCTCTCTTCCCTGTAATTAGCTTCCCTTTGGCCTGACACACTCTGAAAGAGTTGCCAGCAGAAGAGATCTATCCATCTCCTCTCTTGAATAAAAACATGAGCTAATTGAGTGGAAGGTATTTAGGCAGAGTGAACTGTATGAGGTATCACATGCCTCAAGATAACTGATTCTTAAAGAACAGCACCTTAAATAAATCCTTTTGAAATGGTCTCTCAGGCTAATGGGTAAATAATTAATGACTCCCTAATGTGTCAATAAAAATCAATCCTCTGACATGAGGGTAAATGAATGGGAATTTTGTCACCAAAATCAGTGGGGCTGGCATTTCACTGTGTGTAACACGGGGCTAGAGACAAGGCTAACTTTTGAAGTCAGTATTTCTTTGGAAAAAAAACAATTATGTGAAAAACAGAGGTGACTTTGATTGCCTCCTTCCTCTGTAGCCAATGAAAATCAGCTTTTGATAGTGAACTGATCAAAACACTCACTTCAAATAATGCATGCTATGAATTTAATTCTTTCTACAGTTAGTGAATCATTGGCAGATTGATCCTGATTCCTCGAAATGTCATTTTTAAGGAAGCTATGATTAGTGATTAGTATCACACAGTATTTTCTTGTCATCTGACTGTTTGTAAGCTGTAACCTTTAGGTATTCAGTTTACAGATTTTGTAATTGCTGACTTCAATCACTAGGCTTATCCTCCCTGATTGGATGATGGGCATTTTAAAACAATGCCTTATCGAATGCTGAAAGAAAACTTCCATCCCACACATAACTCTTGTGGGAAATTAAGAACGCACAAATATCCTGATGAATAATCAGAGTTGTTTGCATGGGAGAGAGTAACCAATTTATCAAGCTGAAAGAAATGCTTTCAGTTTAAAAAAAAAAAATATATTGTGGTGTTGTTTGTGATTCATTCCATAGAGAAACATCCTATGCAATCATACTCCATCCTAGAATTTCTAGCAGGACCCCAAATCTCACTAGGGCTTTGTTGTCTTCCTTTATCTCTGTAGAATGACTAATTTAATGGCCCTTTACACCACATAAAAACTGAAAGGAACTCAACAACATTACAGGCAGTTAAGACCACGTATCAGAAAAAAAAGGAGCTGAAGTCTGACTGTACTTAATTTCATTAAGCTGTTTCCCATCTCCTGGGCAGACTGAGGTGAGTAAAGCCCAGGCAAGCTAGGTTGTCTATTTATTTGCAGACTTGCACAATAGCTGCAATACAATGTGTTGAGACTGGCCATTTATTGGTTCACCAAAAGTGTGTGACAAGCCAGGGCTTATTCTGTAATGGATCCATTCCCAGCAGTTGTAACTTGCCACACTTCTTAGAAATGCTAAAAGATGAGTTTGTGTGAAGCTGCTTACTTAAACAAACATTTGGGGTTGTTGGTTGTTGTTTTTCTGTGGAATTTGTTTGATTGGTTTGGGTTTTTTCAATAGAGGACTCCTTGAGTTTCATTTTTAGATTTCAAATGGAAAGTTAAAGAACTTAAATCATTCCTTGTGAGTCTTATGCTCTCTTACCCACCAGGTCTGGGCTCAGGACAGAATGGAATGTTACTGTCCTGATTCTGGCTGGGATAGAGTTAATTTTCTTCTTAGAAGAAAACACAAATCCTTAGAGGAAAAGGAGGATAAATATTTAAGACAGCCTTTGAAAGTTAAGCACACAGAGGTGATTAACAAATAACAGGAATTGTGCTAGTTCTCTTTGCAGACCACTAAAAATTCTCCACTCACCAGGCTGGCACATTAGCAAATAATATGATTTGTACCACTTTCTGAGCCTGTTCTACAGGATTGAAAAAAAGAACAACGGGGAGGCAAGGAAAACAACTGCAAGTAAAAATAATCATCTTCCCCACAGTACTTGCCATAAAAAGACTTCCTCCCCTCTAATATTATGGTAAACTACCTTGTTAATCCTCTTGCAGCCAATGAGTAGTTATTTTCCCCTCTTCTTCATAATGAATCTTTTTTCTCTATTTTTTTTTTTTCCTATTATACGTTATTAGGAATAGGAGAACCACAAAAGCCACTCTCAGATCCAGCCCTGTTCTGCTCACCCCTGCTTGCTGGCCAGCTGGGCTGTTCTGTAGCCAAACTCCATCAAGCTGCACCATGAAAGTGTCATCTTTAAGCAGACTCCCCGACAGAACATGATGAAATTACTGCGGCGTCAACACAGGTGCATTTACTTTGCCTGCCCTATAAATCTGGCCTGTAGGATGACTTGTATAAATAAAATGAATGATTTTGTTCTTGTAGGGACTTGATAGGGGTCAACGATCTGCTGAGCACAGGCAGAATTTCTCAGCACAGAATGGGTAAAGCAGGAGGGCTTAATTCAAAGTGTTAGATTATCCAGGCTTGATGGCTTAATACGAGTGGGAGGAAGTCATAATACAGGGAATCATTACTTAGACATGTGCATTTATGAAATCATTACTGGGTTAAAGCAGTTCATTTGTCTGCCTTTTTAACTAAAACCTTTGGGTTGGGGGTGGCCCACAGTGCATCCACTAGTAGGAGCCCTGAACCCTGATCACCTGTAACTGAGGATTTTCTGTTAACCACTCCATGCTCCTTCTGGAAAGGTGTCTGTCTCCTTTCTGTCTGTCTCCAGGTGGGTGATAGATGCCAGAGGCATCTTGTCTCTGTCAGGTTCATTACAGTGGCTCTGGGCTCTCAGGAAGTACATGCTCCCGACTGAGTGATAGACTCTCTGAACCCCTTAATTTTCACAGCTTTGTGCTCTGCAAACTTTTATTTGAACAGGCCTTGCTGGGATTACTTGTGGCCTTGTCAATACTTCTTTTGTGACCAAAGATAAGGCCTTCTCTCTCTGTGTGATTGGAAGAGTGCAGAGGCAAATATTAAAAGGCTTAGTTTCCTTTCCAGTTCAACAAACCCATAAGCCTCATTTTCAGCTGCCTTCCTGCAGCTGCCTTGATGTAAAAGGCAAATTTTTATAGGCAGCCATTTGCATCTGATGTTGGGAGGGAGAGAGGAGAGGGGCACATCGTCTGTGCACACTGTCTTGGTCCTCAGGTTCATGCCTCAGCTCCTCAGGGGCATCTCTCCTCCCAGGCACTGCACAGCTTGGAGCAGCACCAAGGAGCTGTGAGGAGAAAACAATCCTCCAGCAGGTTCCCACACACTCCACCCTCCCTTGCCATCAACACGAGCTGTCATTGTGGGGACATGAAGAGGAAAAGCCAAGCCTAGCCTGAACGAACACAACCCTTGGCACCATCACACGTTTTGGAGCAACTTCGTACAGCGCTGCCAACAGAAACATGAACTTTGTCAAAAGAGCCTTCTTCTCCTTTTATCCACCATGAAGGCCTCCTCTGCAGCCTCAGGTTTGAACAATATCTCTGGGAGTATTTAGGAGAGGGGTGTTCTTCCCAGATGACCTAATTTCCAGCTAATCTCCTGCCTGTCAACAGCTTCAGCTGAGGAAAATTTGGAAATTAGTTTTGCTGTGGCAGAGATAAGGGACACCAGGAAAGGCTCTTCCCAAGTCAGCAGAATAGCTGTGTTTGAGCAATATAAGAGTCAGTAATTCTGAATTAGGCACATGAAGCACCCACTCATCAGCAGTGTTAGCATTTTTTTGTTTATGCCTGACCTCTGACGGGTTTTCTTTCATCCCCGCCTTTTCAATAACACCACTTACCAAAAAAATTGCTGGACCCAAGATGATACCCCACTCATTGCAAACCAGCCATCACACCAAAAGCACAGAGCCTGACCTCAGGAGGTTAGAGCAGCCAAGATGTTCTTTTGAATGCTGGAATGAATTTGCCTCAACCTTGCTGGTTTTGTTTTCCGTGTTTTACCAATAATTTGCAAAAAGCAAATCTGTTTCAAACAGATATCAAACAAATAATTCAGGACATCTTTGCAAAGTTTCAAAATTCATATTCATAACTGGAATCTCACAGAACACAAATTCAAACTTCAGGAGTTGCACTCATCCAAGTGGGGAATGGATCCTTCCAGGGAAGCGACACACCTCATAAAAATAGCTCAAGTTGCAAACTTTGAATATGAAATGCTCCCAGAAAATTGCTCTCCAAGAAGCTGCTAGTGAAGAATGATTTCCAGAAGTGATTCAGCAGGCAGCTCAAGAAAATTACAGTCTCTTCACGGACAATTCACAAATGGGAGATATGGTTTGTTGAATGATATTCATTACAAATGATTCCTTCACCTGTATTTATCTCTGCAAAAATAGTCAGGGCTCTCAGGTGGACTCTAACATTTACAACACCTGTAATGCTCAGTGTCTGGAGGCTAAGCAATTTTATGCTGAACTTCTGCACAGAGTTATAAGAAATTATGCTAAATGTCTAAAGCAAGAAATGGTACAAGATTTTCCTTTTGTCCTTGTTTTTCCTTTTCACATCATGTAGCAATTAATGCACAAAGAGGAGGGATAAAAACTCAGGCAAAATTATGTCAACCTCAAGGACTGCATTTTTCAAGCAGTGTCTTTTTGTAGGGCAGGGAGTTTTTGCCTCTGTATGACAATACTGACATAAGCTGGACTAAGGGGTCATTTCTGTGTTTCTTTGCTCACATGATATGCATTTTAAAGTTTGTACCAGAGGAGCATACCAAGTTTATACAGCATGTCTTGAGCAAGAGTAGGTTGAAATTGCTTTTCAGACAAAACACCCTCAGTTCCCAGGGGCTGGATTGAGTTCCAGAATGCCCCATGAGATCTGAGTGTTTTCTTCAGAGCCTGCCCCTCTTGTGTCCTGCAATAGCCTCACAAAATCCTGATGGGACACCAGAGAAAGGAGAAGTGGGGAAATACAAGAGGTGTCATTTCCTTTGATGATGCAACATCATTTCCTGGTGCATTCGTCTGTCAGGTCAAAGTAACCCCTTTTACAAAAGAAAATAAAGAATTAGTTGAAAGGCTGTTGCTGCTGTTGTTATTACTGTTACCATTTACCAGCTGTCCTGTGATAACTTGGTTTGGTTTTTTTCTCCCGTTGTGGGACTGCTTGCACTGAGGGACCCTGTTCTGGAAGTATGTGTATATCAAAAGGAAGCAAACATTATCTGCCATGCTCCTTCCTTGCTAGGCTGTTCCCTCACTGCTGAATCCCCTTGGGAAGCAAACAGAAGTTCCAGGATTCCTGCAAGTCCAGTCGAGGCCCCAGGGCTCATCTACATGTGCTCACTGAGTCACAGCTTGGTCTGGCTTGGGTGCAGTGGGGCTGTGGAGACCTCTCCCAGCTCCTGCCCCGACCTGCCTCCTTGGAACACGCTCTGTGTGAGCCCCGAGCTGTAAATGAGTCATGTTTGCCAAGCTGGTGACAAGGGTGCTGCTATCCCTTTTTAATGTCCTGGGGCATGGGAGCCCATGTGTGTGTGTGTGTGTGTTCATGAATTCTCCCCTCCCAGTTCACAGCCTTTCACAACTCAGAAGTCCCAGTGTATCACCGGAGAGAGGTTGGCACCTTCACAGAGCGACTCATCAAAGGAGCAGGAGAACATCCAGACAGTGGGAGTCCTACACTGAGGGGGAACCAGAGCAGTGGTTGGTGCTGCAGAGAGAACCTTGGCTGCTAAAGCAAAATGTTCACTCAGGTTTAGCAAGGGCTGAGGTACTCCCACGCTGTCAAACCAGAGACACCACTGTGGGTGCTCCAGCAGCTCAGAGGTCCCTGACACAGAGGCTCCTTTGCAAAAAGCCTGCAGACAGCACAAAGTCAGCTGTATTTTTCTTGTTTATGTTTCTTGTTTATGCTTTCTTGTGGGGCATTTTTTTCAGTGTATCTTTTTTTCGGAATATTTTTCAATTTAAGAAGCAGATAATGTACCTGAAACATTTGTGGGTGTTTTATACATCTTGTAAATAGTCCCAGACTCACCTTGCAGGCTGACAAACAAGACAAATAAGAAAGTTTTCTTCTTTTTTTCTTCAGGTGTACCTGATATGGAAATGAGGCAAATATAGGGGGGAAGTGCCAATATGACCCAAAAATTTATTGGGGAGTTGCACCAGGGGGTTAGGATTGCTGTTCTGATACATTGCAAAGAGTTAGAGGCAGAAAGCAGTTGAAAGACAACAGCTGTCTCTGCAGAAAATCACTGCAACCACCATGAGATTGCACATCTAGAGGGAAACTCTGGGGCTCAGTGGAGTTTGGCACTCCTCCAAAATCACAGCAAGGCTGCTTGGAAGGGACCGTGGAGATCTCTAGCACAACCTTCCATTTGAACCAACACTATTGCCAACATAAGATGGCTTTGGCCAAAAGACTGTCAGGAAAAGGGTAATCATAAAAAAATAATTAAAAAAAAAAAAAAAATGAATAGGAGGAGGGAAGCCCTGGGAAGTGAAGAATCAGAAAGAGAGAGAATTTGGGAAAAAGAATGACAGGAGAAACCTGACCTAGAAGAAGATGTGCAATAAGCACGGGGTTTAGACTAGATGGCCTTTAAAGGTGACTTCTAATCCAAATACAGATTCATATAGATCTCTTTCCATGACATGTATTGCATAGACTTGAATGCTGTCCTCCATTGAAGGACCTCGTGTCCGCTTCTGCAGTCTACAAACGCTGAGACATCACATCCCTATGTGCCCCAGATGGTGTCCTGCTCCCAGGAGTTTCATCCACCATGGCATATCTGTCTGCTGCCTTGTATCTTAAATTTCAGTTGTGCTTTCCTTGAGCTGTGAATCAGTACAGCTCCTAGAACAATGAGAAACTTATAGTGAACCCGTGTTATCTGAGGCAACAGCACATCAAGTGAGGACACTCACGCTGATTTGGAAGTAAATGAACTCATGCTTCCTCATTGCTCTCTCTACAGTCATGAGCCTCCCTCTCTCATGAACATTTGAAACTTGGCAGCTCAGTTTTGCTTTGCTTGTTATAGGGAGTGATTGCCCTGGCAGGAATCCTGAACCAGCACGCCACATGCAGTGGGACATTCTCTGCATCTCGTTCAGAGCCTTAGGGAGCCAGGTTTCCACAAAAGAAATTGGGTTTGGAAATTCTTTACCCTCCACTAGAGCGAGCACATGAATATTTCTGTTCCTGACCTGATTTTCCATCAGTTCCAGGGGGTATTTCAATTCTTTATTTTTCTTGATTAGTGGAGGAGAGACCGCTTTGCTTCACTGTTTCTTTTCCAAGTTCACTGGCTAGCTGGTTCTGAATGTCCTGGGTGTTTCTATGTTCCCTTCCCAGTAGTCTTTTCTGGAAGTTTCCCAGCTACAATCTTGATCCATTTTAAATAGCTAGTTACTCCCAGCTGGTTTCTCTACCACTCCCGTCTGAGGTCAGACCACCAGAAGTGAGAGGGGGTGGAAATCACTTCATTTGTCTCTCAGATCCTATTCCAAGAGAGAAGGAAGCTCACCAGTCACAGACAATGATGCTTTGTGCTCACACTCTGGTTCCACTTGGTCACTGCCTTTCCCTGACTCACCTAATGACCTCACCTTGGCCTTCCCTGGGAGGTGTCCCTCACTCACTAGGAGGCTGTCAAGGATGTGGCTGAGACAAACTTCACGCTCTGGGGCTGTCTCTGTGTCTCCTGGTGCGATGTCTCCAACACCAGGCTCACAAGAACTCTGCAAGCAGGCTGAGTTGAGGCATCCTCTTCATGCTCAGGGTCAGACTTCCTGCCCTTCATGGATCCCAGGACACCGTGGCAGCTGCAAGCCATTCCCAGCTATGCCCCTGTGGACCAGGCAAGCTCTGGTTTATTCCCAGCTGTGCTGCAGAACTCACCTGCAGCTTTCACCCATGTGAGAGTTCAGTTCCATTATTTTAGATGCACCCAGGTAGAGGAACTTCTTCATTTAGTGACAAAGCTCTCCAAGGAGGTTGAGTGTCTGAGGCAGAGAGAGAGAATGAGAGAGAAACTGCAGATTGAACCATCTCCTAGGGAAGTTTGCTGTTTCCCTGAAGCTTGGGCTAAAGATGTGAAATTTCCCTAACTTGTTACAGCCTTCAGATTATTATCTACTATTTATTTTTCAGGGAGACAGCAATGAAGTTGCAACAAAACTCCAAGGACAATCAAGAGAAATTTCAGAGCCTTGGGATGACTGGTTAAGGGATCAGGAGCACAAGCAGTGCTCTTCTCTACCCTTCCAGAAGCAAGGAATGATGAGGGAAAAAACAGGAAGAGACAGAAGATAATTAACTGGGATGGCGGTGGATGGGGTTAAGTCCAGTCGGTGGCAGGTCACAAGTGATGCTCTCCAGGGCTCAGTTTAAGATCTTTATCAATGATTTGGACAAGGGCATCAAGTGACCCCTCAGCCAGTTTGCAAACAGCAAGCTGGGTGGGGATGCCGATCTGCTGGAAGGTAGGAAGGCTCAGCAGACAGGCTGACCCCAGTTGTATGAGGTTCAATAAGGCCGAGTGCTGAGTTCTGCACTTGGGTCACAACAGCCCTTTGCAGCACTCTTGGCTTGAGACAGAGTGGCTGGAAAATTGCCTGGTGGAAAAGGACTTGGAGGTGCTGGCTGACAGTGGCTGAGCACGAGCCAGCCTGTGCCTGGGTGGCCAAGAGGGACAATGGCATCCTGGCCTGTTTCAGCAGTGTGGCCAGCAGGACCAGGGCAGGGATTGTCCCTTGTGCTGGGCACTGGTGCAGCCACACCTCAAACCCTGTGCTCAGTTTTGTGCCCTTCACAACAAGAAAGACGTTGAGGGGTTGGAGTGAGTCCAGAGAAGGGAACAGAGCTGGTGAAGGGTCTGGAGCATGAGTCTCATGGGAAGAAGCCCATTAAAATATTAGGGGATAGTTGGTGTTTTATCAATAGAAACTGATTTAACAGTTACCTATTACTCGTGTATTATAGGGCACACACAATGAGGCATAAAATGTTTGACCTTTCATTTGTGCAATTACAACTCCACTGGGAACATGAAATCCCTGGGAAAGGACCTCTGGCAGTCATCTGGTCCATCATGCTGCTGTGACACAGGATCAGCTTAACCTGAACAGTTCCTGGAGGCCATCCCTAAGCACCCCACAGGACAGAGTCCCTGGCCTCCCCAGGCAATCTCAATTTAATTGAGAACTTCCTCAGCCAAAGCTTTAGCTGTCTGTTTGTGCTAAAGAGCTACAGCAGCTGAGGCAGCCTCACACAGGTCCTTTGCCAGATGGGCATCTTCCCCTGTGGGTTATGTGGGCGTCTCTTTAGCTGAAATCTCAGGAAATCTCACTAAGAATCTGACAGAAGACCACTTGAATTAAAAACTCTCTGTAAAGGAGGGAGCTGTTTAGATGAATACAGAGCTATCCATCTCCTTTTCTGGAGGATGTTTAGATGTGGCCCTTGAAATTCTGCTTACCTGTGCACTGAATGTTTGATGAATGCTAAAGTACTTTGCTGAACTGAGATCAAACACCCATGTTTGCCTTCCTTAACTTGCTGAAGCCACATTTATTAAAGGATTTGGACAGCACAGGAAACATTCAATCACTGGTCAATCAGTAACAGCCGAGCTAATTCCTGTTCTTAATTTCCAAAATATAGGTGAATATTGCCACAAGAGAGTCCAATTTAATCTTCATACAAGCCCAAAAAAATGGCACTTAGCACTGGACACGTTTTTACCTCTTTGATTTCACATCAGACCTTACATCAGACCTCACTTTTCTGCCCGGGGTTGTTTTACAAGAAGGTTCATCACTAAACACAGTATTCAGACTTAGGTTTAAAAAATCATGGAAGGCTTCCTATACAATGCCATGAAACTGCCTCAGAAAACTTTCCAGAACAGGAATGCTCTACTTTGATCCTGACAAAGCTGAGGAATGTGAGATCATGAGAGATGCAGCCACTCTGCAGTGGTAATAAAGCATTAGTAGATATCACACAATGATTTTAAGTTCTTGTCAGGCTGGTCATGCAGCTTGGGTTAGGGTAAACTTGATTGTCCTGGTTTTATATGTATCTGGAATACAGCTTCACAAAATAATGATAGATGGGAAACAGGTAATTCTAACAGTGACACCCAGCTGAATTTTACTTGTTGCAGGAGAAATGAGCTCTCTTACTGGTATCTGGCTGAGCAGGAACCTGAGGGCAGTCAGGTCTTCTCAGGGCTGCCTGCATGTTTGCTAGCTCCAAAGCTCTGGTGCTCAGAAACCAGACATCTGCAAAGGCAAATGCAATTAATTCCACATAAGTTTCAGATCATTTGCTGGTTTATGCAGTATTCCAGCCAGCTAAATTTGTCTCAATGATTTATGCATTTGCACCAGCAAGCAGCCTCCCTTATGAACCATCATCAACAATTGTCACTAGTCTTTTCACATATCCTTCAGTAACTAAATATAAATAAATCTGTGTCTTCAGAGAACACGCTGTTGTGGTCCAGGCCACACTCTAATTAATGAATGGTGTTTTCAATGAATTACTTCTCTCTTTCGATATTGATTTAGGATGATTGCTGACCAGGGGATGCCTTTAAACATTTAGCTTCTAGGAGAGAACAGTATCACTGTTTGGTGGCTTGGGGTTTTTTTTGTTGTTGTTGTTGTTGTTGGTTTTTTTTTTTAATAGAATGGAGTTCAGATACTGTATGTTACTATGATGTGGAAAATCCAAGGTCAAGTCACTAAGTTATGCCTGAGACAAAGAAAAAAAGTATTTTTTTCTCTAGTAGAATATGTGCCACATACTGTGGCTCATGTAAATCCTGGAAACTGCCAGGTAGTACAGAGCTGGTAAATTAGCCCGAACAGAGCTGCTCCTGGAGAGCTGAATTATCATGGACAACTCTATTTCACCTCCACCGTGATGGATCAGACAGCAAAGCAAGAGTTCCTTCATCCCAACCAGCATCATAGGAACCAAAGCCATGCCCACACTTTTCACCATTCTTCTGCCTTCTCTATAAAATATACCAGACAAAATCAGTCCATCAGTGAAAAACAGCTCAGCCTGATGCAGTACAAATCATGGTGGAAAACTCTATTTACCAAAATGCCTTCCAGGCCAGTGTAGCTTGAGGAATGATTTTGGATGGATACACTCCCATCCCTGTGTTGGGAGAAAAACAATTACACTCAAAATAGCTCAGAAAGAGAGCGACAGAAAGTGAGGAGCTGCTTTTCACCAAGATGCAGTTACTGCCTGAAAATTCCTTAGATAAGACTGGAGTGGTTGCCAGTAGTGACTGCTCTAATTAGTAGCAAAACAATTTCCATTACCACCGCTTTGCCTCACACAGCACCATGTCCTGGAGCAGTCACCGCTTTAGCCTCACTGTCCATTACTGTAAAAGTTGTCTCTACTCTGCAAATGTTCTGCTCAGGCCATGCAGATAAAACATCCTCTCCAGAATTTTACAGGGCAGCTGCAATTCCACGTGAGGATGCAGTGAACACTCGTGCTTGGCCTGTACCAGATCTCCTTTCTCCATTCAACGTTCTCCCTCCTGCAGGGAAACGAGATTCCAGGTACCACCTCTGAAGCTCCAGCCTGGCTCAAAGTCAAGCCATGCTCTTTTTGGCCTGTGCATCGTGACCCCTCTCCTGATCCAGGTGGAACAGATACTCTCTAGTCAAATGCTGTTTGTGCCTTCTCTGTACATTTTGGGGTAAGCTTTCTGGAACCAGAGCTTAATTATTGCACCAATGCTCGCACAGGTTTTTGCTCGCATCTCCCACTGAATTGTCACTTCCACAGCCCTAAAAGGTTAAAGGAAGGAAAGGTTTTGGCTCTGAAGAAACTGGAAATGGCTGATCCCCCACAGAGAACAAATCTTGGGAAAAAAATAGTAGACTATCACTATTCTCAGCACAGAGGATTCAAAGCAGAAAGCTGGCAGAATGTGTGCAGAGAGGAGAGGACATTCAGTGTGTGAATGCCAGAGAATGCAGTATCTATCTTCCAGAGCAAAATTAGCTTATGTTTGAAGCATGACACGACCACATCCCTCACTGAGGGCTGGCTCCCTTGCATGCCGTGGAGAAATTACCATGGCTCTAAAGCTGACACGATGGCTTGTGCAGCAGGATGCTGCTCTTCAGCAGCAGGCACAGCCAGTCAGCATCTGCTGGCTGAAGAGCAAGCAGAAGCCCTCACCCCACGCTGCAGAGCATTGAACCTGAGCTGAGAGGTACCAGTCACTGCAATGTGACCCCAGCTCACACTGTTCATTTAGGATGTTCACAGATCCCTTTGAAATTATTTAATCTGCACAGCTGCCACCAAGGCCGGTTCTGCCTTCCTCTTCATCTCCAGCTGCACATTCCTGCCTTCTTCCCTGCACTCAGCAGATGGTGAGGTGGCTCACAGGCCTGAGACATCCAAAAAGTAACCACATTATTTTGTCAGTGGGGTCAATTAGGTGGTGTGAGCGCATGGTTGCTGGGGGATGGGTCTGAAGGGATGAAGTAGGATCCCATTTCCGTCCCTAGATGTGCTCAAGGCCAAGATGGATGAGGTCCTGAGCAATGGAATCTAGTGTGTAGCACTCCTGCCCATGGAGATGGGGGGCTGGAACTGGATTATGTTCCCTTCCAACCCAAACCATTCTCTAATTCCATGGTAATTCTTGGATTCCCTTTTCAGTAGCTGTGAAGACTCAGATGGAATCCAACCAGCCAGGAGGGGTCTGACCCATGACTGATCTCTGAGCTCATTGCAGAGTCTGCAGGGAGCATGCACAGGATCCTGTGGGTTAGTGCACCTAACTTCTCAAGAAAAAGAGTTGAGCTCTGCAAGCAGTGCCTGCTCCACCATTCAGGCTGGGGACGTTTCCTGCTCAAAAATTCAACCTTGTTCAGCAATAACACAATGAGATACAAGGTACTTGAAACAATAAAATGAAAAGGATTGTGCTTACATTCCAGCAGCCGTGAAGATTTCAACTGTAAAGTTAGCTTAGCTCTTCTGTCATTAGAAAATATATTCCACACTTGCTGTTTCCACTTATGTTTGCAGCAGCACAGTACTGATTGCTCCATCAAATACAGTCCAGAAAAGCAGCCAGGTCAGCACTGTAGCAGAGGTGATGTTTTCCATCATCCCTTCCCTTCCTCGTCCTGAGTGAACTCAGGCACACAGTCTCACATTGCAGTCACAAGGGCCTGTGTTTCTCATTCTGTCAGGGGAAGTCTATTCCTGAAATCAGTTTGGAGAAAGCCTGATGGTGCTGCTCTCAGAGAGAGATCACAAGCTCACAATCTCTGGTTGGGTTCAGGCCAGCTGTTTGCAATGGCATGTTCACCAGCTAGATCCCAAAGATTCCTTTGGAGGTCTGAAATAAATAGAGGTGATGGTTTGAGCTCTCACCAGGTCAGAGGTTTAAATGTACCCCTGTGAAAGAGCTCTCCTCCCTTATGGAGGCAGTCTACAGTGCCTTGTACAGATCTTCCATATCTGCCAACTGATTACACCTCCCTTTTACAGGGAGTAAAGTCATCCTCTGTGATATCAAACACCAAAGATGCATTTCACACCTTTGCTCCTATTTGTTATTTGAGGTGCTGGACTCCTTGTGCTACCTCAACCCTACACCATAAATAAAGGGTGTTTTAATATCTGTTCCACAAATCTGCATAGACATCCTCCCTGACACTTTATTAAAGCCAATAAGCACATGCCTGTAACGAAGAAGTGCTGTAACAGCACTTGGCTTTTTGACCAGGGTATCAATTCTCCCTTTGTGCTCAGGAAAAAGGGGATATTTATTTAATTGTGCTTCCCTCTCCTGGGCTCTGCAGTTCGCGCTGTTCCCAGCCATGCTTCACAGAGTCCGGAGGATGTCAGCTTTGTCACTAATATTCCAGGAGCTGAACCTTGTCGGGATCAGCCAAGGATTTCTTCAGCACAAGGTCAGTGCAGACACCTCCCTTCCTGTGGGAAACTGCTGTGACGCAGCTCCCTGGCCTGGTGCTCTGCAGCACTTTCTGGAAACTGTCTTTTTTTCAAGGCTGAGTAGGGTTATCAGTGATCAAATCACAGCCATTCGAGCTTTAGCATCACACACCACTGAAGCACCAGAAGTGCAAAGCTGTGCCCACGCAGGCACTCGCTGGGCTGAGGTCGGCAATAAGGCCAGGCAGCGGCTGTGTGAGAGAGGATCTGGGCACAGGCAGGCAAAAGGACTGAAGGAGGAGAATTCCTGCTGGCAGTCCCCTTCAGGAGGTGCAAATGCACAGGAATTGGTGTAGCATGCAGAAATGTGTCCGTACTGAGCAGGCAGACAAGCACACAAAGATACAGCATCGACCCAGACAGCGTCTTATGCAATTACTGACATGTTTTTCTATGCTGTGCTCTGGTTCCTTTGGAAGTTATTAGTTTTTTCAGTCCTGCAAGAAGACAGAAAAGTCCTTTCAGCAGCAAGCCCTGAGCAGTGTGTTTTCTAGCATGTTGTTTACATCCTGGGGCTCCTGCTTATCCCCAAATCCTGCCTTGTCATAAGGCAGTAAGGGCAAGGCAGAACTTCAGAAGGAACACTGTTTTTTGGGTAACCAAAGTGTAATGTTAAACAAAGAGACTAACAAAATACCCCTCACCTGTGAAAAATAATACTTTCTGACTCAACACACCTCTTTCCCAAGTTTAATTTTTGTTTTATGTATGCTGAATTCCCTCGCCGTAACACTATGTGGGACGCATGATGGGATCCTCCCCCTGAGTTTAATTGCAGCACAAAAGGTTGTAGATGCCTCATCCCCAGAAACATTCATGGTCAGGTTGAACAAGGCTCTGAGCAACCTCGTCTAGCTGGAGGTGTCTCTGTCCATGTCTGGGAGCTGGACTAGATGGCTTTTAAAGGTCTCTTCCAACCCCAACCATTCTGTGATTCTATAAACTCAGAGTTGTGACCCATGTGCACACTCTCTACACAGCATCTGTTCAATTTACAGCCTCCAGTACATGTTTACTCCTCCCAGCTCTGCAGTGAGATAGCAAAAGCCATTCTGCTCAACTTCTGCCTCTTCAATAGCATCGTCATGACAGCAGATTTCTTAACTGGTGGCAAAAGAAAGAGAGATCACAGCCCAGTCTTCCAAATCCTGATTGATTATGTGAGGCTGAAATTTCAGGTATTAATTAAAAAAAAAAATAAATCAACCCCAAGTGCTTCATTTGGTGGCCAGTATAATTTGTTTCCAACATCATTCAGCAGCAAACAGAACATACAAGAACACAATTTTCATGGAATAGCTTAAGATGACATAACTAGGTCTTTAAATGAATGGTCATTTTATATCAAGGGATGCAAAGTATTTGAATGAGAATGTGTGCCTTCCTCAGAAAAATAATAGGAGTAAAACTGGAAGATAATGAAGCAGAAAACAGGAAAATAAAACAATACAAAAGGCTCCAAAAGCAATGCTGCAAATGGCTGTACTGGAGGACCCTGTCCTGAGCCAAAAAGGCCTCATTCCAGAAGAGCACATTCAACAAAACAAACCCTAGCAAGGATGAAGAGGGCAAGGAATTCACAAAGAAGGGATTTATGGGAGATGGAGTTATCCTGGCTTCTATCTATCCCCTTCAAACAGGAGTCAATATACAGGCAATTGCTTAGCTTTAACAGCCTGAGTCTGTTGAACTGGTTGCCACTGAACGGTTTTGAAGGTCACGTCTTAATCTCTGGCGTGTCTGAAAGAGAAGCTTTCATTTATATATTTGCTCAAATCACTTGGCCATAAAGCTTTCATCTAAGATGACATTTCTAGCAATTTGCCAGGGTTTTTTAATATATTATATTAAAAAAACACCACCAAAATGTTTAAAAATAGGCTGAAACAAATCTTTTTATTAATGCTTGGAGAAAAGGAGCATTTCTACATTTCCTATGCTGTGCTCATGCACTGCACTAAAATTGATAAATGGTTTAGAAATGTCAACTTGTACATCCAAGAGGATGATAAAATTGGGATAATATTTAGCTAACAATGACCTCATAATTGTTACCTGCTAATGAGAGGGTAAAATCTTTGTCACATGCACATTAAAAATAATAGCTGCCTTACACATGAGCCACTGGTAACAGACTTGCTTTTCTGGATGCTTCCTTTTAAAAGCCCCTTGGAAGAAGATCCAAGATGTCCTGGTGTTCACAGATCACACAGGAAAAACCCACATCTCTCAAACACATCACCAGCCTCTCCCTTTTGACTTTGTGGCATCCTGGACTGGTGAGCACTGCTGGATTTTCTGTTTCCCCAGGTCTGACAGGCCGGCTCCTCCCCGAGCCGTTCCTGGAGCTGTCAGAGCTGTCAGATTAGACAAGGACTCTGTCAGGAAGCCCTGCCACTCAGGAATGAGTGACTTTGAAGCACTCATGGCATCATATCTGATGACAGACTATCTGACTTATCCTCAGGTCTCTCCACCCACACCTAACAACAAGTTTGCAGTGAAGGCCACCCACACAGGCACTGACATGCAGGTGAGGTGGCCGATACCAGCCCAGGATGGAAGTGTGCAACCAGGAAAACTCCAGCCTGACCAAAAGAAGTCACAGCGCCTGCAATCCACCCAGGAAGACCGTGGTTTTTACATGAATCATTGTGATGCATTTTGAAATGCACTTGGATGTTTCTGAGTTTGTGTCTGCTTGGATTCTCTTTTTCCAGCCTTAAATGTTTATTGATATGAGGCAGTATCCAAGGTACATTGAGTTCGTCTCATCACAGATTGAAACTACTGCAGCCCTGATTTATTCTAAACTCTTCTCAAGTTTCTGTGCTTCAAATTTTCCATTGCTGATTTTAAGCCTTTGAAACAGTCATTATGAAACACTAGGCATAGGGACAAATGTTGAAGGATACAAATCTGGCTGCAGTTTGCACCTAGAAGACCACATCATAACAAAGGCACCCCTAGAGAGAGAGAAAGAGGTGGGATAAATACGTTTGAACCACATCAGACCAATGCAGAAATAAAAGCTTAGGCTGCAATTTTCCTCTGTGAAAAGATTGACTCTTGGATAGAGAACAAGAATAGGAATCACCGGCCCAAACAGTCTATGCAAAATGTATGATCAATTTAAAACAGAGAGAAGGAACAGGGGATTACAAGGAGTCATGGAAGGCTCACTACAGAAATTGCTGTTATTTCCTCTGTGATACTTGGGAAGGTGACTATAAACCCCATTTACTTCTCTTAGAGCAAGATGCAATTTGTACCTGGCATGGTCGTTGTCGTGTCAGGTTGAGGTGTCTGCAAAATATTGACCAAAGAACCCTGCAACTGTTACAGAGATTCAGAGACGGCATTTTCCATCCTTTATCACAGTCTCAGGCATCTGTATTTGTCCTTTAAAACAGCTGTTTGAGCTTTTAAATCAAAAAGGCTGAAGTCTGCACAAACTTAGAGACTTACTCTTGTTCTAGTAGACTTGTGCTAGGTAAGCCCCATGGATAGATAGGTAGATAGATAGATAGATAGATAGATAGATGTCAAAAGACAATGAATGAATGCTTAATTAAGCAAGCAGAGAACCTGATAGAGAAGCCTGCGTTTTTTCCTGCATACACTGTATATATGCACACTAAATGTGTGATGCACTTAATTGTGTTTGAGTATGTGCACGAAAACACACCCATGCTAAAATCAGATGCTGCTTATTATTGATTGACACAAAAACTATCACCCATTTCCCCCCCAAACTGTGTTGACTGCAGCAGGTTGGGCTGCAAAGATAGCAAAACACTATTTTCAGCTCCTTTTGCAACTTCTTATGTTACTGAAATGTCTAACTCAAGTGGAAAATCAGATGGGTTTGGAAATTTGCCAAAGCTAGTTACCAGCTCAGTATATCTCTAATACTTGGCATCCTCTAAATATAGGCCTTTTATTCTGGAAGAAGCAAGCGCTGAGGATGCTATTCTGCTTCTCGGAGCAGCGGTTTCATTTTCCCTTCTGAGATCCACAGTTCATACTGGTGGGGAAACAAAGGACCTGCTGTTCTCCCTATTCAAATTAATTTATTTAATAAACAACTCAATAATTTCTTCTTTGTTACAGGGAATTTTTTTAGGGTCTTTATTTTGGAAGGAGCTTCTCCAGAGGAATTGCCAGGGGCCCATCTAGTCTAGTATCCTGTCTCTGACAGTAGCTAATGCCACGAACAGTTATGGAATAACCTATTTATAAGGGAAGTTTCTTCACCCTGAGGAGTTTGAGGTTGCCTGTGCCTGGAAGCGTGCAAGTTTATAAAGCTTATTTTTATCTGTTCACATATAACCGCAGACGGTCTCGCCAGCTTGATCCAGTTCTACTCCTTCCTGCTGGGCTCTCTGTCTCCGTGATGCCTAATGGCATCCATTCCCCACAGGTTCCTTGCTCCGCATCTCTGTGGGGTCAGTGGATAAATTTGCCATGTATCACCTTTCAGAGTTACTGGAAGCTCCTCTCTGATGAGCAGGGGGAGCAGCAAAGCCTGATTTACGTTCTCTGCACCTTTTGATATAGGGTGTGGATGCTTTTCAGATGTTGGGGGTTTTTTCCTTTTTTTACTCTTAGCATGTTATCTTTCATTTCTCCATCCCACACTTCTAATTTTTCACAGTCTCTTTTCAAAGACGGCTTGCACTTCTCTTATCCCCTCTGAGGTTCTTCTTTTTCTCTGGTACATTTTTTAGAAATGCAGGACTGGAAGGACTCAGGGGACTATTCAAAACTCCACCAGCCTCTGTCTTAAAACTTGTCTGCAGCTTTCACTCTCTCACTGCTGCAGACACTCACAGCTCCGACAGGTGGAAACCCCCAGCTGCAATGTGGCGATCATTCACTGTGGGCCAGTTCATGCCTCTGTGTCCTTGAGATCATCCAGGAGGTTTTCCAGCCCCCAGCTCTGCATGGGGCTGATGCAGAGGGCACACAGCATCCTTCACACAGTCTGCAAACCTGAGAGGGATGCTTTTCTCCTCTCTTGCCAAAAGATGCCTGTAAAATGTTGAAATGCTCACAAGGTGGTATCCTAAGGATCTTTTGTCCCAGTGTTTACACTCCTTGAGTTTTATTTGCCCTCCTAACCAGCCTTGCCCAGTGTGCAGGAAATGCCACAGGTGTCTTCCCAGGCAGTGCCAGCTGACCATGCATCGAGCAGAGTGAGCAAAGGTTCTGAACCCAAACTTATCAACTGCCTTCACAATCAGACCCAGTCCAGACTGGGATTGATGTCTCAACTTGTGTCAGTGGCACGAACACAACACAGATTGTACCTTCACCTCCTGGGATTTCAACCAGCCTGGTGCTGCCAGCAGCTGCCTGGGGAGCTGTTTGCTCCCCAGAGGGCACCATGGATAAATGTTTTCCAGCACGTGAGTGAGGCTCCAGCTCCTTTGCTCACGGAAGCCTGGCTGTTTCCAAGCAGCTTCAGCTCACTGACACCCCGATTTCTAATGCTCCAGGGTTCTTCCTCCTAAGCCAGCCAGCAGAAAGGAGAGGGATGGACAGCCCTCATGCTCCCTAAAAGGAGAGACAGTCACAAGGGACAGGGTTGAGTTGGAGAAATCACATCGCAGTCAGAGGCAAGAATGGAAAGGCCAAAGTCCCCAGAGGGGACTCATCAGACAAGAGTTACTCACACTGCTCCCTGGGTGTCTCTCAGGTTCCATGGGATGTGCAGCCCCAACCCATGGGCCAAAGGAGAGGGGAGGGATGGGTCTGCCATGGACAGAGCAGGGGGGGCTCCATGAGAGCAGAATGCCTGAGCAGAGCAAAACCCAGGCTGCAGCCACACAGAGGAGAGGTGAGAGAAGGGAGAAGGGAAACTGCCTGCACGGATGCTCTGCTGCAAAAATGGGCTGGAAATGAGCAGGGACAGCTCTGCCAGAGGGGACACAGAAGAGACACTTGCTCCAGCTCACATCATGAGAATAGTGAAAGAACGCCAGCCACAGAAGAGGGCTTTCATCTTGGTGCTGTGTTCTTTGCTCTTCATTAGCAGGAAGCTGCCATTTGTGAGATTAAATTTTCAAGAAGACTTTAGGATGGATCCCAGGCCTGCTAATGCCTCTTCCAAACACCAGGCAGCAGTATCCAGAAAGCCTGAACACTCTAAAGGCCAATCTTTATCAAATACCTTAATTAGAAAACTGAAAACAGCTGCATGATGCCTGTAGGGTGGAGGCAGTTCTACAGCTGGAGATGGCTGGGGGGCAGCAAGGCCATCACAATCAGAGGAGGATTTGATGGATAGAGAGAAAAACTTTACACAGACAGGAAAGAACTGAGCTTTCTTAGCTGTGCCAGTAGTGGAAGGGAAGATATCAAAGAACAGCAGGAACAGAAACGAACTAAGCAAATAATTAGGCAAATTAAATATTTGTCTTCTTTGCATTATAATATGCTGAGGCAGTCGGCAGTAGAGGATCTCACTAAAGGTCAGCCTGCTCAGGGAAAGTCAACTCCTTTCTGCACAGAGCCAGAAAAAAGCAGCCTGAAGCAGCTCCACCTGAACCATCCCAAACAGATGTGCATCTAACCAGGGTCAAAATCCCAGGGCTGGAGAGTCCACCCTCTCCCCAGACAATCCATTTCAGCATTCCATACATCACTTCGAGGAGGCTTTTTTCAACATTTAAGCTCTGTTTTTCCTAGCCATAATTTCCAGACTCTTCTCCAATCCCCTGCAAACACAGGGAACAGCTGACTCTGGCTGTCTCTGCAGTCACCTTTTACACTTATAGAGTCAGTTATTGCATCTCCACTTTTATCACTCTCCCTGTGCAAGGCTTGTGAAAGGACCTTGTTACCACAGAAGCTGACAGTCTCACATCTCTATCAGAGTCACTCTATAAAAAACACCCTTCTGAGAAAGCCAAAGCCAGGACACCACGCTGTTTGTGGTCTAAATCCCGAATCTGCGTGACTTTCTCAGGGTCAGATGACAAGGCTTGAAGAGAAGGAAGCTGCATCTCCCACTCCCTCTCTCTCCCAAGCCTACCCACTGGGCTCTCCTCCTACTCTGGGTGAGAACTGAGTGCTGCAGGCTGTGTTCCTCAAAATGACTCACTTTCACAGTGTTTTCATGATGTGGGGAAGAAGGTGACTCAGAAAGTGCTCCTCGATAAATAAATCATGGGCTGCTCACAAGGGGTGAGCTACAAAAGGACATGGAGTCTTTTCTAAGCGGTGCAAAGGCAGCTTGTGTTGCACCTCCCCATCACTTCGTAGCTGGAGCCTCTCCAGCATCTGCCAGACTATTTAAGATAATCTGCCTGCTTTATCTCAGGATTGGTGTTATGAGATTGTCTGGGGGCCTTGTCCGAAAGGAAAGCCCCCAATTTATAAACACACAACAGCAATGGCCTCTCCCCAGCTCTCTCTCAAGGCAGCAGGTCCGAGAGGTGTGATTTTGCAGACAGGGAATGAGGCCCTCGGAGATTTGGTGTTCTGCCAAGAATCACACAGGAAAGCCATGTCAGCTCAAGGAATTAAACCACACTCTGCTGAGCCCCAACCTGACTGTGTGCCTGAGCCCAGCTCCTGACTGTTCCTGCAGCAATGGTTCCTGCTGAGAGTGCAGAGCTCAGAAGCTGTCCAGGGATCTTAACCAGAAAGGGGATCATGTTAAAATATTTGGGACTGGCTCTCCAGCACATTAACCTGAGTCCAAGCATTTGGGCCTTAACTTTTCCATATAAAAAGAGAGGTCCTTTCGAAAGTCAAAGAGAAAGTTATTTTTGGAAAACAGAACTTACCCACAGAAGCTCTGGGTACTTTCTAAGTCTCTTCGATTCACTGGACTTACAGGACATGGGGAGCCTGAAAGTCCCTAAACTCTGAAGTTCCAGGGCAGCCCAAGGAATTTAGGCTGTTTGTGGAGTGAGATGGGAACACTTCTCTATTCAAACACACAACTTCTTAACCTGTCCCAAAAAGCAGCTTGGACACGCACAGACATCCTTACCAGATGCTTGTTTCCATGGAAGGAAAATCCAGGCCTGAGGCCAAGCTATAAACCTGATCCAGAAGATTAGAAAACCAGGGTCAAGGGATGTTCTTAGGTACAGAATATAAATATGCTTAAAAAAAAAAAATCTTGAAAATATAAAAATCTAAAATTTTCTTCATTTTAACACTGGCTAGTCCCTCTTTCTTTTACCTTCTACTTCCACTCTACGGGAAACCTCTAAATCTAACTTGGCCCCATTTTTATATGATTTTTCCCGCGAAGCTTCAATTTCTAGAGAGCTCTGCTTATCAGCCCATTTTTGCCATCCCGATAAGTAAAGCTCATTTAAACAGCATTAGTGCCAGACTACGTGATCATATACCAGTGGCCCTAAAAGAGAAGTTGAAAGGAAGAGCTGTGCAGACATAAAGCTCCATTTGCAGTGACCAAGAAAGAAGATCTCAATTCACCTGAGAAGGTGCTTGGTGCATTTTATGTTATCCCAAATTGTAGTCTTTTCGGTACCTTCTTCATCAGCTCAGTGATCTGTAAACAACCGCTCTACATTTGGAAGAGAATATCGATGCCATTTTGCAGGTGACATGTTTAAGAGTTAATATATTTTATTCAGGAACTGACAGCAGCAGTTTAGAGATGTAAGAGAGTTGATTTAATAAGAGATCTATCCAGGGCAGTAGGCAATTTGGCTAATGCAGGAAGGAATTTGGTTTGCAAGTGATTCCTTCCCTTAGCAAAAGGCAGCAATACCTGTGTTTCAGTGCCTTGAACCAATAACTCTCTACACTCCATTTCAGCATATGTGATCTGCATTTCCCAATTAATAAACATCTCATACTGCTCACTTGACTTCTTTGGTGTGTCAAGTGTGCAGCATTTCTGAGTTGAGAGCAGAGTCCTCCAGCATCTCACAAGTGAGTGGCAGAGTAACCAACTCACTCAATGCAGATGCCTTGAAATCCATGCAGCAAAAATGCCAGGGCTGGAAAGGGAGGAGGGAGCTCTTGAATCCTACACCCCTGAAAATAAGAAAGCAAAAGGGGAGGCAGGACTGTTTCCTCCTGAAAAAAAAAAAAAAAAAAATCAGAATTTATGAAACAGAGAGGACTATTTTAAGTTTGATGTCAAGTCATCTTAGGCTCTACATGCAATATACATATATGCTGTCTGGATTTATACAGGGAGGAGGAATTTTGGTAACCTTGCCTTAAGTAAGTGCATTTGTTGCAGCTGTCTTTTACTAAAGCCAAGTTAGTGATTTCTGATGCAAAATGCTTCCTCCCAAAGCACCTGATTTGTATCCCTTAGACCACCGTGACTGTCATACCAGTGTACACTTGACACCTTTCTTTTTCAAGCTCTTACCAATTTGTCGAATGTTGTGTCTTCTTTCCTTACCCCTTGTGAGACCTCTATCAGACACCTCTGTAGCCCACTTTTCCAAGTGAAATTATAAGCCTAAGAGACTGGGTGTTTCTTCACAGTTTGGAATAGCTCTACCCATTCTGGTGTTCATGGATATCCCCTGTCCTGGACCAAATCAGGGTGGACATTTTCATTTTTCTGACAAAATAAACACTTAGTTCTATATTTACATTACATTAATTCTGTTAAAATCAATTTTTTTTTCCTAGTTGCCTTTCTTCTTGACCCTCTTGCCCACCTGTTTCTCCTTCCAGAAATGGCACCCACCACATCTTCTAAAAAGCTGTAAAAGGGAATGGGGTTTTTTGAGTGCATGTATAGGAAATGTGGGTATATATTTATCCCTTTTTCTTCTCTCCCTCTAGTAAGGAAATGCAACATGGCCTTAAAACACCCAGATACAACCAGTGGTGACAAGCTCTGCAGAGAGCCCAGCAGTGGGAAACATCTGAAAGCAAGAGGATTTGGGGGTCTCACATGAGCTCCCTGTCCACAGGAAAGCTGGAGGAGAGAGCGTCCACTTCACATGAAGGGAGCAGGTCAAAACCAAGTCCTGCTGTGGGGAAAGATGCCAAATTGGCAACATGAGCACAGGCTGCCTTTGGTGGATGTGACAAGCACCATTACTGCACAGCTGTGGATGGATTCAGTCTTTTGCGTGTGCCCCAGCTCTGCCTCCACATTTAATTTATGCAAGATGCAAATCTACTGTCTTTGCCTTCAGCAGTGCCCTGGCTTATGCACACATAGTCTGATTAACCTCAATAAACCTGTGGAGGGGAAGGGGTTAACTTCTTCATTTGGAATTTGGTTCCACTGCTGATGCACCAGCAAGAATTGAGTCTAGTGACACTTGCTCTCCCTCCAAATCATATTAGTTTTCAGGCTCCACTGGGAGAAAAGAAAAAAATTAAAAAGAATGAAAAATCCCCAGAGCCTGGTCAGACAGTGCTTACAATCTGGTTAGAATGGTTTAAAGTCTTACCCCCCCTCACTCAGCTGCAGGGCAATACTTGGATTTGCTGAGCTGCAGAGGCTCCTCTGCTGTGTCCTCACCACAGACCCCAGCCCTGCAATTAACTGTGCACTGGCTGAGTGCTCTCCCCCCTGGAAACCTGTGACCCACCAGAACACACCAGGGGCTTAGCAGCTCCTCTGTGACCCACGGGATGGAGGATCAGAGCTCTCACCAGGGAGCTGAACAGCCTCAGCCCAGACACACACACAGGTCACCGAGCTATTCAGCAAGAAGGGTTTCATTACTATGCTTTAAACACAGTGCCCTTTAAAAACATAGGCATACTTTTTAATTAAGCCTTTGGTGTTTCTTTTCAACATCAGATATCTCAGTGCGCTGTCCTTTCTTTTTCTTAATATAATTTGATTGGAAGTGCATTTGGCCATATCATATATATTACAAAAAGCATTTTTTTTTCTCATTGCTTCAAATTATTTTTCCAATCATGTTCTATATACTGTGCTCAGGAGTGAATTATAAGGAGTTAGGCAACATACATGGTGTTAATTAGATAGGGGACGTAGAAGGCAATTTTTCCATGACTCCAGGGAAACCTTTATGTTATGCTTATAAAGCAAACGCAAACGGCCACACGATACAAAGTGCTCTTTAAAAATCAAGTTACACACTGAAATAAAATACTAAGAGCAGAATTAGTTTCTCCAATTTAATTCAGTAAAACTTTAATAGCATCTGACTGCTCTCTGCAAAAGTCATTAAAAAAATTATAAGGAATTCGCAAATGACTGATAATGTGAAAACATGGAGGCTCCGATTCTGCTTCCAACAAAGGTCCTGGTGCAGTGAAACGCTGGAGCTCTCACCTAATCCTGCACTCCGGGAATGTGCTCGTGGGCCAAAGTTAACAGCCAAAGTCACACTGACTTCAGCAGGAGGCTGATCTGGCGCGGGAGGACGTGGGAGCTTTGATCTGGAGGGAAAGGTTCAGGGAACATTGGGAATCTGAACTGAGCCTTGTGCACACATCAGTAATTGTATGTGCTAATCAGGTAAACAGTTCTGAAAAATAGGACAAGCTTGAGCAGGAGAAAGGCAGGCGCAGCAAATTAAGCGAGCCAGTGGGTCTCTTTTATCTCTGACTCCACGATAACCAGTGGAGGATGTTGGAAGACTCGCTCCATGCACAGGAAAACACAAATGGAAATTTTCCTAAATGTCATTCAATAACTACAGACAATAGATCGTTCTTAAGAAAACAGAACTGTTAGGAGCAGGAAGATCAGAGGGAACAGAGCTGCCACTCATGCCTTTGCTATGGTGGCTCAGAAGAGCACAGTGGCATGAAAAAAATATTTTTCTGGAAAGGTGACTTTTTCAGTAGGGATTTGAAGAGTTTTAACTCGCCTCGCATGTCTTTTTGTGTAAAGTGGAGGGCATAAAGCGCACAATCATATAGGGAACTTTTCAACTAAAGATTTTCCTACCATCTTTGTGATAATTAACACTCTTTCATTAAAATGCTGTGTCCCCCCTGGCCAGAACGGAACAGTGCATGCCTTGCACCCTGCTCTTAATAATGTTTTTAGGGTCGTGAATCTTATCAATTAATATTTTGGAGTGATTCATACCGTTTCTAATATGCAGCTACTGAGCAGAATCATGCAGATAAAAATATTTTCTGAAGAGATTCAAAATAATTGCTTTTTTAAATTGCTGATGGGGGTTCTGCCACTCAAGCAGTTAAGCCTGAAAATGTGCTTAAGAGATTAAACAAGGAAAACTGAGCTGGTCTGGTAGCTGGCCCCTTTCCATGTGTCGGAGAGTTGTCACTACTCCAAGTGCAACGAGATGACTTAGGATTTGCTGTGGTTCATCCTGCACACGAGACAGACAAGGTGCAGAAGTTTCCGTGCTCAGCCAGGCTTTGCGCAGCTTTTTGAAACAGTCACAAGGCGCTGACTGGTTCATCCGAGGGAAATATGTGTGCCAGGGAGTGATATGGCGCTTGGAATCAGAAAGCTGCTGCTGGCAGATCCAAAAAGGCAGCGAGCAGTTTGTGCAGGACTCCCAGCAGGGTTTGCAGGGCGATGGCTGCAGCGTCTCTGGGGCCAGAGCTGTTTTTCACCTCTGTGCACTCATCAGGAGGGGGTCTGCCCCATCCTTCCAACATGGGAAGTTTCCCCCTTTATTCAAATTATAATTTCTTAACACAATAGTGCTTTCTGAGGGACTGTGCCCTTTGTCAAGGCTGAAACATAAGGCTTGTTTGCCGCACCAAAACACAGATTTGGATCCACCACCAAACCGTGTATGTGCGTATGCCCCTCCTCTGTTCAAAATTGTGTATTTGCACAGTTGTATATATGTTTTTACATGTTCATTCATAAAAATAAACAGTGAGAAAGCCTTTGAAGCTTCTCTGTATGCAAAACTAAAAGCAGATGGAAAATTTCTCTTGGTTTTATATATATAAATACAGTTGAGTCACAGTATATATATCAATTTTCTTCTAAAAGGAAAGCCCAAAGCTCAGCTTCCCTATGTACTAGTGGAGCCAAAATTTTGTGTTATTAGAGGGTTGGCTGCTTCCATGTCAGGCACCTAAATATATGTCAAAGCTGTCTAGTTTCCATAAATTACATCTAATCTCTTATTCCCTGCATAGCATTTTTAGGCACTGCAGTAGTAAGACACCTGGAGTCACCAGTCACTGGTTAGGTGTCCTGATTTCACACACCTGAAACTCTTAAGCAGCCAGGGAATCTGCATGGCACTGGAGAGGAGCTGATCACTTAAACATCTTAAACTCTTATTCTAAAAATGCAGTCTGTTTCTTAGGCTGATGTTTCCAAGGATGTCCTCCAGAACTCTCTCTCTCTCTCCTCTCCAGGGAACATCTGCACTACCTTCTAATGGAAGAGCTGAGGGAGCAGGGAGCAGCGAGTTAATTTAGTGTAAGCCATATCACAAGTCTGCTCATCCCTGCAAAACTGAGGGCAGGCAGGTGAAAGTCTGTAGGTGAAAAGCTGTAGTGAAAAGCTGAGGGACCTGCAGGACAAAGAATTCCACGTGGGCAGGCCCTGGCAGGTCAAGGAGGAAGGCAAAGAAGACACGGTCAAGAGGCCCCAGAGACTGAAAACCTAGCAATAATTAACTCACAGGTTCTCCTTGGAGACTCACAACTTCATATTCAAAAGATTGCCCTACTTTCTGCTCTCAGATGATTTTTGCTTGGCGGAGCAACTTCATTAGTTGCTTTTCACCAAGGGGACTCCCTCCTTCCCAGGTGCCAGCTTCAGGAGGCAGGCATTCTCCTTGCTCTTACACAAGCTAGAGAGCTGACACTAAGTCCTTTTTTAGGTAATTTTGTCCATTTAAAAACCAAAAATTCAAATATTTATTAAGAAAGTGATGACCTAGAAGAAATTATTTGCCATGTAAAGGGGAAAGGTGAACAAGACAATTAGAGGGACAATCTAATGGTCATACTAAGAGCAGAGGGTTTGTTCTGAAATTAAGCCTTGAATTTTATTCCCTATCAATAATGGAAAATTTGACTGATAAATCAAATATGATTAGTGGTATGGAACAGAGATAACACAAGAATAAGGAGCAATAACTATGTCTTTCTCTTGCAAAGCTGGCCTTTTTAGTGTTTTGCAAAAGGAGGAATGCTACCTGTGACTATGGAAATGTGCTGAGCTTTTTGAATAGTTGATTTTTTCTTCTCATCCTGATGCATCCAATAGCATCCATACATTACACAGGGTGCATGTTTCTCCCCTGAGCACCAGCCCAAAATAAATACAAAATTGATCATAAAAAGCACACTGTAATAAAACAAATGCTCATGCTTCTGTCCTTAAGACAGCTCAGCATAGGCTGGTCTGTTATTGCTGGATAAATCTGAGTTTTCAGGAAAATACATATCATAACAAGAATAATTTTAACTTTTGTAAGTGTTGGCTAATATTTGAAACAGATCATCTCTGCCTGGATAGCAAATTTGTTCTAATATCATTAATCTGAAAAAGATTGTACAACCATTTGTCCCAAAGACCTGTGTAGTGCACTGAATAAAACCCATAACCTACTAATTCTAGCGTGGTTATCGATTATTTTAAATTAGGACACAGAGATTCAAAAAGCTTTATGAAATTCCATTTTAAGATTTCAATCTCTTTTTTAACCAGAAGTGAATATTAGGGAAGACCCCATGCTGTTGTCCTTAGTTCACACCATTTTCCTGTCATATGGAATCCAAGACAAAGTGAGATTCAGGAGTACCCTGGAGAGATTAAAATCATAAGGCATTCTGGTTAGAAAATAAGTGAGTGTAAATTATTGTCTTTTATAGTCATTGCATCACTCCTCTGCATGTCTCCAGCCCTATCTTGGATGGACTCTGTATTCATGTTGTAGCCTTGTGTCCAGCTCCAACTCTGGACCTGGGTCCACTTTCTTACTTCTGTGGATCTGGTGCACCTCTTGCCTTCTCTGGGAATGCTGATGGACCCATTGAGCTCTGCCCATCACGTCCATACCCTGTAGGACTGTACCCTGTCCGTGCCCAGGCTGGGGTCACCCTCATCCCCCAGCTTGTCCTCCCTCAGGGAGAGGTGTCCCCTGCTGCCCTGGACAATGAATGAGCTGTTCTGTCATTCAGTGTGGTCAGTTCCCTCCTTCCAGCATCACTAGGAATGTGCTGCCAGAATTATCCCTGTCCTTTCCACCACCCCCATTCTTCAGCCTGCACTGGTTTCCATGACAGGTGACATGCTTTAAGATCCTTTTGGTGTGCTGGGATGTGCATCTCGTGTTCCTGACAAGAACAAGGATCTATAGCAAAGGAGGAAAAATCAGCAATGTCCCTTCAGAGAATCTTGGTACTTATTCCAAATCCAAATGTAATGTTCTGCTGCTGAGCTTTCACAAAGAAATAGCTTCAGAAAATTTAGGTTTGTGCCTTCTTCACATCTTGCAAAGGAAACACTGAATTTGGAAGATGGGTAATTAAAAAATCTAAGGGGAATTTCTCTTGATTGCATGGGGCTGGCTGGCTGAGGATATCCAAGGTAAAGTGTTCTCCAGAAGAACTAAGGCATTTCCTACACCACATCCCTATCCCTTACGTAGAGCCATTCACAAATTACCTCTGAGACCCCACAGGCCCTGGCTCAACAAACCTTTGCACTGACAGGGGGCTGAAGCCTTCAGTACCCCAGAGTGACCAGCAAAGACAGGTACTGAGTGCTCAGTGTGCCAGGATTTCCAAATCCTCCTGTGCAAATAGCAGCTCTCTCAAGTAGAGGTAAAAAGCACAGACAAAAAACAGAGCAGAGCAGAAAGCAGGATCCCCCAACACCCACACAAGCAAAGCTCACAGAAGGAAGCTAGAGAGGTTAAGCACAATATTAAACTGCTGAAATAAAGCCAGAAAATGCTGCAGCTTCTTTTTACTTGCCCTGTTTGAGTGTTGGACAGAGGTTTTGCAGTCAACACAAGCACTTAAAACATGGTGAGCTGATTCAAGAGCAAGCGAAATGAGTGAGCTTCCCAAGGATACATTTCCCCCAGAGTCACAGCCTTGTGCTCACTGCAATGTCCCTCAAAGGCTGATTTACCTCATTGAAATGTAAGAACACAGCCAGAAAGAAGGTTCAATTCACAGAAGAGCTACATGAACTTCCACACTGTCACTGGCAGTGTTTCCTTGCCTGGGAGAACCTGGGAAGAGGGGAAAGGAGAGAAATACAGAGTCACTCCTGTCACCACACTTTTTGTTATCAGCTGGATGGCCCATGGCCCTACACATCTGCTGTGCAATTATTGCTGTGCAGTGGGGCCAGCATCTACTGCTGGAAAAGCTCTGTGTCATAAAATCGTTCATTAAGTCCCAGCAAAAGGTGGGTACATAAATCAGGCTATCAGTGCACTTTCCTTGGGAGGTGGAAAGAAGTCTGGTCTGAGCCAAAATCCATAGAAATCCAAGACCTCTCACAGCTATTACCACTGGCTTGTATTGGAAAGGTTTAAATCCTCCCTGAGTGCAGAAGAGGGGAGAAGGAGCTGGAATGAGTCCAGCTGAGGACACTTGGCTCCCAGCACAAGACCTCCATTTCCCCAGTGGAAAGCTTCCTGAACCTCTTCTGCTCAGCCCTGTTTACCTTGCTCCCCTCCCCACAGGGCTTCCGCCCACACAGGGCAGGAGGAGAAAGAAAATGGGGTGGATTCTGCCAAAAAATGCAAAGTTGCAAGGCCCAGAGCCGCTCTGAATTTTGCAGAAAACGCAGCTTCTCTCAGAAGCAAATTGCAGCCTTGTAGGGCTCACACGGGCAGCCTAGAAAGGTGTGGAGGGCGACAAATCAGCAGAAGATATTGATCTATTTGAACAAGATTCCAGATTGAATGTTTTTAATTATGGACTCTGTGTTTATCTTCTGTTTTATGCCTCTTCCGGAGAGGCTGGCTGTGTTTTGATATCCATGCTTCTGTGAGCCTGCTGAGCCACCTAAGTGACACACCAGGGCAAGACCAAAGGTCTGAGATTTGGGTGTTCCCTGCACTGTGCTGAGTCCCCTGGCCTGCCTGGCTTTCCCATCCCTCACCCCTGCTCTGCTGTCCTGTGTTTCCCTCCACTTCCTCTGTGCTGTTTCTCTCCTATGAGGGTCCCAGTTTCAAGATCTCGTCCCTCCTCTTGAATCATTAATGTGTTCTACAGCACTCAGACCTCCCAAGGGAATTGCTGCTTTCACAGCCATCTTCTGTCTTGATAGTCACTGCCTTCCTCCCCCAAAAATCTTTATCTCTGAGCTGAAAAGAAAAACGTGTCCATAAAAAGGCAAATGTCTCAGCTCAAATCCCATCACGGCTGGAGTCAAAGGGAAATTGGCCAATGACTTGAACAACAGGCGGAGATAACACAATTCCTTTATTTAATGTACTAATGGTCTTCTGCTGCCATTCTGCTCAGCAAGAGAGTCCTGTCAGTTCCCACACAGCACACAAAGTCAGTATTACTTTTTCTCTAACACAGGACAGTACCACCAGAGTTTTTTCCGTTGCCTTGGATGGACTTACGCATGTGATGTGAACATCTGTTTCAGTTTCAAACAAAGACAGAAGGATTTTTGTGAGTAAAAAAAGGAAAAAGAACTGTAGGAAGCAACGTCATTGAACTAGATAGGATGAGCAAGGCATGCAGCCTGGCACAGGGGCTATATTGCAGAAGGTAAATGTTCTGCCTCAGACCACACAACCAGACACAGGGCTGAGAACCCAGCTCCAACCTCCCACACAGCCCTCATTGCCCTGGGAAAGGACAGACTCCCAGGGTGGCAGCCTGGAAAAAAGAAACAAGGAGAACCCAGGACAAAATGGCATACACAACACTTTGGCAGCGCCCGTGTTCCAGTCATCCTCTCTCTTGCTGTACACAAGGAGGTGGTTACATGAAACATGAGATGATGAACATATTACTGTCTGCAGGGCCAAACCTGTAATTGCAGCCCAAGACAAATCCCAGGCAGCACTCACTGACTGAAAAGATGCTTTCAAGCCTTTTATTCATTGTTAATGCAGAGAACCCACCAGTGATCCAGTCTACAAATATATATATATATTTGAAAAAAGGAAAAAAGCCGTTTACAGACATTGTTTGCCTGTTAGTTCAGGCTCAAAAGACAAGCAAAATCTTCAGGAAATACACATGGTTATTTCAGAAATAACATTAGTATTCAGTAACACAGTAATTGTTTATTGGTTTTATTCCTGGCTGCCTTATAACACTTTCAAAGCCATGGAAACAGCAATAACCTATCTCTCTACTTTGACCATTTCAGTAGTGGTGTTAGATTTTGACTGTCTATAAATAAATACATATATATTCAGGCACCAGGTGTATAACACACCTGGATGTGAAGGTATGAAAACATGAGGGGTGACTATCAGAGTCTGGTTACAGAGGATTTCCACATGATATTTACCCCTGGGTCAGGGCAAAATCCCAGGCTTGCAGCTAGTGGACCAACATTATCTCTGTTCAGAATATTATTCCCAAACCCACCCAAGGAGCTTAGGACCTTCCTTTTGATTTGGCATGTGTTTGGTCTCAGATAAATGTGATTTGTCAAAGGGCTTATGGCAGCATCACGCTCCCAGCCTGTGTACATACCCTCACTCACCTCTGGGAGACAAATTTGTTTTCAACTCACTACAAAAATGCTTTACTACACACAATAAGACCTTGCTTTCAGCCAACACAGATTTTGCTAAATGTTAACTAAAGGAGATAAAATTTCCCATGTGGGTGTCCCCTTTAGCTGAATTTTACTATCCTCACCTCAGGGGGGGGGCAGGGAGCAGAAAAAAACGGGTTTTTTAACTCACATTAAAAAAAAAAAGCCCCAGGAAATCCTTGCTTGGATGATTATATCTGGGGGCAGGAACTTGGCAGTGGTGGCTGGAGGACATAAGTTTAACCAAGGACATGCTTCCCACACCCCCATTAGATTAAAAATCCCTGCCCACGTTTAGCCAAGTTTCCAGAAGCCCTTGCTCATCCTCAGGGACCACTGGCCTCATAGAGGCCAAACCAACCGTGCTGGCTGTACTGCGAGAGGATACCTGGGCTGAAAGCACGGACACTGCCTCTCCCACTCTCTCAGCTGCATTTTACAAGTAAATTAAACAGCACCAAGGCCTGTAGCACAGTCTATAATGTTTAATTATTAGCGTGCTCCCTGGCACAGTTTTGGCTTGTCCTAGGGAGTACTCTGAGAGACTGTGTCTGGGCAGGGTTCAGAGAGCAGCACTTTGCCAAGGGCTGTTCCCAATAGGCAGAAAGGATAAAACCATCCTGTTATGGGAGGAAGAGACTTTAGCTGTATGGACGTGAGCCAGGCTGTGCCACTTGCTCTTAGTGCCAGCAAATGGGCTCTGGCCCAGTTTAATTACAATGAAGACATATAATCAGGGACTCCTCTGTCAGGCATTGGCACTGAGGAAGGAGGAAAAATCAAACAGCGGAAAGGGAAGAGCTGAATCCACTGGAGGGGAAGGAATGGCAGGGGGAGAGGGTAATTTTAGAGTTCCAGTTTGGGGTAGGAAAAAATGAGGGTGGGAGCTTGTGTGAGGGAGAAGGTAGGAATGGATGGGAAGAGATGAAGAGGTCAGGAAGAAGGATGTGGATGGGAAATGCTTTACTTTGAGAAGGAGTTTTGTAAGTGGAACAAAGTGAGTTTGTTCAAAAATAAAGAATCTAATGGAAGAAAAAAGTATGAGGAATAGTTGAGATTGTGGAAACTGGAAAAGTTTAACTCAGGAGAATGGGACGAAAAAAAATCAATCAGGCCCTTGGGCAAACAGAGGCTACAAAGCCCTTTGAGAGAACAAGGAGAACTTCTGTCCTCCAGCATTCATGGCCCACCTAGTCCTAAAAAGGAGCTCAGGCTTTATCAGGGGTTTTCATGTGTTGCTTACACATTTCAGTATCTTTATCTTTGGCTTTCACCTGTGTCACATCTCATTCTTTCAGGAGCAATTTAATCTTCCAATCTCAGCAACCTCATGGTCAGACAGATGAAATGTCAGAAACTGTTAAGGTAACCTATCCTGTGTGTATCTCTGAGCTACAAAGTCGAGCAGCAATTTCCATCAATAACTCCCTGTGGAGATTTGGAAAGGCTCCACGTTCCCTTAAAGGTATCCTTGAAGAATCATTTTAATTAACCGTTTACCTGCTGCACATTGCCTGAGGCTTTCAGCAGCTGACATTGCCGTCACTTCAGCATCAGCCTGTCACTTGTCACACGAGCAGTCTAGGTAGGATGCACTTGCAGTCCTTGATTTCTGTCAAGAGAAGTACAAGCCACTCTGGGGTAAAAATCCATACCAGGAACCATCTGACCCAACTGAAAACTGAGACACAAGAGGAGACCTCAAAGATCCTTCTCACTCCTTCTGCAACATAAATATTTCTTTTTATTTTTTTTTCCCCCTTTAGAACTGAATATTTTACTGACCCTGCAAGAAAGAGAAATCCTCTTACCATGATCAGAAATGAACAAAAAAAAAAAAAAAGCAGAAAGCTCCCACTGCTATTGTGCTTGGAATATAACAGTCAAGGTTAGCACATAATAGCTAAACAATATGCATTTGAAAGCCATCAAGAGAATAGTGCTTTGTTCTAATGAAAAGGATTGAAATGTTTTCTACTGTCTGCCTTGACACTTCATGTTACAGTACTTGGAATTACTTCAGTCAGGGAAGCTGTCACATCACTCATAAAATGCCTGTAAAGCAGCAGCAGCAAAGCAGCACCGAGCTGGTGCAGTGCACCCACAAAGAGGATCATTTTTATCCTCTTTCCTTGCCAGAGCCACATTTGCTCAGGGACCTCCAGAGGAAAGAAGACTTTGGTAGGTTGAGTTGTTTTTTGTTTTGTTTTTTTTTGACTGCTTCTCTGGCACTGTACCAATGTATCCTGTGGGCCAAAGCACAGTGTTCAGCAATTTCAGCAGAAGGAGCTGGAGGGTGAGAGTTCGCTGAGAGACTGCTCAGGCACAGCACTGTCCATTTTGAGCCTGTCCATGTGCTTGTTGCCAGCCCCATTGATTACAAGATATAAACCACGGCATGGAAATTCTGGTCCTGACCATATCAGGCATTCAAACAGCTACAGGCCGTGTCTGGATTATTATCAGGCAGGTGTCTTAAGATGGGGTTAAATAAGGAACTTTCCTAACTGGGGTAAGCCCAGTGCTGTAGAGGGAGGAAGTGGATGATAAAGAGGGATACAGCTGGATGAGATGCTGTTGGATTTTGGAAATATTTAAGCATAGAGTCAGGAAGCAATTACCCTTTCAGGTGTAAACCAGTTCCAGAAGGATGCTCTGGCTTGTGGAAACAGCCCTGAGCAAAAACCCACTTGGTTTGGAGGGTAATTAATGAGATCAGTAATTAAAGAAGCACTGAAGTCGTTCTTGCTGCCCTCCTCCCCCATCAGTAAAGGACAGACACAGCCATTCTCAGAAGATTAATTCATCCACTGTGGCATAAAATTCTGTAATGGAAAAGCATAAAAACACAGCTCTGTGAACTAAAAAGAAGAAGAAGAAGAAGAAAAAAGACAATAACAGAACAAAGAAACAAAAATTTAGAACACCCCAGAAAAACCAGTTAACCAGCCCTTCTGCAGTGAGACTCAGTTCAGTTTTAACTTCACTAGTATTTCATTAATGCACAGGTAGAGTTGCAGCCTAGCACTTAGCATCACCAAGGAACCTAGTAGGCATCACTCTTATCACTAAACATTTCCCAGTTCCTTTGGTAACTGTGGTCCTTGGTCCCTCTTCAATCACCTCCACCATCACAGACAGTTGCTCCTCACTCCTGAGCTGAAGATCAGACTCAGATCAGCCTCAGGCACAAAAGCAGGAGAGGCAAAACTTGGTTACCTCAGCTCAGAGCCACAGGCCTCAAAAAAACTTTGCAAAAGCTACTTCTCCTTGTATATGACCAACATGGCCTTTGGCTCTCTTCAGGTAACTGAAGCAGTCACCTGCACACCTCAGGAGAGTTTTTGAGTGGTGCTCAATGTACTTTCAAGTGAAGTCCCTGGATCCCAGTAAGGCAGGGCAGCCCTGGGCACACAGAAGTGCTGCTGCAGATGCTTAAACAGGTATTGAACCCAGACACTCTCGGGGTTAAGCAGCAGCAGATTCACACTACAGGTTTGGTTGCAAGACCTAACTTTACCTCTGTTCTTCTTTGGGTACCCAAATATTCCTCTGGAATGAGCCTCAACCTAAATACACACTTGCCAGGAGCAATGCATCTGTCCTATTTCCATTTCTACCTGGGAACCATAGAAAACCTCTCGCTATCTAGCCTGGAACTAACCAGCCCCACATGTCTTTGCAATGCAGCAGTAATTACCCTCAACTTCAAGGCAGGGGTTTCACAACTGAGACCAGGATATGTCAACAGAAAAATCTCTACCGACAACACATGTGTTCGCTACTGGCTAGTGGGCAAGTGCTCCGGGGAGGTCCTGGTGGCTAAGGAGGAACACGGTTACACAGTCATTTAATGGTTCTAATAAATGGTTCTTTACTGTGCTCAGCTCTCTCGTGTGCTTCCACCTGACCCACTGCGTGTCCCCAGACCGTCTGAATGCTATTTCCAGTGCCTCTCTGTGTTGACTTTTGGTGTTTTCCTACCAAACAAACCAGCATCGATATCCTGAAGAGTTGACAGAGAGGTCTGTCATGGGGCAGTAAGTTAACTTCCTTCTCCTGAACACAACAGCCTTTGGGGCCAGGCAGCCTTTGACAACGGGGGGAAAAATTAATCCAGGGTGTGCTCTTTTTTGATCAGAAATAGAGAATTAAGAGTTAGGAAGCAAGCTCTCCTTTGCTCATCCAGGAAAACAAAATCTTACACCCCAGCTCAAGGAAAAAGTAAGATATTTTTGTCATTTTTGATGCAGAGGATAAAGCTGGTGTTAATGACCCAAATGTCTTCATGGTAATATTCTAAATTATCTTTCTTTAACTTAGAGGAATTAAATGGTTAATTAAGGGGTTATATTCATAGTGCCTGAGTGTATCAGGCAAAATATTTTTATAGGTAATTAAGAGCTCAGTCTTTCTGAAAACAACACAAGTGTATTGCAAGAGTATTTCCCAATGCAATGAACATCACTCCTATTTTTAACTAGCTAAAATATGATGATCAAGGGGCGATCTTTAAAAAATAGTACAAAGCACATTGCTCTTCATCTTTCACCAGAATGCAACTTGTCTTGTGACAAATGCCAACATATTCCAATACCTTTTAGTTCAAAGCCAGAGGAAGGAATTAGCTTGCAAATGTTTCTGAGAGCAGGAATTCTGGAACATTTAGACTCAGGAATTTTGATGTATTTTGCTATAAAAAATAATTAATGATTAGTTATTAAATACAGTAACAACAACAAATAACAATGAAAAGAGTGGGGGGAAAAAAACCCAACCTGTGTTTTATACAAGAAAAATACTATCAGAAAAATAAACAGATTTGTTTGTTTGTTTGTTTTAATTATGTCACTTGTTTTAAGGTATCAAAGTTCACAGGCAACTGCTGGATTTTGATGAAATTGCCATTTTCTTGACCACATGGTGTTTCAGAGAACACTGTTCGCTGGGCGAGAGCTCTGGGTTCGCTTCCCACATCTGCTCTTTTACAACTGCTTATACCAAATCATTTTGCAAATCATTTGGCACCTCCAAGCCTTGCTTTTGATCTCAGTAGTCAGAGTAATATTTATTTTCTCCCACCCTTGCCTAGTTTGGTTAGCTTGTATGCTCTTTGAAGAAAGACCTGCCTTTTCCTCCTTTAAATATCACCTCCCAAGAGGGCAAAGAGGAATAGCTTCATCTTGCTTGTACGTGAGAATAATGGATGACAGTCTCCAGGATGTGTTTGCAGTCACCTTCATCTCTTTGCTGATGGGATCTGCTGCTGTGGCAGTAACTTCACCCCTTGTGAAGCTGTGCACACCTCACCCCCCAGCACAATCTCTACCCTGCTTCAGTAAAGCACTTGTGACAAATGGCACCTGGCTAGCAAAACTAGAAGGGGCAAAATGAAAAATGATGGGTGTAGGAAGTAGCAGGGAGCACAAGAACGACAGTCAGAACAGAGGCACAGTGCTGGACACCAAGGGCAGAGGGAACTCGTGGCCCTTTTGGGTGCTACTGGCTGTTACGGTTGAGTAGCCACTAAGCACCATGAGCAAGGACCTACAGCAGTTGTAGCAGTGCACAGATGCACAGACAGCTCTCGTGCTTTTAAATATCCAGGACAGCAAATGTGAAAGTGGGAGAACATTTCATCACATCTTCTGGACTGAATAACCCCAACTGAAATCCATAATAACTCTCTTGTTGCTTTTGCATCAAGCACAGGGGAGGGAGATGTGGCTCTCACCAAGGCAGCCAACAGCTGGAACCGCCACAGGCTTCAAAAGACTTGCATTTCTGTGGCTCATTTTTCAGCATTAGCTTCTTCCTGTAATATAAAGATGAGTTAAACTTGGCTTCTTGGGAGCAGGGAAGCAGCAAGAGAAAACCTCAGCTGGTCCTCAGAGTCACAGCAGAGCAAGACCTTTCTCCAAAAAGTGTGACAATTTTGGAGGAAAAATGTTGTGGCTCAGGCAGAACAATTCATCACCATTTACCTCCACAAAACTTGAGAATCAGTTTCAGAGGAAGGAGATTTTCAGGGGCAGGATGGACAAATACATATTAAAAAGTCAAGGACAGTGGGATGCAGGATGCTCCTTTCCATCAACCACAGGTTTCTCTGAAGGTTCTGGGCCTTTCTTACACCTCCCTTTAGACACCAAACTGGTCATGTCCCAGAACAACCTCCTGAGCCAGAGCAGGCTGAGACGGCATCCATATCCACAGCACGCTGAAACGCTTACAGGTATCCCCAGGGGACTCATCTGGTCAAGGTCAAAAATAGTCATGGTGGCAGGAGCTTAATTCACTGTGACTGTTCAAGGAGAGCTTTTCCATCTCAAGTGACAGCTAAGTGTTGCTAGTGAGACATTTTCTGGCCACAGCTTAAAGGAAGTAGAGGAGCTAAGTGCAGGTGAGCCTCTAGCATCCAGACCAGAGCTATGCTGAAAAGTGAGCCAAATGCTGTTCAAAATTGAACTAAAACATTCAGAAACTTTGTGACCTGTACAGTTCCAGGAAAAAAATATCCAGAAGTATTACAGGTATCAGGACTAGGCAATGGCTAAAACGCTTATCCAGACCTTTCCAAGACTCAAAGATTTTTACATCTGCTATTGGCCAATCACTTGGCACTTGATCTCTAGTTTTAATGATCTAGATGTCATTATAAACTATTCCAGTAGACATACGAAGCAACAGAGTATATATTTGGGAAAGCAAAGTGTAAAGAACTGGAGTCCTCCCACCCAATATGACTGAGTAAAAAACCACAAATTTCACTGCAAGCAGCTTCTTTCCCCCAGTTATCAGAGAACTAACCTTTTCACCAGACACTTACTAAGGGATCACTCAGGAAGATGCTTGCTTGCCAGTGGAAATTGGCCTCATCAGAAAAAAAAAAAAAATCTTAGCACTTCCTGCAGCACTGCCAGCACACGTCATGGCTCTGTAGGACTGGAGAAGGGCAAACGAGCTGCCATATGGGGTCAGTCAAAGCCCCATCCTGGCTGCTGCCCTGGCTTGGGCAGTGAGTAGGGGAGGAGAAAAGGAGCCATACAGAGGGTGAGCATCCCCAGGCATGTGTTGGGTTCATTCCCAAGTGGGAAGCTGTATCCAGACCATCAGGTTTAATAATTGACAATGGGACAACCAAAAATAGTTTTGACTTTCAAGCATAATAAATTGACCAATGTTTACAGAGTCCAGCCCCTCAATAGTCAACCAGTGTAAATTCATACACTTTAACAGAGGTGCATTTGTGTTGGATTTTGTTTAAACCGGCATGGGGTAATTAACCAGCCCCTAAATCAAGAGCTCTTGAAGTTTGTCCCTCCCTCCTGACCTCCCTCACCCTTTCATAGACCACAACAGAGATTTTCTAACATGCCCTTCCTGAAAGCTGTCCATCAAACTTGTCCTGTTCCTTTTCGCCCGTCAGCTGAACTTTGTTTTCTGTGGACACTTGCACACTAATTTCAAGACCCTAGACCAGGGCTCAAAAGAGCATTGAGGCAAAGGAAGTTTAAAAAAAAAAAAAAAAAGCGTTGAATTGTGAGGGGTTTTTGATCATTCAAATGCTCATGAATTTTCAGAAAGCTGGACAGGTAATACCTTTTCTAAACAGAGTTTTTAATTTGGAAAAAATACTAAAAGCTCAGCATTTCACACCTCCACTGAGATATGCCTCTGGCTACCCTTTTATTTTTCATGGCGTGTTTTCTGAAATGTTACATTCTAGAGAATATATTGCCTTCAAATCATGTACACATGCATGTTTATTAAGTCATTACCATAGCCTTAAGTCCATAAAATCACTGTGGACTGCAATACCACATGTGCATCCAGCAATTAGATGAATAAATTAACCCCAAAAATTTTCTGCTTAAGGTGGAAGGGAACAACTTGTACTCTGAAAGTTGAAATAACACTCCAGAATAGAGGAATCAACTAATTTTGTATTTAAAAGGCTGCTACCTGGCTAGCGCTCAGGAAGAAAAAAAAACACCACCTAATCATGCTGATGAATACCAATAGCCTTAAATTTCTGAAGAAAAAAGGAAGAAAAAAAGAGTAGAAAACAAGGATTTGGCAGAGCACGCAGTTCCAAAGTGCATTACTCCGTCAGTGTCATTTTCTATGCAGCAGTGTTCTTTCAATTATTTTCCCCTCTCTTCCTCTGTGCAAAGAAAATTGGCAGAAAAAGTTGCCTGCAGGATCAGAGAGGGGTATTTTTATCAACCTACAACTAGATTAAAAATCCTTTATCTGAAATGCAGCAGAAGACTGGCCTAAATTAAATCCCATCTCCCTCTGCTTCTGGGCTGTGAAGGAGTACCACACAAATGGCATCTTGTTTAATTTGTATTATTTTTTTTAATTTCTGTTGGGTTTAGTTTGCACTTGCACCAGTTACTTATGCAAAAAGGGCAAGCGAGGTGCAGACAGCTACATAGCAAATGTCCCAAAGGGGATGGCAGATGAGGGATGTTTGCTGAAACATCTGGTCAGTCCATCACCTGAGGACACAGGAGTGGGTAAAGCCCAAAGCTTTGAAGATCAACTTCTAACCAGGGCATCAGTAGCCAGGACATCAGCTTTTCACCCTTGCTGCAGTGCTCTCTTTATCTCCACAGACACTGTTCACATGGCAGAGCCTTTGCAGAAGCTGGGCTTGCAAGGATTTTTGATGGTATTCATAATGACTGTTTGTGGTGTTGCACTGCAGTGGGACTACCAGGGAGCCTGGCAGTAACCGGGTCACAGACCTGCCCTCTGTCACCGCGCCCAGCGCTGCTGACACAACCACCAGGTGTCAGCTGTACCCACACGCATGGAGCAGCTTCATTCTGCCCATTTCATGCCAGCCTCCTTCAACTGCACGGCCCCAGGGGCCTGATGTTGCAACACAGGAGGACAGTAAACAAATTTGGGAAAGAGAGGCAGGGGAAAACAGGACCTGAGAAGTTGGCATCATGGTCTGACTTGTTCCTTACCTGCGAGCAAACCACCTGGCTTGTACTGGAAGGGTTATAAACATTTGGGTCTATTCCCTTTCAGCCCTGTTAAAAGACACTACCACCCAAAATGAGGTTGAGTGAGGAATCAGCAAACGTCCTGTCCGGGGTATTTTTGGGTAGTTGTTCCAATTTCTGCACTGCTGGCTTCTCTGGCTCCATCTCATGTCAGAGTGTACAAGAGCAAAGAGCTATTAACTTGCCTCAGCAGCGATTGCTGTGCACAGTGTCCTGGGCAGAGACTTTTCATTTAATTTTCATACATCATTTACAGCTTGCTGCACCCATTCCAGAAAGTCAGCAGCAATCTCCTTAAGTTAACATGGAACAAACAGGAAAGGAGATAGAATTCTTCTGTTGTTATTTAAAAGTCTTGTCATGTCTGGGCACATTTGGTGTTGTCACTGATTTCATTTTCAATATACTTCACTGATATAACAAAGTCATTTCCTTGAGAATACACAGGGGAGTGCTGGACAGCATTAATGTAGAAAAAACAAACATAACCAATTTGTTTGTAACAAACCTATATTCAGCATTGCCCTTTGTTTGTTGTTGGGTATTTTTTCCTCATATTTTATATGAATATGATAGGCCAAATTCTGATTTTCAGCATTGCAGTAAACCCCTCCAAGGAGCAAATAGAATTTCTGTGGATTTGTAGGCGTAACACAGATAAGGATAAGGCCCAGAAGCTTGTTTGGAAATAGCTTATAGAGCCTCACCTGTTTATTATTCAATTGGGACTGCTAAAAAATTGTGTGAAAAGTGCTCAAGAGAGGTCCAAGAGTCCTTCTGCGCCCAAATTCAGCAATTGTTATGTCCGTGTCCTTTAATCTTTTATCCACACTGCTGCAGTTACACACTCTATGAAGAGAAGTACAAATAATAACTCCTTTGCAGCCTCCAAAGGCTGTAAGGAGGATTAATTAGTTAATGTTTACACAGTACAGGGGCCAGGCTCTGTGCTGATTTATGCTTGATGCATGTCAGCAGGGGTGGATTAAGGTGGGAGCCAGCACAGTGTCTTGCAAAGAATGCACCAGGTTCAATGTTACTAATGTGCCCATTGTGGGGTTTTTTGTGTTTTTTTGTTGGTGGTGGGTTTGTTTGTTTTTTTTTGGGGGGGGGAGGTGTTTGTTTGTTTGTTTGTTTGTTTGTTTGTTTGTTTGTTTGTTTGTTTGTTTGTTTTAATGGCTTCACAGAGCTGAAAAGGCTTCATGCCTATCCAGGGATCTCTGCACCTCTTGAGATGGCTGTGAGGACACAGCCTGGCAGTGGTCTTTAGGGAGCATCTCAGGTCACAGAGATGAAGTCATGATAAGCAGCTCTCCAGAACAAGGAGTGGTGGCACAGAGCCCTGACTCTATGAACTAGGGGACAAGTAGACTTTCCTTTAAAACAAAGGCTACAGAAAAACAGTTATTCAAGGAAAAAAAACTGATTTACTGGTTCTTCTACATCTCTGCTTTGCACAGATACTTCTGTTACACTGGTGATGATGTATACTCTTAGAATAAAGAGTAAAATCATAAAGCATAAATGAGTCTAATTTGGTTTCCAGTTTTAAAATTCTTCCAGACAGTGATTGCATGTCACTGCATAGGACCATATGGCGCTATTACTTGATCCTCTTACCAAGGGCAACATTAATGACTTTTGCCTAATCCAGCAGTGTACACTGTTAAATGGTTAAAAGGATGTTCCAGTAAACAAAATGCACAAAAGCCAGGGCCTATACTGTTATCCTTCTGCCCTTTGCCCTTTGAATCCAGGCCAGGAACATCTCATGTATCATATGAAAAGATTGCTGTAGAGAGAGCACAGTGACAGGCACACTGATACCAGCTGCAGCAGTGAGCACTGCTGTGCAGAGCTTGATTTAGTGCCTGCCTATTCTGGGAATCATGAGGAAGGGAAAAATACTGTACCATTTGCCCCATGCAAACTAGGTCCCTGTGTAATTTTCCAGGGGACGCATCCCATAATTTTCCAAAACAGTTCAAGAATGATATTTGGATGAGCTTTCATGTGAAACAGGCCAGATTAAGTCCTGTGAGTGAACAGTGGGCCTTCATGCCTTATTCAGGTCTCTATGTTAGATGCCCCAAACCAGAGAGAGTAATTAGCCATTGTCAAATAATGGGTCTGCTGAAACCAGCCTGTCTTACAGTGCCCCATAATACTCCTCATCGACAAAGCAAAAGCATCAGGCCCAGGAATCCTGATAGTTCCTAAACTTCATAATGTATAAAGCAGTAGCACATCAAAGAAAAGGAGAACAGAAGGAAAAAACCCTTGTATTTAAGACTACCACAGCTTGCACAGCACGCTTTGTCAGGACCAGCTCTCAGGATCTCTGCTTATGTGAGAGTCGTGCAAGGGAGAAGGGGAGGGAGGACTCTTTGCCCAGCCGGAGTTAATAGCTAACTGAATTCAGGGGAGCTCAATTCCCCTCTCCCTGTGTGCTTCTTGGAACACCACATTCGTTGTACTTGCTCCTACCGCCCTCTGCTACACCAAGTATTACTGCATTCCCAGGCAGAATTTCCTCATTGTTTTGCTTCAGCCATGGACCCATAAAAGCCGTTTCAATGGATAGAATTTTTCATTGCAGAAATAGGGAAATAGATCTGCCATCAATGTTAATATTCTTTGATAAGTGGCTGTCTAGAAATCACTTCAAAGTAACGAAGAGACATCGAGCAATTTCCATCGAGAACAGTGCTTGACAGACAGGCACATGAGCAGGTAAATAAGAACCCTAAGTTAGCGGGATGGCGTACATATTCATACATAAATTCATGCTGATGCAAAAGGGCTCCTTCAACCGATACAGAGTGGTGCAAAATATTTTGGTGAGTCACTCTACTAACCAGGCTCAGTGGCCACTAAATGGGACAGGAACTGGGAGGCTACCTGTAGACAGAAAGCTCCTGGTGGCCCTCTCACAGAAAAAAATTGAGGGATGTCTTCCTGAAGTTGCAAGTAGAAATGAAAGGATAAAATACCAATGACAAAGACTCAGAACAAGGGTGGGACAGTGCCAGGAAGGTAGCTGGAAGTGCTGAAGAAAATGGGAAGCATTCCAGTCCTAGCTTTGAGGACGCACTGAATCAATCAGCCATAGACAGATACAGTGAAGGTGAAGAAGATTAAAAAGTTTTTAAAAATAATGTGTTAATGAAAAACAGGAACTCTGGAAGGTGAAGGAGTGGGAAGGTATTCAAAAGATTTTTTAAATGCATCTGTGAATTTTAAAAAATTTGCAACTTTTGATGAGCTTTAGTTTGAGATGCTCCAAAAGTAGACTAATGTAGGCACAATGATCAAAGATTTTTAAGGACAAAAACTCTAAAAAAAATCCTCAGGAAGAAGAAAGCTTGGAAAATATCCAAAGGGGATTATCTCATGAGAGACATGGTAAGAACACTGCTTCTTTATTTTTCTGTTTGTATTGAACCCACAGTAAACTGTTGATTTTCAAAGCAACCACAAAAAAAAAAAAAAATCAATCGTCAGAACGATGTGCATATGACCAGTCTGGAAACATCCAAGTGGGAGTTCCTCAGTGTGATCTGTGCAGTTTGAAAAAGGATCATTAACATCAGTGTTACGGTGGTGTCTGGGGGCCTGGCTATGATCTCTTTGTTCTAAGCTCTGAACAAACAGTGCAGAGAGTTTGCCCGAGGAACTAATGACCTTAACAGACAAGACAAAAGTTGAAGGAGGAAACAATCCAGGAAAGACAGACTATTCTCCCCACATGTGCCAAGACAGACCTATGTCTTTGTGTAAGCAAGAGCCAGCTACCAAAAGCACGGTGGAGCATCCCAGTCCTTTGAACACAATCCCATTGTCTGAGCAACTCCAAAGTTCATGCAACAACAGCACACTCCTGGTTACCTTTGGTTTGCAGGTCATAAGTCAAAACTTAGACCTCCTATAGGAGGCTGCAGCATTTAAATAACATGTGCTTTTTACTGGAAGGAGGCTGAATGCAGCATATGTGAAAGATTAAAGGAACATCAAGCAGCTGCTAAAGGTTTGCATGATATGAACTCAGCTTTGGCAGCATTTTCTGCAAACAGAGAGGTAAGACACAGCAGGATAAGTGTTGGTAGCCGAGTCCAGTGGTCTCAGTGGACCATTCACAGAATTCCTGATGTCTAAGAACACTATGGCACAGCTATGCAACACATGAGGCCATTAAAATTGTCATAATTATTAGTCAATCACATTTTCTTAATTGTTTGGCCTCACCTGCCTTTATTCCTTAGGAGACCTGTAGCAGAATTCCGTGCTTCCCTGGCATTTCCCTCAGTGACACGCTGCCTACTGGGACGTGAAGAAAGCTCTGAGATCATTTCCAACTGAGAAGGTGACCGGAAATTAAGAAGAAATTGTAAGAACATGCCACACAGAATTGGGCACAACCTGGGCCCATACCAACATCCAGAGAGAGGAAAATCAAAAATAAATTGCTAATAATCATAGATTCATAGAATGATTTTGGTTGAAAGAGACCTTAAAGATCATTTAGTTCCACCTCCCTGCTAGACCAGATTGCTCAGAGCCCTATCCAAACAGGTCTTGAACACATCCAGGGATAGGGCATCCACGTCTCTGGTCAGCTTGTTCAAGTGCCTCACCACCCTATAATTTTACTATGTTATCCCTAGTCACCAAGTGGGAATCATTTTGGACTGGTCAAAATCTCAGTATGCTAAAGTCTTTTGATCATCGGTGTATGTGGGGTTATAGAAGCATTCCTACACATTAGAGATCCATCTGGTTCCAAAAAATGTCCAAAGACAGATTTCCAGGGCAGAATATAGGACAGAAAGTTTGTGGTGATATTTCCTTGGGATAAACACCTCGCCTACATAGGCGCTCTGAGTCAGAGATACTGGCAAAAGTCTTCACACTTTTTTTTTTTTTTTTTTTCTCCTTCCATTACTCTGCCTAGGGCTGGTTTGCTTTTTTGTTTGTTTGTTTTGAACCCTAAAAAACAGGCACAGCAACCTGTGGCAAGAAGAAGTTTCACAGAACTGCACACCATAAGAAAAAACATGTTTTTTCTGCCTCCTTTGAACTAACCATCTGCTAGGTTTTCCTCATACCCCCTTATATTCTCTTTTCTAGGGCAGTACAGTGACCAATCCCTGCTTATTTACCATTTTTATGGCATCCCAGCTGTCAGTACAGATACCCCCAATTATCTCCAGCTTGGAGCCTGTTATTTCAGTCAGTTGTTCCTCACACAGAAGCTCTCCCATATTACATTCTTGCTGCCCATCTCTGAACCTTTTCCATGTATTTTATGTCCTTTATGGAATGGGATGTACCAGAAAAGCATACAGCATTAAAGAATTACAGTGACCTAAAAATGTTCCCTGTTGTGTTCTCTGTTCCTCTCCAGATTTTTTAGCATTTCATTTACTTCTTTATCAATATCACAGATGACGCACCATGTCATTAAGGAATGAGATTTGAGGAAAATAAATACGCTTTCACGGACACAGAAGCTACTACTGGCAGTGTGGCCCAGACAGTCTTAGATGTAATTGCCAACAAATTAATTCACCAAAGAGCACTGAACCACTGATGCTATTTTAGGCTTCATTTTGGTAAATAGAAAGTGCATTACAGAAGGAGCGATCAAAGAAAATAACCTTTGACTGAGAGATCACAAGTTGATTCAGTTTAAATTAAATGAAGGGTAAACAAAAGTAGGTCTGTAATTAAGGTTCTACATCTTGAATGGGCAAAATTTGAGAAATTAAGGGGACTAATTAGCAAACTCAGCTGCACTAAAAAGCTGAACACATGAATGTGGGAAAGGCCTGTGATTCCTTTCAGCCAAAAATACAGACTACCTCCAGTAAATGTCCCAAGCCAGGGAAAAATAGAGCCTGTAAAAATTACTGTTAATGTAAGTGAGTGGGTAAACTACCTCAGCAACGTGTAATAGCAACCAGTGAAGGGCCAACAAAGAATGGAAAAAAGATAATCAGCAAAGAGAAGAGTTATTTAGAGGCCAAGAAGCTTGAGACTAAAATGCAAGAGCTCAAACTGAGCCAGACATTGCAAAGGACACGGAATTAAATAGAAATGGGTTGTCCAGCCCTACGAAAAAAAGTACAGTGTGAAAAGGAGCAGAGCAGATGGGCAGCACCTGAAAGATTTAAGAGTTCCAGCTGCAAACCTAGATGGTTACTTTACACACACTGATTTTTCAGCAAAGATAATAGTGCTAAAGAATAGTAGGATGGCTGACAATCACAAAAGTATGGCAAGGACCACATCTGAGAGACAAGTTAGGATCAAAAATGCCTTCAGAAGAATTTCCGTCTTCTTGGTGTTGCAGATCACAGTCACCCAGCACATCCAAACAGAGAGCTGGTAGATAGGAGGGTTCAGAAAAAGGGAAGAGAAAAGGAAAGGGAATTGGAAATGAGAGCAATGAGATGAGCCAAGACAAGAGGTTAAAATTAACTCCTTGTGATGTGCTGTTGAATTATCCCCTGGAGCCAGAAACTCCAGAGACTGTGAAGGCCACAGTGGGATGATGGGAATTTTCATTCCCAAAACTTGTGTTTTGCTCCTCTGAGAACAGGCTGTCTGCCCCAAAAGCTATCTTCCCTTCCTTCCTTAATATGGGAGACCTGCAAATTTGAAAAAAATCTACAAAATACTCTCGAGAGGCAGCAGTACTGGGCTAATGAGAGTGTTCTCCTATATAAATATTGGCTACAGGAAAGTCTCAATTAAGGTTTGGAATAAATGGGATACCTTTTCATTTGGGTGTTTAATACGAGTCATACCAACTGGGAAAACTCAACAGAAAAGCTTTTGGGAAATTTCCCAAATGTTTGGGCTAATATCGTTCTAAATTAGTGCAAAATAAAGTAAATTTGGTTCTGCTTGGGGAGGGCTCATCAAGTGGGCAGTATAGTCTACCAGAGGTACTGAGACAATAACTCATTTAGAGAATTATTTAGCTATCAGTTGGGAAACACATCACTGTCATTTGCCAGGGCATATATGGCTTACAAGGCATTAATCAGGTATCCACTGGAGAAGAAAATAGTGATATTTTTACAATAAAGGGTAATTTCAAGGGTGATTAGTAAGTGAATAAATAAAACAGCTTTCAATACGAGTACGTACATTTTTGTATCTGCAGAACACCATTAAAAGAGCCACACAGGCCTTTTATCATATTGAATTAATGCTAAAATATCTTCCTGACCTCAGCTGCTCTCTGCAGCCTTCCACACTGCACCACAGCTTTCAAGCAGCCTCCCAGTGAAGCATTTCCTTGCCTTTCCTTGCTGAGCTCACATATCCAGCATGTGCAACATCTGTCCTGCCAAATGACCCACTCGTGGAGCCCAAGCCCTGCTCAGCATCTGCTCTGAAAGGTTTGCTGAAATCAGCAGCAGCAGAGAGGCCCAAGCCCTTTGAAAAATCCTGGTCTCAGTCACACTGCAGAGCATCAGCCGAAGGATTGCCATATTTCTGTCCCAGGTTTTCAGGAAGCATCAGTCATGCTCTGCCCACGTTTTGCAGATGGTCTGTGCTTAGAAACACATGGCATTTATTGTGCATGTACAGACCATCTGTCCAGCGTACAGACCAAAGGCCCGTGGCTCCTGGAGATGCTGGGCACATCACACGTGCTCCACAGCAAATCTGGGCACGTGCAGAAAATGCATCTGAATTTTTTTCTCTGCTTGAACCATCCCTGAAATCCTGGACAGAGGCAATGAATAGCTTAACTTAAAATACTGTAGAGGAAGAAAGTGTATGTTGTCAGTGTACAGTAGCTCACAACACTCATTTTCACTGGCTATGAGGGATCTTACAGTGCTGCCTGTAAGATTTGTTTTATGCAGAACACTGGTTAAGGTATCCCACTGGAAGGGAGCCAGGACCTCTCCACCTTCCAGAATGGATCTAAAACCTCTAATCAAACAGTCAGCACAATGAATCTCAGTCTTAAGAGCCAGAAATACCGGATGGGAGTTGGGATAAACTGGCTTCATGAGAAAACTTGGCAGTTCCAGAGAAGTGCCTTGAGATTTCAGGAATACAACCTTGTTTCTTCCCAGCCATACTCACTCCCATCGAAGACAATTGGGGCAGCTGCCTCACATTTCTCTGGATTGATCTCTGCATAAGGAGGTATAGAAGGTCTGACACAGTTTCCCCTACGGTCAAACTCGACAAAAACTCCATTTCCACAGCTCCCTCACAAACTTGTTTCAAAACGGATGCTGGGTGAGGGATGTATGATCAGGGGATGGTACCCACCCACCAGTCAGCCTTCAAAGGTTGGTAAAGCTAAGAGGAAGGCTCAGCTTCTCTGGTGTCACTCCAGATCAGTGTGATCAAACCTGAGAGAGTGAAAAACCCCTGAGATAATTTCTCGCAGTGATGCTGTCTCTTATACAGAAACGTAAGTATTTTCTTCCTTTTTGTCTAGCTAATCTCAAATGCTTTTGTCATATTGAGACAAAAGACATTGCTGGACTTGTTGCAAAGGAAAAACATTACTCAGAATCTGCTCCAGCCTTGGGAAGATGCACAAACCTCTCCGGGGTTACATATGCACATGGAAATTGCTGCTCTGGGCAGCAGGGCACCCACATGGTATTATATGTTCCCTAATAGAAAGGAAGCTACACAGAGATGATTGTACCCTTGACACCTGGATATTTTGGATATTTCAGGCAGTCCTGCCCTGGGGTTCTTCTCTGAATCATCTGATCACATATGGCCTCAGCTGTAGCTCGCTGGGTGGAGAGGAAGAATGATGATAGCATATGTCTTCTCCAAAGGTTACACCTGCCAGCCTGAAAGGCCTCCTGAAGATGCAGTAGCAGCTAGAGGTTACTCAGCTGCTCACCACCTCTCACTTTCTCCTCTCCACATAAAGGGCAGCAGAGCAATTACTGAAGGAAAGGAAGGAGCAGCCTATGCCTGCACACGTTAGGATCCTATTACAGGAACATAAATCCTGAGACAATGTCATTAAAACGTCGCCTTAAAAACATCGACTTTGACAAAGCTTGCTTCATTAGTGCTGTTTAATCACAGGAAAGAGCCTGGGTGCAGACCAGACTGGGAAAACCCGTGTGATGCCACCAGTAGCTAAATCACACCCAGTACCCAGCAGAACACAGCCACATGTCCCTTCAGGGGACAGCCCATCACCCTCCTCAGACACCTTCGGGGCAGAGAAGAGGTGGAAATCAGCTGGATGGAGGGTGCTGGAGCAAGGAGTCTGTTGTGAAGTGTCTGACAGGGCAGCCTGGCAGCTGTGTTGGAGGAAGACATGGAGGGAAGAGCGTCATGTCCCAGCGGCTGTGCATACACACACTGCAGGCAGGTGAGGGATCTCTGGACACTTGGTGCAAGAAGAAAAAGTCACCAGGTCTTGTGAAATCATAAAGAGAAAGAAGAGTCAGGTCAACCCAACCAGAGCTGTGCAGTGAGGCATCACAGTGCAGCACTGAGGAGGTGGAAAGGGAGGATGGCAGCGGCGCCTGCCCGCCAGCTGGGAGGGTGAGAGAAGCTGCAAAGGTGAGCCTGAGAGGGAAAATGACTCACGGGTTTGACGCATCAGACAAATGGGAAGCATAAATAACCACAAACACCCAGATGCTCAGAGCTGGGCAGCCACAGGAGATAGCCAGATTAGAAAATCCAAGTAAATGTGTGTGGGTGTGGATATGAGATCAGAGGATCAGGGTCAGGCAAGCTCAAAAACAAGCTCTGGAAATCTTTAGCATTCTATTGAGCTTGATCAGGAGGAAAGGAAGCCTTTGAAAGTGGTAAAGGGACAGGGAGATATAATACCATTGCCTGCGTGCAGAGAATAGCACGGCTTTGGCATAATGAAAATCGCTGTGCACCATTTTTCTCTCACTTAGCCTGGTTTAAACCATGAATAATGACATGGCAAACTACAACAGGTTAAAGCCAGTGGGAGTGAGAGAAGAATCAGATCCTTTTTGTTTAGAGAGAGAGGCCTGCAGGGGAAAAAAAATCAATAGAAGGAGATTTACAGCAGTCAAGAGGGAAAGCTATCAGGGATGGCATGAACATGAGTTGCACAGGCAGTGCTGTGACAAGGCACAATCTGTAAGAGGAAGCAGGTGTGGAAAGAAGGTTGATCAAAAATTAGCGGCATGCAAAATTTGATGTAGCTTCAGTTAGAAGGACAGCTTTGCCACGTGCCCCGTATCAAAAATCACCCTTCTCTATCCAGAAATGTGAACCCAGCACTGGCTGTGCCTGCACACATGGGTTCATGGAAGCTTCTTCAGGCTTGGGAAGGGTGGCCAATGCTTCTGCCATCTCCTTTTCTGGCAGCTGAATTACACGAAAAGAACAACTGAAAATAAACCCCAAACCACCCACAATTTTGCCATGAAATTGACTGTTCTGGTCAACACACAACAGCAATGCAGATGGAGCAGGACAGGCCAAGTGGAAGAGGTGTGGCGACACTCTTGATGGCTTTGGAATGTTGTCCCCATGTGACAAAAGATTTATAAATTGAGAGTCCATTATCAAGCAAAGAAAGGTCTCTAGAGATGTTGTTGTCATTTTAGATGGAGCTTGCAGGGCAAGAGGTTACATGAGATGTCTTTTAATACAGCTAACAATTGCCTCATTTGTCACAAGACAAAGAAAAAAAATTAGTTTGGGATCCTATAATAGAATAGTTTGGGGGTGATAATTTTGTGCTGACAATCTTCTGATGCAAAAGACGATGTAGAATTTCTAATGAAGAATGAACATAAATATTTCTTGGGGATTGTAAGTGAATCTCAGAGCTTTAAACTGGGCAGGGTGCATAGTCTTGCTGTTTGTCATATTATACATATAAACCATCCTGCTACCACCATCCTATCAAACTGAAAGCGCAGCCTAGCTGTGATGTTGCTGCAAGAGAGGCAATTTTCTGTTTATTTCTCATTTTGGAAAAAAAATGACATTGATAGTTAGCATGAGATTAGTGCCTGTTCCTGGATAGGAAGAATAACAGTGGTAAAAAGTATCCCCTATTCCCAAATGATAGGGATGAGTATATCTAATTAAAAAATAATCTTTTATTGTCTGCCAACTCAATCTAAGTTTCAATATACAAACCAGCAATTACAGGAAGTAGATAATCAGTTATGCATTTTAAAGTCTTTCTGCTGAATTACATGTCCTTTAATTACATGTACATTTTTTAAAACAAAAATTGGATTTCTTGGAAGTGGAGGAGAGGAAGTAACCAGACTCGGAATGGATTTACTCTGTTCCTGTGTATCTATAGCCAACAGAAATGATTTGGAGTAATAAAAGCTAGGCATCCTATTTTAAATCGTGTGTCACAAATACCTCCAAGAAGTAACTTTCATTGCCCTGAGGCATCTCATGTCTTCGTGTTATCCTTCCAGTTTTTGAAGCACGAGCTTCGTTGAATTTTAAGCACCAAAACCAAATGCTGAAAACTTTAAAGGTGTTGCTGGCACGTGTGTGTATGTAACAGAGGCTTTAGTTGGATACACATTTTTCTGTCATGTATACATGGTTAATACACAACACTTGTTGCAGAGCTTTCTGTGCGGTGGTGTGCTTTTTTCAAAGCACATTAAGTATGCTAAACCTGCAGGTAGTAAAACACAGGGTATGAATGTCAGGTTTAAAATATTCAAGAATGTAAGCTGAAGCAGGCATCCCTCTTACCGTAAGCAAGGCTCAGGAGTGAATGTCACTCTGGCAGCGCACATTTCTGCCACCGCCACGACCCCAGTTCTCATTAAAACTCACTCCAGTGTTGGTCAGAAAGGAAACTGGGCTGGCTGTGTGCTGGCTTTCAGACACACCAGGCCTCCAAAGTAATGGAAAAATGTGATGTGGGCCTCACAAATTGGGCAATTTGCTGATTACCTGCTGCTGATACATGTTGTTATTTCTGTCTCTTAAGAAGCGCTGCTGAGTATTGTTATTGCCCCCACATCTTCTCCATGCTGTCTGCCCTGTCTCACAATTTCCTTCCATAAGGCTTGTGACTCTCATCCATAAATCAGGTTCTTTAACAATGACAGGCATCACTACAGCTTCCTCCAAACAGATTTTTGCTGCAGGCACTGGCTCTTCCTGCAAGGGTGCCACTCCCTGCCACTGATTAGCTATGAGTCTAGCAGTAACTTATACAAGATTAAACATCAAATTTGTTCTTCTGCTTTTTTAGAATTCTGGGTGGCTTTTTGGTTGTAAGACTCTCTTTTAAGGCAAAATAACCCATATATGTGCAAACACTACTGGTTCTGCCTGCATGGGCTCACCAGCAAGCTCAGAAAATGAGTTGCCCTTCTGTAATGTTCAGCACTGAACATGTTTCTGCTCTCCAGGACAGGCTGTGAACTGCAGAGAATGGGTCTCTTTCAGTGGCCATCTTCTGGCAGCAGGCTGGGATGAGAAAGTCAAAGGGGTGACAAGGTTTTGGGGAATTGCTTTGGTACAGGATCTGTGGATGTGACATTCCAGCTCCTCTGGTGCAGAAGGTGGGGGCAGGACATGGGCTTCAGGCCAGGAGCATGCTAATGATGATTTATGGCTCCAGCAGGAGGAGAGGAATCTGTTTGCTTCATATCCAAGTCTCCCACCTTTGAGCAATCATACTGACTCAGGTGTGAGTAGATGCCAAAAAAAAAAATAATTCACAACCAGTTCTTTTGAATTGCAGGGTAAGGGACTACCAACTTCCATGGAAATGTCACACTTACAAGTTATAAGAACTATGTTCATCACATATTGCTGGAGGAAAAATTGCCACCAGCATCCTACTGCAGTTGTCTCTACCCTGCTCAAGTGTGAGAGATCAGATTGGCATCAGCTCACTTATCCTGCCTAATTGGATACAATTATTGACTTCCTGCAATTTAGTGTTTTATTGGAATTTTGTTTTGCAGGGGGATTTGGCAGACTGCAGCTAGTAGTGCTGCTATGTTTTGCTTCTCCTGGACAGCTGCTAAGTGTCAGTGCACTTACCAATCTTTGTACAACCTTTTCTTCAAAGGTGCAGAAATTCAAAGGGCCTGCCTGTGAAGGGCTCTGTTTTCAGATGGTGCTGGTGCATCTTGTTCAATAAGAAGGGACATTAGTGTTTGGCCTTTATTTATCCTTCATTAAGACATTGTGCATTCAAGTTATTACCCAGATGTATTTTAATATACATAGCTCACATTCTCTGAGGCCAGTATCTATCCATTAATGGACATTCCTCTTCTTAGCATCTCAGAAGATATTAACTATAGCACCATTTTCCTTTGAAGTCAGTCAGTTCCAAGTATAGCTACAACAATCATTTCAATGCACCAAACAGCACTTTAAACCTTACCTTGTCATATTTCACTCCTCCAGCTTCTAAAATCCGTCACTTTTACCTTCTTTCAACTTATTTTTTGTGGGAGAGATTTTTCCCAAAAGAGACAGGACTCATTAAGGAAAATCTGCCAAGTCCCCTTTCCCAAGCAGTCACATTTTTCTCCAAGGGTTCTCCCACTGCCCCCAGTTATGCACTATCATTCCTATTAACCCGGCTCATCACAGGTGTAAAAAGGACATTCCAATTCAAAGAAGAGGTTTTGGTCATGAGCACAACAGTGTCCAAGCAGACTCCAGCTGTTGTTGCAGCTCAGCAATGCTCATCCCAGCCTGGATGATGCAGAAACTCTAACAGATCTTCCTCCATTATCTCCTCTTGGATTAGGAATAGGACTCTACTTTGCCTCCAATTTTTTTTTTTTTTTTTCCCCCCTGGGCAACTACCACACATTTTATCCACTAGCAGGAAGAAATAATTTCAAAATGAGCAACATATCCTTTTTTTCAGTACTCAGCTTAGGAAAGGACATTTAATTCTTGTCCATGCAATTTTTATTTCTGTCCCCTTCATGAGGAGAAGTTGGGTACACTCCAAACAGATGCCTAAGCACAGGACATTGCATCAGCACTGCAGAAAACTGCTGGGATCTCTGGCATTATCAGGTACCACCACAGCCAGCTCCGTGAACCTGCAGGAAATGCAGACACTGAAATTTTAAATGAGAATGGGAAGAAACTATATTTTCAGCACAACATAAAAGCAATCTAACATATACACATTCCTTGAGCAATAACTAGTTTAAATGCAGTTTAAAAAGAACATGTTTCCTCTAATGCCATATAAATAAGTTATTTGGTCATATTCTCTGGCCTCAACTTCACAAGAGGTCAAGGTAAAGAACATAGCAGTCCCCAGAGGCTGTGAAAATCTGTGAGTATATGGTCATTTGCAGCTTTCAACAGTCTCTGAAAAACGTATTCCAGCCTCTACTTTACATCTAGATAATGTGACTGATATGAGTGGGAAAAGTCTTCAATGAACAGAGTAATCAATAGAGTAGTTGGTGCAAAGGGGGTTTTTGTGAGTAACAAGATATATTTCTCACAAAGGAAACAAGAGCATGGCTGCTTTTCCTCAGGGTTCCTGGATAATTTAATGTTTTCTTATTACAGTGATGATGACACTGGTGTATGGTGAAGTTGTATAAGTATCAGGATGAATATCAAGAAGAAAATGCATTTTATCAGACATCAGGAATTGCCTTTTAGGATTGAACAGTGGTTTCTGGCCTCCAGTAGTGATGTGCTGAAGTGAGGCACAAATTGCTGGTGTCTCTCTCCTGGAAGAGAAGAAAACCTACAGGAGCCAGAGCAGGCTGCAGTGCTGGGTTTCCTCTCCAGCTATTTTCATGTCAGCCAGCCAGAATGTCATCTTCTGCTTGTCCCCAGTCTCCACAGGGGCAAAACACTGATGACAAACTGCATTTCCTCCCCTTCTGTCCCCCATGGTGGCCTCAGTCTTACCTGATTTTTCTGTATAATGATGCAGAATCACCTACAAGAGTCACACCAGCTGCTTGCAGCAGTTTTAACTTTCCATCCCATGCTAGGACTCTGATATCAATATGTAGGGAGAGGATTGCCCTTAGCATAACCGTAGCTGGAATTATGTATATTTTCATTGCTCACCTGAGTTCTTTAAATCTTAAAATCTTACAAGTCTTAATTACGGTCTCCACCTGCCCTGTTTCTATCATGGCTCTTGTTTTTCCTCTCAGTCCAATGGGCCCAGGTCTCTGTCCCTCATCTTTGGGCAGTACAGAAGTGATCACAAGGTAGCTCAAACAAGATGGGAAGTTTGCCTGTCCAACTTTGTTGATTCATTCCCTTTTTGTCCTGCCTTAGCCCACCAAATCTGCTGCAATTGTGTGTTCAGCCCACACTTAACATTCTTTTGGTTTAAACTGCAGTCTTTGGGGCAGGAGCCACATGGCCCCATCCAGGAAGAGTTTTAATCCTTCTGCCTATATTTGCCAAGAAATTCACGTGAAATCAAGGGGAAATGATTTATCCCATATACATCTACACCAAGGTTCTATTGCTGTCACCCAAAATATTTTTTTTAGAGATAGGCCACTGGCCTAATGTGACTGTGGTGACAAACCAGACTTGCAACTCTGAGGTTACTTAAAGAACACTCTCCAGTTATGGTGGCTGCCAAACCATGAATAATTTACCACCTTATGTCAGAGTGCTTAAATCTGTGCACCATAATTGCAGATGATGTAAGCCCTGGGATTTGTCCTGAGAGGGTAGAAGCCACTGTAGAGCCATTGTCTCTTGTGGCATTTTTTCAGCTCCTAAAGCAACAAGTAATGCAGAAGTATAGGTGTGGAAAAGGCAACCTGTAATTAATATCCCACATGCAGTTAAAATGCTGTGAGAAGGATGGAGAGCAGCTGATTTCCAGTCATGGAAGTCAAGGATGCCACTTCTGGTGAAAAAGGTGCCTGGTTAGAGTGACAAGAATCACAGAAATGGCAGGACTGTATGTCACTTTGACCAGTCACTGAGAAACTCTTCACCCAAGCTGCTCCCCACTTCTGATCTGGAAATCTGCCTGTGCTGTACAGAAACAGCAGGCACAGGGTTTCATCCAGGGTAAGGGGCAGGGCAGGGTCCCAATTCCCTTTTCTAAAAAGGAGCCGTTCCTATAAATGCTGACAGCCAGAACATGTATACATGGTTTTCAATGTGTGAGAAGGAGGGAGACAAATTTCCCATATTCTTTTTCCCTTTTCTTTCAGAGTTCTGGCATCAGAGTACAATGCTAACAGAGCTAGGACTAGAAGGAGGACAAGGGGCTGGAGAGACAGGAGGAGGACACTCAAGCCCAGCTGGACTCAGCATGGGGATATCAACAGGCTGATCAAGGCACATAGCTGGGAAAATGTCCTTCCTTGTATCTAGCATACAACTGTCTTATTTTGCTGTTTATTTGGTTTAATTCATTCTGTACTTGATTGCTTAAGCAATACACAGCACAGTGATAGGAAGTTCAGCTAAAGCCTTTGATTTTAGCTTCTTTTTATTTTTCCCAAGGAATTACAAGGATGTCGCCACCCTGCATGCTCTGACACGACAGAACTTCCCCAGAACTACAACAGTGAGCAACAGATTGAGTCATGCCTGAGAGGGCTCCTCACTGAAATTCCCAGCAGGCTGGGCTGCCTGGCCTCACCTCCCAAGCCCAGGACATTGCTAAAGAGCAGCCTGGTGTGTGCTAATTTTTCAAGCTGCCCTCATGGAGCCAGGCATAGTCTATGTGTGTCATAAAACACAGGGCTGGTCCAACCCAAACTCAGGACACGAGGCTCAGGCTGCAGCTGGAATTTGTCACTAACCTGCAACTTGTTTGGATGGCTGAAGGTTTGGCTCATCACAGTTAGCCACGGATGTGCCTGTTGCCTCAAGCAGCTTTCAGAGGAGTAACACAAAAATGTTAATATTACAGCTAGGAGAGAAGAAAGTTTTGACAGATCCCCAGAATGCCCCGCACCAGGTCTCTGGAAGAAACAGGGCTGGGACATAGGTCACTCCAGAGCTCGGGAGCAGTGTCAGTTCAGCAGGGATTTTATTCTAACACCACCTTTCTTCCTAGTGGGACTCTGGGCACAGACAGGTGGTTTCCATACAGCTTTAATACGAGTAATCAAACAGCAGACCCTGTTAATTACCTGTCCCTATTCAAAGGAAAGTGCAGTTTAAAGGCTTCAGTTATGCTCCAGCAGTTGCATTAATGTCACAAGGCTTCATTGCAATGAAAACCCAGGGGCTGGTACTCCAACCCTGCACAGAGTTCTTACATGACACCTGTAAAGGGTTGGAAAACAGCCAAAAGAAATACTAGGATGGGAAAAGGGAATGTTCTGATTTCAGCTGGGGCAGAGTTAATTTCTTGCCAGTAGTGGTTACAGTGCTACGTTTTGGAGTCAGAATGAGAATGGTGCTGATAACACACTGATGGTTTGTTTTTTTGCTAAGTCGAGTTTATCTCAAGTCAAGGACTCTTTTCTTTGCTCCTTTCCCATGCTCTGCCAGTGAGGAGGTTCCCAAAAGAAACAGAGGGAGCATAGCTGAGTCAGGTGACCTGAACTGACCAGAGGGATATTCCACACCACGGAATATCATGCCCAGTATGTAAACTGGGGGGAGTTACCCTGACAGAGACAATCGGGGTTCAGGAAGGGAGATCTGACACTGGCCAGTGGGTGCTGAGCAGCTGCATTGTATGTCACTTGTTTTTTCCCTTACTATTAACATTTACCATTGTTATTTTATTTTACTTTATTTTCAATTGTTAAACTGTTCTTATCTCAGCAGACATGTTTTATTTCGATTCTCCTCTCAATTCAGCTGGGTGGGGGAGAGGAAAGGGGGGAGGTTGAGCATGCAGCTGTGTGGTGTTTTATCTCCAGCTGGGCGTAAAAGCTCAACAGGGAAGAGTTTTCTTGCGCAGCTCTGAGCGATTTTGTTTTTCTTGACATGGAAGAAAATGGGGGTGGGGTGCCAAGGTGTCCTGCGGTGCAGTTATTCTGGACTACTAGCAGCACAGGGAAGGAAGCCCTTTAAGCCAGAGCTTCAAAGCACTTTGGAGTCACCTGAACAAGAGGAAAAGGGTAGGCCAAAGTCTCAGAGAGGGCAAAGAGCTGGGGTTAAAATTACCTGGTGCAAAAAAATGCAGCCATGAATGAAGCCCAAGGAGCAAAACTCCTTTAGGAAGCTTGGCCTTGGGCTCCTAACAGACCAGAGGAAGGCATCTCCTGAAGGAGATGGACCCAACTCACCTGACAGAAGAGTGCAGAAGGATCTGATAACATCCCGACCAAGGGACCTTCACAGGGACCTCCCTCTTACAGAGGTTTGCAAGGGAACAGTCACTCAGGAAAGAGCTTTGCTGTGTCCCCCCCACAGTAATTGGGATCACGAAGCACAGGTCATTCCCATTACCACTGCTCACACTCCAGCTGGGAACTTCTCTCCCCAGGGTGGTTCTGTGCAGGGCTGAATGCTGTTGCAGCTCCCAGCTACATCCTAGAACTTCGTTCTGTGGTGGGCACCATAAAAAGAGTTTTAATTTTAGGAATTCCCTGTGTGCAGTCAGACTGAGAGTCAGCAATGGGGCAAGAGAGGAGTGGTTGTTTGCTTATTTTCATTAAAAGCCTAATTTTCTGTGGACTGTTCTGTTTTCCTGTGTTTTCTAATATGAAAAATTACTCCTCTCAATGCAAAATATTGCTTTCTGTCAGAAATAGAAACTCTCTCTCTCAAAAAAAAATCTCCTAAAAAAACTATAAAAAAGAGGTGGGTTTTGGCTGGAAAGAGCAACATTCAACATATTCTGGCATTTCAAAGTGAAATATCTCAGAGTTTGCAAGCAAGAATAGCCCACCTCAAGCCTCTGCTGTGCCCATGGGAACTGTGGTGTGAGTTCCTCAGATCCATAAAGGTGTCCATAAACCAGGCTGCACTGTTCCCTTCAGGAGGCCTTGCAGCTTCCCATTGAGGAAAGGCAATGAGATATCAGGAAAAGGCCAAAGAACAGAGACCATGGCATGGCCTGAGACACAGCTGGAACACTTATGAGCCCCATGTGAGCAGGCACTCTTCACTGAGTTGCCAAAGTACAACTTTTGGCTTTGTTTGGCTCGGCTCCAAATGAAATGTTTTGGTTCTTGGGGCACTTTGATATTGAGGAAAAAAAAATACTTTTAAGGTTTTCAGTAGTCAATAGTATCCCATGGCAACCTTTAAAGAGAAAAATATTTTCATTCTCATTTACATTTTCATCATGATAGATAAACAGATACACTGGCAACCTGTCTTCCCACACCTTTCAAGGGAATGGATCTCAGAGCAGGGCCTTGGGGAGCAAAGCCCCTTTCACTGAAAGAAAAGGTCAGGTTCATGACCACCTGAGGAATATGAACACACATAAGCCCATGGGATCTGATGGGATGAATCCCAAAGTCCTGGAGGAACTGGCTGATGTTTTCACCAAGACTCTCCATGATATTTGAAAAGTCACAACAGTGAGGTGAAGTCCCTGGTGACTGGGAAACAGGAAACAGTACTCATCCTAAAAAAGGGTAGAAAGGAAGACTCTGGGAACTACCAAGCTGTCAACCTCACCTCTGTGCCTGAGAAGGTCGTGGAAGAGATCCTCCCCAGATCTGTGCAAAGGCACATGGAGAACTGGAGTCTGATCCAGTACTGCCAGCACAGCTTCACCAAGACCAAGTCCCACTAACCCAGTGGCCTTCTATGATGGATCAGTGGACAAGGGAAGAGTTACAGATGTCATTGATCTGGACTTCTGTAAAGCCTTTGACATGGTCCCACACAGTATCCGTATCACGAAATTGAAGAGATGGATTTGATGGACAGACTGATGGACAAGGAATTGGTCAGATGGTCACATCCAGAGAGTCGTGGTCAACAGATCAATGTCCACATGGAGGCCAGTGACAAGCGGTGTCCCTCAGGGGTCCGTACTGGGACCAGTACCGCTTAACGTCTTCAAGAGACAGACACTGGGATCAAGCACACCCTCAGCAAGTCTACAGATGACACCAAGCTGAGTGGTGCTGTTGACACACCTGAAGGACAGGATGCCATCCAGAGGGACTGGGACAAGCTTAAGAATTCCATGGGAATCTCATCAGGTTGAACGAGACCAAGTGTAAGGTGCTGCACTGGGACAGGGCAACTCCTGTATCAATACAGGAGTTGGGGATGGAGGGATTGAAAAGAGTCCTGCAGAGAGTGACTTTGGGGTACTGGTGGATGAAAAGCTGGATATGGTCAAGAGTGTGTACTCACAGCCCAGAAAGCCAGCCGTATCCTGGGCATCATCAAGAGCAACATGGGCAGGAGCAGGGAGGTGATTCTGCCCTTCTACTCTGCACTCATGAAACCCCACATGGGGCACTGCATCCTCAGCATGGCAAAGACTTGGACCTGTAGGAGCTGGTCCAGAGGAGGCCCAAAAAATGATTGAGGGATGGATCATCTCTTCTGTAAGGAGAGGCTGAGAGGGTGGGGTTGCTCAGCCTGGAGAAGAAAAGGCTCAGGGAGACCTTAATTCAGCCCTTAAATACTTAAAACCACATCAAGAGCCATTCATGTCAGCAAGGACAGCAACTTAAACAATTTTGAACAATCTTTGTTTAACCTTGCCATAGAAAACCTTTGATGTGCCTCCACAGTTAACCCAGGCAATCTAACATAGTTCTTAACTACCTTTACATCAGGAAGCTTTTCCTAATGCCTTAATGAAATTTCCCTTACTAAACTTTAAGCCCATTGCTTCCTTTTCCATCTGTTATGGAGAACAGACTGCCTGTTCTGCTCTGCAGCTGCTTGTTGCACATCTGAAGGTCACTGAATCACACACCAGTCCCCTCTTCTCTGGACTAAGCATGCCCAAATTTTTTTCAGTCATGTTTTCAGTTTTTTGACCTACCCTGCTTCTGTTGATCTATGTATTTCATGGAGTGTGGTGTCCAAAACCAGTTATGATATCCCACCTGAGGCTTAAACTGGGCTTCGTTATGAAGAAGAATGTCTCACCTCTGTCAGCTTTCAAGTAAATTCTTGTTTCAGTCCCTAAAACTAGCCAAGATTATATTATCATTAATTCTTTATCTTTGTAAGATAAATTCTCAAGAAATTCCGGAAGCTCAGATGGTGTGACCTTAATCAATGAAAACGCACTTTGTCTTTCTAACAGAGTAGCACAAGATGGTTAAAACCTCTTCATATTCAAGCCTTGACAGTCTGTTTATGTTCTGTGATTGGGATATTTTTCTTTGTCAATAGGATGAGCAGATTTACAGCTCAAAATACCATGAGGAAGCTGGAAACCCTTCGGCACTTTTAATTGTCAAGATTTACTCTTGGAAGTAGAGTGGGTTTTTTAAACCATCTAAATATATCCTCTTAATTATTAGTCTGACTGTTACATGCCTCAGAATGTAAAGGCTTAAATCCCCAAGCCTAATTAAAGCTGTGCATGGAGAGAAAGCCAACGGACTAGGAGGGAGCAGTCCATCTTTGCAACAACTAACAACTTGCTGTTTTCCCTATTTTTGAAACAAACAAAGTAGTCTTTTAAAGATGGAGTAGGAGGAAAACAAGTGTGGTTTGTACCAGTCCTACCACTCAGTGGTGAAACTAATTACAGAAGAAAGCAGAACCAGACAAGTAACACAGCACATTTGCAACCATGAGAAAGAAGTGACAAACATTTGCTGTGATCAAACCAATAACTTAAAGTGCACTTTGCAAATATTTCTTATTCATCTCTAATTCCGGAAGCCCTTCTTTTCCCCTGTTGTGCTAATTGTCTTATATCCAAGGCCTCTGGCCCCCTGCCAGATATTTGCTGTTCTCTGAAAGGCTTCTCTATTCCAGAAGATAAATGCCAGCCCAGCATGGAAATCATTTAGCAGCCAAAGAACTGATGGATTTCCAGTTTTGATTCAGTGTACTTCAGGACCATTGCAGCTCTAAATACTGTCTCTCTTTTTAGTAATAGGCGTTGGGTTTTTTAACATCACTGATGTTTGGTGGCAATTTCAGTAGAAGGGAATATCAAAAGAATTTTAAATAGAATATTCAAGCATGGGAGGGGGGTTTTTGTGACTTTGAAAAGAAACACCGCTTTCAGATCAAAGTTTCGAAACAAGGGTTTGGCTGGAAGATTAAAATAAATGAACCCTGACTAAATAAATTAGGTGCTGGGATTTTTAAATGTCATCTGCAAAACTTAACATAGCACAGCATTGACTTCAAGCCTTCCAAGTTCAAGCATGTTATATATTCATAAAGCAATTTGGGAGACAACCTGCCCAATGTCCCTTTTCTCTGGCCATATAGATGGAAATTGTCCTGCTGGATTTTTGCCTAGCCCAGGACAGCAGCACAATCATGATCCGAAAATGTTCTTCAAAAACTGGTAGAATGTCCTAGGGTGACTTTCTGATGCTTGTATCTCCAGTCATTTGTTCTGTTTGTGCTGTTTATTGTGTTTTGTAGAAGAATGAAGATTAACCTTAGTTATCCATTCTCTTGAGCTCTCAGCTACATGCTATTTCCATTGCAGGATCTTTTGCCCACAGTCCATCTCCCTTTGTTCATTGACCACCCCCTTCAAGGGAAGAAGCACAAGTCATTTAAGCCTCATCAATTCACCCAGAGAAGGTGTCCTTTCCAAGAAAGTTCCAGCTAGTCCCACAAAGGTAACAAGTTCCATGTTGATAATGACAGATACAAAGAACTTGGAGGAAATCACTCTCTGCTGGGGCACTGGAGTCTTTGGGAATTGAAACAGCGCAGCATTAACTGAACCTTATCCTGAAAAAGTGATGTTAAAAATTCAGTACTGAATGTCCTTTCCCTCACTCGTCTCTGCCACAGCTTCCCTGCACACACACCTCCAACTCAGGGAACAAGCTGAGCTCTAGTTGCAAATATCTGCCTGTGTATGTACTTTTGGGCTTTTTCTTTTATTATTTGAGCCCCTCTCCTGTACTGAGTGATAATGAACTCCCATTCATTGATGGTGTGCCGCTGAGGACATCTTCACATCTCTCTGAGAACAGGCAATTGTGCGCCATCAGCATTACCTGTCATTATGATGCAGCTACAGTACTTCAGCCCTTTCCTGTACTTTGATCAGCAAAGATTAATTACCCTCGACTGAATTATTAGTGGTGATTAAACCTAACAGAAAATAAATGGGACTGCGATATTACTGGGTTATAATTTCACCAGTGTGGTCATTTGCAAGCAATTTCCTTATGCACAAATTTTTTTCTTAATCATTATTCTCTAAGAGTTTTTTTATCATGTATTAATTAGGAGGAGACAGCCAGTACACAATACCACATTGTACATTACATGACATATGCAAATCATATGCAAAGCCCACGTACAGCTCTATGTACAAAGCTCAAGCTGACTTGGGCAAAACTTTAATTGAAGTCAGTGGAGGTTTGCTCGTGGTGGAGTGTGATCTTTGTACATGCAGCTGTACATGAGCTTTGCATATGATTTGCATATGTCATGTCATCTTGACCCAAGATTTGATCAGTTGGTTTACAGGGTCAAGTTCTATTAAAACTACAACTTACAGTGATTTCCTGTGAATTCTGAATGTGATAAATATTAAATGAGGAACTTACTGCGATCACAATAGAGTTAGGCAGGAGCATTACTTTTGTCTTCCTTGGAGACTTCTTATGTCCTACACAGTCTCCACATCACTCTGCTCACATCCTGTGCAGGCAGAGGCTGCAAAGGCAGACTCAGGACGGTGAGCAGGGATATATGGCACCCAGAGCACTGCCAGTGTTAACTTCCCTCCAAGGGTAGCTCAGCTCCTGAGCATTATGAACTGCATGGCTTTCTCTTTGGCTCCTCTGTAGGACCAGGTATTCTCAGAGGTTTTGTTACCAGAAGAGCTCTGTACCACCTGTTACCTCTAAGGCATCTAGAATTTACCTTCCATTGTCAGACACAGCATTTTATTGTTAATTGCACTCTTTTTCCCTCCAATTCATCAATACTCCTGTAGGAAAAAAAAAAAAAAACTAAAAATTTTACTTTGCAACACACTCCTTCACTGCCCATACCAACCCAAGAGGAAAATAAATTTTCAGGCTTTTAATTCTTCAGACAACAGTGCCTGGAAAGAGACAAAATTGCTGGAACAAGTCTTCTTTTACATAATGACGGTCCATAATTTTGCAGTCTGAGCAAGTCTTGGTCTTGGCTTGAACCATAAGGTCACACATTAATTAGCCCAATCCCCTTCTTCAGTCAGACTTTTTCTTGTTCACAACAACTGTTTGCTCAAATGTTTTTGCTGCCTTGTTCTGAAGCAATTCTGGTGGCAGGCTGTGAGTGCTGTGGTGAGCACCATGGTTTTAAACTCCTCTGTCGTACCTCCAGCCTGGAAGTGCCCACTTTGCCTCTCAGAACACCACTTAATGGTCTCCCACAGGCTGCACCATTACCTGTGAGGACAGAGCTCCTGCAGTGGCATTGGCTCCAGAGCCAGAAATAACCAGCAAAGGTTTTTTTCTTGGAGCAGAAAATATCTACTTTAAACCAGAAAACAACTTGCTTTTTATAAAAATGTAATGAGGTCAATAAGAGGCCTTCCAAGCCAATACTCTGTCTCCCGCAGTGACCAGTAGCAAACACACAGGGAAGAGAGGGGCTTGGGGCGGGGGTGATTTTTAACTCTTCTTTGGCAGGAAAAGTGATTCGCAATACCTGAACAAATACAAATATTTTCTTCATATGTCTGGCAAGGGCTCTACAACATGCAGTCCGTAGGAATTACTTGGTTTGTCTGACTTACAGCGCTGCAGAAAGAACTCCTGCTCTGTGATTTTGCTTAGCCTTTTGCTTTTCCATCACTGAGATCCCTCAGCTCCTGAGCCATCTCTCCCTTTTAGATAGGCATCCTGCACAACATGTATGCAGTCACAACAGACCTTGTCGTGAGATTCTAAAATCCAGAGTCCAGCAATAAAATTTTGCCACACAACTCTTCAGTTATTTGGGAAACCATCTACAGGATCAGCTTTTATTCAGTGAAATCCGTACAACAGCCTTGTCATTTTAGTGTCACGGGAAAGAACGTGTTTTGTAGAACTGCAGGGGAAGACAAGTGCCAAAAGGGAACCCTTTCATTTGATGGTCTAGTGGGTAAATCAGTCCTACATTTGTTAAAACACTCAGATAAGTAATTTGTGACTCTGTCAGAGTGATAGATCCGAGGTTATATATAAATATACACATACACACACATGCACACTGCAGATCAAAAAGGCATCTGGCTGTCAAACATGAAAAAGAAAACAAAAGGTGTAATTGTCAGCTGTCTGCCTTGGACACCTGGAGCCACAGCTAATGCAATCATCTGAAAGGCAACTCCGAGCTCCTGCCATGGCTGTGGCTTTCATGCCAGGCAGAAACTTCTTCCAAAAGCAGCTAAAAGCCCACTGAGCTTGATTTAATTTCTCCACCCTCTCCTGAGACCCGTGACAAAGAGATCTGGGCAGCATGGCTTGGTTTCTCTCGCTCGGGGTTGTTTCTTTTTCAGTAACAGCCCAGAAAATTTTCGAATTAGTTTGGTCACTGTTCCCCCATTAGCTTCATACATTAGATGTACACATCTGTAGCTGACAAAGACGTGATTTTACTACAGTGATTACTACAACCTGTTTATGTTGGTTTGGGGGTTGTGTTTTTTGGTTTGTTTGTTTGTTTTGTTGGTTTTTTTTTTCCTTAACAATCCAAGCGAATTAGGAGAAATAAATAAATGCCGGCCCGCCTGCCTCTCTGAGAAGCCATCCTTGCCCTGTTTCCCCGTCCGCAGCGCTCCGCTCTCAGCAGATGGTGCCAGCCCGGGGCCGGCGCTGCCCGCAGCGAGTCCCGGCTCTCTGTCCCGGCTCTCTGTCCCGGCTCTCTGTCCCGGCTCTCTGTCCCGGTTCTCTCCTCTGTCCCGGCTCTCTGTCCCGGCTCTCTGCCCCGGCTCTCTGTCCCGGCTCTCTGTCCCGGTTCTCTCCTCTGTCCCGGCTCTCTGTCCCGGCTCTCTGTCCCGGCTCTCTGTCCCGGTTCTCTCCTCTGTCCTGGCTCTCTGTCCCGGTTCTCTGTCCCGGCTCTCTGTCCCGGTTCTCTCCTCTGCCCCGGCTCTCTGTCCCGGCTCTCTGCCCCGGCTCTCTGTCCCGGCTCTCTGTCCCGGCTCTCTGTCCCGGTTCTCTCCTCTGCCCCGGCTCTCTGTCCCGGCTCTCTGTCCCGGTTCTCTGCCCCGGCTCTCTGTCCCGGCTCTCTGCCCCGGCTCTCTGTCCGGGTTCTCTGTCCCGGCTCTCTGTCCCGGCTCTCTGTCCCGGTTCTCTGTCCCGGCTCTCTGTCCCGGCTCTCTGTCCCGGTTCTCTGTCCCGGCTCTCTGTCCCGGCTCTCTGTCCCGGCTCTCTGTCCCGGTTCTCTGTCCCGGCTCTCTGTCCCGGCTCTCTGTCCCGGTTCTCTGTCCCGGCTCTCTGTCCCGGCTCTCTGTCCCGGTTCTCTGTCCCGGCTCTCTGTCCCGGCTCTCTGTCCCGGTTCTCTCCTCTGCCCCGGCTCTCTGTCCCGGTTCTCTCCTCTGTCCCGGCTCTCTGTCCCGGCTCTCTGCCCCGGCTCTCTGTCCCGGCTCTCTGCCCCGGCTCTCTGTCCCGGCTCTCTGTCCCGGCTCTCTGCCCCGGCTCTCTGTCCCGGCTCTCTGCTCCGGCTCTCTGTCCCGGTTCTCTCCTCTGCCCCGGCTCTCTGCCCTGGCTCTCTGCCCTGGCTCTCTGTCCCGGCTCTCTGTCCCCTGTCCCGGCTCTCTGTCCCGGCTCTCTGTCCCCTGCCCCGTCTCTCTGTCCCGGCTCTCTGTCTCGGTTCGGGGCTCTCCGTGCGGAGCAGCTGCCGGGGCTGCCCGCACCTTGTCGGGTGCCAGCCCGGCAGCTGCTCCGGAGGCGCTGCCCCCGCCCATGCGGGGAGATGCCAGCCGGCATCATCGGAGCCACAACGCGCGTTGTGTGCTGCCGCCGAGAGCTCGGACGTCCCTCTGCCAGCCCGTCCTGCTCTTCCCTCCGACCTAGCCCTAGGCTCGGGAGCGAGCTGATCCCTCTGGATTATGCAGCAAATCCCCCTGCTGTTCTGCAGGGACAGCCGGGAGAGAGGTGTATTACGCTTCGCCGAGTTTTTCTCCCTCTTGAGCTGGCGGCATGTCCCCGTGCGGAGCTGGCAGGGGAGGTGAGCGGGCTGCGGACGTGCAGCAGGTCAGTGACAGCGTGTGACAGCAGCCGCGCCGTCCCTGCCCTCCCAGGGTGGGCAGGTCCTTGGTGGCACAGGGCACGGCTGCTCTCATGTTGCCCCAGGGCTTGGCAGCCTGGTCGCCTCTTCCAGTCAAGGAGGGCTCCCCAGCCAGGACAAATGCTGAAACACACACTCACCTCTCTGTTACGCTGTAGGGTTTTCATCCCAGGGACTTTCCTTGCCCTGTGAGAAAGCCTTAGAACCCTGCATCCTCCAGACGTGTTGCTGCAATGTCCTTTTGACGTTAAAAATAATCTTTCTCCCCTCGCCTCAGGTATTAAATCTGGTGCTAGTAAAGAGGATTTGTGAAGACAGTGCAAATCAGTTACATCAGAAATGAACTGTATTCTAGCAAGAAAAAACAGGTTATTTATTTTCAGCATCATTGTCCTGAATTCAGAGTTCAGTGTCCCAAACCATCTGTATGGTGTGTTGCTTGCTCAGCTGGATTACACTGGCATAGCTCCTTTGAACTGATGGAGCAACCCACAAGCACAGCAAATGGGAGTCTGGGCCTTAAAGATAATACGATGGAGCAAAACTATACCTGGCCCTTAATTCATTGGAAGAAGAAAGGAAGAGCAGGTGCCAAGGGAAACACTATTGCTTGCAGGCAGAGGAAGCAGTGATTTCAAGCAGCTCTGGAAGCCCCAGTTGTTTTACTTTTCAGGGAGATTCCCATCCCAGCTGTGCCGGCACACATGCTGGGAACATTTTAACTGGAACTGGCACGTATGTCTTAAAGAAATGGCTAATTCCCGCTACATTTAAGAATCTATAGCCTCTCTGTGATAGAGCTGTGAGAGAGAAAGACAACCTCACTCCCTGGAGGATGTTATTATCCCCCCAGTATTATTATTCCTCAAATTCCATAATATTCAAGATATTATTATTCCTCCAAAGCCTTGTCAGCATGAAGCTGCTTGTAATCCAATCCCTGCCACAGAGCCACCCCTGAGAGGTATTTGGCTCTTCCCTAGAGGGCAGAGGACATCGGCAGCTGGAGTCTTCATCCCGCCTCAGCTCAGGGGTGTACAGGCGTAGACCCCTGCACTCTGGACTGATTCAAGCCTTAATGTACCCAAAACAGCCAAGGTTTTAAACCCACTCTGCTTCTCCCCCGCAAAGGCATGGCACTGCCTGGAACAAAGAGTCACAGCTCTGGAGTCGCACATGACTCCCCGCATGAAAGCCCAGCGTCAAGCGGGCAGGGATAAGCCTGCCTGAGCCATGGGAATGGGAAAGCCCAGGACTCTGCCTGTTCTGGTCACTCCTCGCCTTTGATCACGAAACTGATGCAGATCGTATAAAAAGGCAGCAATCCTTGCCGGCACTGTCCCCCCTCCCTGACTCCCGGGCCAGGCTGCCCTCCCCTGGGAAAGAAGGCAGAGGACTTGAGGGCAGATTCGCCCCTCTTGCACATCTAGAGCGATTGCACTGACGTCTGTGGAGTTATTTCAGGTTTGGACTTGTGTAAAATAGATCAGCTTTTCATGGGAAGGTTCTTGCTTGGGGCAGCAATTAGTTTTGCTCTCGTTGTGCTTGCTCTGGAAAGCCCGGATCATTTGCACCGTCTCTTAGCAAAGTGAGCCAGGATGACACTATTTGACAAAGTACCTTAAGCATCTATTCAGCAGTAGAAAGTGAGACTGGGATGTGATGGGCAAAATCAAGACTGTTTCTGAATTTTCTCAAAGCAAATGAGATTAAAAAATATATAATCAAGGGCAGAGAGGCAAGGAAGCATTTGGGTGTTCATATCCCACCTAAACACAGTGTCTGTCCTTCAGTGATTCATGGCAAGAAGAGCAATTGCTTTAATGCTAAACCTACAAAGCCTCATATTTCAAAAAACACCCTGTCTTAGAAATATTGCTTCCTGCTTATTCAAATTCAACCTATATTCTTCCTCTAGTATCCGGCAAGGGAAGAAAAAAACGGCATTCTCCTTCTGCTTTATTTTCTTCAGATTCGGTCCAGTGGAAATTTAGCAGCCCAGATTTACTCAGGCGTTTTGAAGTCAGGCTGTGGTTCCTGCTACCTGATCCCACTCATCTGGCATCTGGCACAGTCCTGCTTTTGTTTCCTATGACTTAAGCATCAGGCTTTACTGATGTGTGGCCATATTTTGCTCAGCCCTGCGGGTCAAGTGAATTCCATGTCTGTATTTGTTCCCAAGGGGGCAAGAAGGCGGTCGGGTATAAGCTCTCACATAACCTCTTCTTCTCCAGCCAACTTTCCAAACGGCTCTTATTCCTCCTCATGTTCACTGAGGGGCTTTTATTTAACTTGGCAATCGCTGTCACTTTTCATGTCCATTTCCGCCCTCTCCTTTTGATGTGTAAATTATCCCTGGATACTGGCAAACAGGACAATTTGGGTATTGCTGAGCACCCCTAGCCTGACTTCCCCCCACCTTCTACAATCATACAGGCCTCATTGACTATCCTTCCTCCAGCCCCCACTTTTAATTTGTTGAAGTAGCCTGAACATACACAGCCAGTAATTTGACCACTTTTAATCAGACACTGCATCTTTCTGTGCCCCGAGTCTTTGCCCCGGCTCCTTTCGGATTTACTGTATGTACAAATTGGCCATGGTGCCAGAGAGGTCCTGATTCAGCAAAGCGTTTTGGCACGTGGCTTTAAGAAAGGGACAGAGCTCTGTGCTGAGGAGGGACCAGACTCCCCAAACCCCACTGCTAAGCTAGGAGAGGGTTTAGGCTCAACACTCTTCATGGCCCATGGGCTCTGCGGCAGCAACAGCCCTCCAGGACCAAAGAATCCATCCAGTGTTTGGAAGGAGCCAAGTTTAAGACCTGTTCTTGAAGGGAACTCAGATCTAAGCTAACCTGAGAGAATGCAGCTGAGCATCCGCTGTCCTTGCTAGGGTTGTTTCCTCTCCGCTTCAAGTGCCATCATGCTAGAACTCCTGGTACAGACACAGTGTGTGTTACAGCACCTTAGCAAGAGTAGCCGATGACAGCGCGTCACAGATGTCCTAACGAACCTTTGTCAAAGTACCCTCTGCACTCCAGTTCATTAACCTTAAAGTGGGGCTAGCACAGGATTGGTGTAAGGAGAACATAACACTCTGAGCCCAGACCAGGACATATGTAAGTACTAAACTGGTTCAATAAATTGTGTACCAGATGAAAGCCGAAATGAGGAACCTCTGAAGGGTTTCTCACAGAGAGTCAAATTATCCTGCCTGGGGTAGCTGGTCAGCAGCTGGAAGCAAGGAGAGAATGATGAGTGTGGTTAGCCATGGGAGAGAGGGACTGACTTCCTCTTTTCTGTGCTTGACTGGTTCTCAGGGAAGGGGAACGGCTGTCATCTGGTTATAGTGGCACATGTTTTTTCTGTATTTGCATTTCAACTCAAGGGCATCGAGAGCAGCTGGAAAGCAGCTATTTTGTCCTGTTTAAATAAACAATGTGTGTGTGGCAGGTTGGCATTCTCACCATATCCAAATTTTGCTGTACCATCAGCCGTGAGAGATGTTTATGGCTTGAGACTCAAAAAAATACAAAGTTTCTGACTGATTCTCTCAAGGTTGACCAACAGGTCCAAAATCCCTTTCTGCACAGGCTGATGTGGTTAGAAGTAAGTTTTGTGCTTTTCAGGGAAATCGTAAGCTCAGCTACAGCTTATTTGTCTTGTTGGGAGAGGGTCCCCACCTCCTTTAACCCGGAGAAATGAACCACCCTAACGAGCTGGCTCAGAGTGTGCCATCCAACCCAGCAAAATACCTCTGGGTGTGGGAGATTCCTACAGTTCCTATAAATACAACATCCAAAAAAAAAATTTAAAAAAATAATATTAAAAAAAAAAAAAAAAAGGAAAAAAATGAGTGCAAGGAACTATCCTTTTAATAGATTCACACAAAACACAAGCCAAGGCCCTTTAGTTTTGCTAGGCTAAAGCAAGGGCATCAATCTTGTTTTCCTGGGACTGTTAACACCTGAAAAGCCAGGAGTTCATCTCAGTGACTTTGAAGCGGTACAACCTTGAAGACATAATGTGGCTTAAACACATGGAAATTCCTCCAGGCCTTAATTAATTTAGTATTCTTCCACAGAAAGACTGTTGGCATAGTAAATTATTCATTAGATATTATAGACTCACTGATCTCAAATTTCATACAAAATTACAGCAAAGCTTTCAAAACGTGGGGTAAGAAAAAAAAAAAAAAACCCAGCTCACAAATTAACCCTTGCATAATACATTTCTAAAATTACATCCATAGGGGATATTTTTTTTTGTTGGTTTTTTTTTATGATTCTATCATTATTGCTAATACATATAATTGCATTTCATTTAATGAGATACTACTAATTTCATATGAAAACCAACAGCCACTACCAGCAAAAACCAGGAGTTCATTTTACGGAAAACTGAGACATATTCATCCCTAGTGCTTTAGTTGTTTCACTCCAGGTATAATAAACTAGGCCAGTGGACAGAGCGTGTCAAATAGCAGTTGCAGTTTGATCAGTCTCATACTCTCAATTTTATTCTGCCCACAGAGTCCTCCTGATGAAAACACACCACACCACAAAACAGATTAGTAAACAAAGCATAATGACAGCATTTTCCAAACCAAAATGACACCCAGCTTGGTGCTCTCCTTCAGTGAATCCTTGCCAACATTTGTCTCCCAAAACACTAAGAACATAAGCAAAATATCGAATCATTTCTTTGAATTGCTGCAGAGGGTTTGAAAACCTGGCAAGTCAGGTCCATAACACACTCTGAAATATTCCAAGAGCTGCATTTATTTACTGCAGAAGCTGCTGAAATTTAAACATTTTCTCAGGTAGAGGAGTATGTTGGGTAATGGGAGTTTCTGTTAAATTTTTTTTCACTAAGAGAATCAATCTCTCTCTGAAAGAGGTGGTTCATATGCATGCAGTGACAGTAAAAATAATTTGAATTTATATTAATGCAGCCAAACAAACCACTCATTGTTAAAAGTACTCTGTGATTTTGTTTAGTTAATAAGATGTTAGAAAGCATTGTATGCAACCAATGCCACAACATATTCAATAGAAAAATCAAGACGTTAAATATATTCACTCTGGACTAAGATTAAACAGATCATCATCAAACACTCAATAATCAGTTGTCTGACTATTCATTGTCACCCACCACATTAGCTGGGATACACAACACACAAACAGAATTGTAAATGCATTTCACCTTCCCCTCTGTGCTCTGCTAGAAGCCTGGATCCTTATTAATATTGAGCAATATATCCTTATTGATTTGGTTTTAGCATCCTCATTTCAGGCAGACTCCTACAATAAAGTCACCTTCCTTGGTGTCCCTTCATCCAGCCTCTGAACAACCTGGACTAGTGGGAGATGTCCCTGCCCATAGCAGGGGGATGGAATGAGATGAGCTTTTAGGTCCCTTCCAACACAAACCATTCTACGGTTCTGTGTTTTCTAACCCACATGGTTCTAACCTTCTCCCCTTCCCACAGTTCCAGACCTTAGCCCATCCACCCTGGATTCACATTTCCAGGTCCCCCATGTCACAGCCAGCTGTGACAGCCACCAACAGCACCAGGATGGGTAGCTGCCGACCTGTGGGAGGGATAAATTTCTAATAAAGTCTTTCTCCTTGACATGGGCCTTGATTTGCACAAAATGTGTAGGAATGTAATATCTGAGAGGTGGCCACCCGGTGTCAAAGGTGGCTGAGACCCGCCAATGGTCTCAAAAGTTATTAAGAGAATGACTGACAGGCAGGCAGAATAGGATCATGAGTCTCATTCCCTTGGGAAACCAAAATAGAAGGAATTGGAGGTTTTTTTCTTTAATCCAGTGAGCTTGAAAGTAAGAAATGACTACAATTCAGGTGTGGAGTCCTGGGGGGGAGGAGGGGGGAGGAAACAGTAGTAAGTGAGGTCATCTGGTCATCATTTCAATTTATTTACATTAAATATTTTACAATATTTTTTAATATGCAGAGGTGTTATTTTTTTAAGCTAGATCTAAATTTTGGCCTGATTAGGAGTGGTCAGAAGCTGTACATTACATAAATAGTTGTAAAAATAGAAACCAAACATCATTTGCTAGCCAGAAAATCATAAGAGACTGAGACACCAAACTAGCTAATTGAGTCTTTAGCCTAAGATTTAACTTAGTCAGAGAAAGTTATTTGAGTGCCTGAATACAAAAATGTGTTTTGTTCTTCCATAAGAATTTTGCACAGATCTCTTCTGTCTTTGGGAAAGTGAGGTATAGTGATTGGAGACCAGCCTACAACCTGTCAGAGGCATTCATAAATCTTACCTATGGATTTCAAAAATGAGATAAATGGAACCTTTGTGTAATTTTTCTTGCCATAAAGAGCCTTAAGGAATGAAATAGTCATGGCAAATGTCTCCTGTGTGTGGTTCAGACTCTGCAAGCAGAGATTCTTGGAAATTTTTGGCTGAAAAAAGGTCATCAAAAATGTCTTGCTGAGTAAAAAAAATTGATTAAAAAAATGTCTTGACAAATGTTGATCTAATCCACAAAAGACTCTTGAGTGAACCCTGGACTCCTCACAGTTCTGCTGTCTTGGCTAGCAAGGTGTGCTAGTCCCAAGGCAGATATACCTGGCAGATATCCTCCAAGATTTGAAGTAAGGGTCTTTTCAGCCCTCAGCTGCTCATGAAATTAGCAATCCTGCCAGCTTCGAAGCCAAATCAAATAAAAAGCATTCAGAAAGCTAGAAATTCTTCCTTTTTTAGCCAACTTCTCTGCATGTATTTGTCTTTTAAACTAGAACTCCACAGAACACCTCTGACTTTAAGTTTCCTGGCCACATGCAGGCCTGTCATTTTCTATATGGACTTCTCTTAGAGAAAGGGACAGCAAATTCTAATTCAGCCTGGCCCCTTGGAGGGCAGGCCATCTCTCCCAGGCAGACATGTGAAAAGTTGGGCATTTGTTGCAGGTCTGCTCCTCAATCCTCAGGACAGCCAAGCAGGCACATGGTTCACGTGGGTGCTCAGCCCTTCTGAGATGCCCCCAGGAGTCCTGCTTGGCTGCTGCAGCCTGGGTCAGATGTAGGTGCTGTGTTAATGCTGCCAGACCCTTACTGCCTGTCTTGGATACCCTCACACATCTCAAAAGGCCTCGAATTGTGTAATGCTTGAGGAACTGGATCCCACCCAGCAGGCTGCTGTGATTTTGTGCAGACAGATACTCACCTCATCCACATACCAAAATAACTGGACATGATCTAGAGTAATCCAAAAGCCACGTCATCACACTAGCACAACGCTGAGTTTAAAGTCATCAACCCAGACTCACAGATCACATCTGTTTGCAAAAGACCATGTAAATGTAACTTCTCCCAGAGAAGAGATCCAACAAAGTCCTTGAAATTCTGGTTTCCAGATACAAAAACTACTTCATCATTCCTCTCCCTACTCACTGGTTCCACTCAGGCAAATATGCTTTATTTTACTAGTCCAAAGCATTCCTAGAACTGGTCACCAATGAAGGCATCCTTCAGTCCTGTGGGCAATGTTCTTACTTGCTTTTCCTGGCCCTTAAATTCCCTAAGAGGGACTACAGCACTGGCAGCAGAAAGAACAACAGCTTGGTCCCAGCATCTGCTCTGACCATTCTGATGACTCCTTGCCATAGAAGGCAAGCTCCAGTGAGAAATAAGTGCAGGGCAATTTCCTTGACCTGACTCATGTGCGAGAGGTCAGGATTCCTGACCCAGTAGCTGCTCCCTAGATTGCCAAGGACCACTCCCTTGAAAGACCACACGCTGCTGTGAGAAGCAGGGAAGGGGAGAGGCAGAAGGAGTGCATTGCTGCAGTCAGTTCCTGTGCTACAGAGTTTGTGCTCAAGCTTCTCTCTGTCCTTTGTCAGTGCTCAGAACACCACTGTTCTGTTGGACTCACCTGCTGTAGTCCACCACAAGATGCACAGGTGGAACAGTTATTTACTTACAAGACCTTCAGATATTGAAAACTACCCCCAACATCTTACCAAGCAACTCACAGCTTCCTGCACCACTCTCCTCTCTGTCTACCAGTTGCAGAACGTTCCCAGTGTGAGCTATCATCAATGAGAGCTTCACAGAAGCTGAAAGATGCAGGGTGGGAAAGCAGAATTTTTAGGGAGCTGCAGGGAGGAGGGAGAATGACAACAGAAATATCCATCCACCTGAGACACATACACACAAATCTGCGAAACATCTGTCTGTGTATTTCATGCTACAGGTTACATCACTTAACAATGTTTTTTCTTTTTAAATGTTCGTTTCAAGCTCTTCCACAAAAGAAATCAATTACTAATGACATACAGCCCTACTTTTCTTCCTGAACCCATAATTGCTTCCAATTTTAAGCTAAAATTAGTCATTCATGCTATCCAAATGAGCATAGTTTAGTGCTGATGTACGTAAGCGATGCTTTAGATTGTTGAACATAGCTGATCTTTGACAGCTTCTTCTTATAAATAACAGTTTCCTCTTTACACTGAGAACTTTTCAGAGGCGACAGATGTTTGAAAGACGGGACTGAATTAGCTGAATAGCCTGTAAAACCCACCAACCTGAGATTTGCAAATACGAAAGCTCAGAATTCTTACAAAGACAGCTTGCAGAAAGCCTAAATCACATCTGCATAAATGCCTCTCTTTCAGCCTACATCCTTTGCACGTCACATTGTCAGCACTTAAGACATAATAAATAATAAACAACTTAATAGTTAACAGTGCTGACACAGACAGGCTGCGTTGCAGAGAGGAGGACACTGGGAATCCATTAAATGAAGTAAAAAGAAATGGTAATGGCAATGGCACTGGTGATGGTGATGGTAATATAGCAAACAAAACCTTTTGTTTGTTCAACGAGATAGAAAACACAGCAGGAAAGCAGAGCTGTGTCAGACACAGACCTGTCCTCCGTCAGTAGTTCATGGGCATGTGCTGAATAAAGGGTGCAGGGGAGGCAAGGTTTTTTGCTTACTTCCTAACTTAAATAGATATTAAAAGTTGTCCCTGTGGCAAAGCATGAAGTTGACACTTCATTCTAATTTTAACATCTTCTGTACCTTGCTCCTTGTTGAAGAAAAATGAGCATGTTCCAGCAGCACTTCAAATGACCTGACTTGTACTTGTCACACAGATAAACTGTTCCCTCAGCAGGCACAGCAGAGAGTCTCCTAGTGATAATCACTTCGGTTTTATTTGCATATAAACATATGCAAGTACATGTGCATGCATGAGGAGGCAAAACCAAAGCAACACGTTTGACACTTGGGGAGGGAAAGACCAGTTTCATGGTGGTGCCTTTGCTTTGGAGGGAAGGAGAGGGGTTCAAACCAGAGCTTCATATCAGCCCCCTCATCTTCTCTGTTCCCACCTCCTGGAATCACAATTTTCTTCATCTAATGGGCCCTATGATTATTTTTCACTTGTTAGGGTCCTTCAGAGTCCTTACAATACTCAGTATGAAAGTTGTACTCCAGAAGTGTGGAAGCAGAACTTCACGAGCAGACAATTTGCTTCTCAAAATCCCATTTTCAACATTACTTCTATCAGTAAATAAATCAGACAGTTCCAATCACATTATAATTCCATAAACATCACTCTTTGATTAGCACTTCTTTTTGGAAAATTCATACACCAGTCCCAAACTGAATGTACTTTGTCTGTTCAAGTGACGTTCTGCATTCTGTACCTCTTAAAGAAAATGGGTTCAGATTAGTAAAAGTTGCAAATTTTCTTATGCCCTCAGTCAACAGCCCAGCAAACATTTTACAAAAGTCTCCCACAAGAAATAAGATAAATAGCATCATCCCACTGCTTCCTAAGGTACAAGGCAGAAACAAATTACCCAGCTAACACACAATGTATACAGAATATATTACGAAGAAAAATATGCATTATTAGAGCTAAATTTATATACCAATTAAGTTGTCCATCTCTTTGAAGTCAGACATATTACCTTACTACTTTCAGGCTTGTGAATAGCATTTGTGAGCATTGAAAGGCATGGGTATCAGGAAACTTTTCATTTTTCACACTGTCATTACAGGAGCAGGGTTTCAAAGGCACAAACAATCCAAGAGCTTCACATGACTCGTGCAAGTCCAGCCACACACCTGCATCAGTCACCACCTCTCTGCAAGCATTCATCTTCTCCCTGCTCATGGTCCCTCAAGTTACAAAGTGAAGTATTGAACAAGTGCCCTTGGTTGGCGACTGGGGAGAGGCTGCTGTAACCAAACCCATGGAGAAGACCTTACAACCCACCCTAATCCACTCCATCCCCCTTGTGTGACCCCAGCTGTGAGCCTGCACCTATTCCACGCTGAAGCATGGTTAAAAGCACCCTCTTGTTCTGATGATCTTTATCGGTTTTGTTGATTTGGACAAAAAAAGACATCTATTTTCTCCTTTTTTCCTACTTCACCTAGCAGTCTGTGTTTTTATTCAAGGTGGATCTGTCCCTTCTTCTACAGCTGTGAAACATGAAACACTTCAGAGAGCTTCCACTAAGAAATAAAAATTCAATGCAAGTAAGGCAAAAGCAGCAATCAGAGAAATTGTCTGACGCCTCTCTTGACCAACTCCATCTATATTATTACAGTGTAATTGCAGCAACGCAGAAGGTGTAGAAGCAGGAGAGCAGCCTTTCAGATCCAGCAGGCTGAGCTGGGTGTGGAAAATAAATTATATAAGTGTCCACTCAATAAATAAGTCAACAGTAGACATTAAAAAAAAAAAAAAAAAAAAAAAAAAAAAAAAAAAAAAAAAAAAAATCTAGGGAAAAAGTCCTCCCATGTATCCTGGGACTCATCACATTCCAGAAGGTTTTGCTGGCTATATTCATTAAGTCAGAGAATGACAAATTTGGGGATTCCTGGAGCAGTAAAGACTAATGGCAGGTTTCAAGGACATGTGAAAGAAATTAAAAGGTAGCCTATTACTTAGCCTGGAGGTGCCCCAGTACCCTACCCTGTATCAGAGCATTCATTTCACAAAATGGAAATAATCGCAACCATCTTTTCCAGGTCACTCTGTAATTTGTTCTTTTTCAGAGATTTTATAGTTGCTAATCTACCTAGAGACTCAGGTGGAAAGGCAGTACATAACAACGTGATTAAAGATCATGTCAGCATGCAGATGCCCAGAAGTCAAAGTCTGAACTCTTTCTGTCACCAAATATACAAGTTTTAGTATGATGTCTAGAGTTTCACCTCCTGATAGACTGAAGACACCACCAAATCCTTGGGACTAGAATTCTAGAATTCAAGTCCAAAAGAACAGATCCCATATAATCAATTAACAACCATGTCTGTCAAACTCTTACCACATGTGCAATCAGCAGCTGGGCAATGATTTGCAGGACTTGGTTTTGCCTGTAGAGCAAGATGTGTCAGAAAACAGCGCAGAAACACTAATCAGAATATTTATCATAGAACCATTGAATGGTTTTTGTTAGAAGGGACATTAAAGATCATCTTGCTCCACCCCTCCCCTCTCATGGACAGGAACCCATTCCACTGGAGCAGGTTGCTCCAAGGCCTGTCCTGTCTTGCCCTGAATGCTCCCAGGGATGGGCACCCACAGCTTCTCTGGGAAACCTGTGTCAATGTCTCACCAGACACCTAATGACAATTTTCTTCCTTATACCTAATCTAAACACTTGGGGCCCTACAGCTTCATACTGGTGCCGATACACAGTCTCACCAAGTTCACATGGCAGGAAGAGAAACAGAGAAATACAGAAAGTGCAATTTATAGAACAGATCCTCCTCCTCATTTACAGATTAGGAAATTTTCTGCATTTAGCCACTATGTTCACACTTCGCATAATTAACCTATTTCATTAAAAGAAGGAGTGTTTTTCTTATGCAAAACAGGAACCCAGGTGCTGTAAGTTATGAAGATTTGCTCAGAAAATCCTATTTTCAAATCCTGCTCAGGCGCATTTCCTAAACTAAACCCAGTAATATTACTGATTGAAACAAAGTGACAAGGTGGGAAGAGGAGCGAAAAATACTGAGAACCAAGGACATCACCAAATGAATAATGTTTAATCCGTCTTAATGCTACCAGGAAAATTAAGTTTAAGCTGCACATTTAATTAGTCTGCTAATGCTGTTTGATGGCCCTCCTCGTAATGCCAAGACCACTGGGATCTTCTGTGTGTCCCCAAGAAACCTGAGATTTCTCATTATGTGTGCATGTAGAGATACAACTTACTTACCCCTCCTCTTGGGCTTCGTGCCTATCAGTATTTACACATAATTCTTGTGCCTTTTGCTTATGCATTCTCAGGAAGATGGCTTGTGCTGTTCACGGAGAGTTTTTGTGTTGTTGCAGCTGTGCTTGTTAAAACCTCACCTACTGCCAGGCCAGTCAAGCACTTTTAGGCTCCAAAAGGCTGGATGTGTTTGCCAGGTCCAGCAGCGCTAGTAGCAGAACTTCATATCCCTGGAGTCTTAAAAATAGTATCTGGGGGCATGGGGTTCTTGGCAAGATGGTCAAAACACAGCTCAGAGGGTTTTCAGCCTCTGAGTTAATAATATAAGGAAATCCCTCCTTTTAGGGCTCTGGATTAGAACCACTAAAGGGTAGGTGGATGTAAAGACCACAAAGTTATTCTGTTTCATTGATTAGCTTAGAGAATTTGTTTGTTAGAGATTGAATAAGGTCAGGAACTCCAAAGGCTTCTAAAGACTCTGTTTGGTTAATGGATTTTGAACAGCATCACAGCACTTTAACCTTTCCTCACAGAGCTGGAGGGCAAACAAATCTCTCCAGTACTAATTATTGAGGGTCAGGTTTACTACTAGCATCAGGATCCACCAACTAGCAGGTCCAATGACACCCTCCTGATTTAGAAAAAAAAACACCAAAACACAAAAAATCCAACCAAAAAAGCTACAAACAGCAACAATCCCATCCCCCGCACACACATAAAAACAAACAAACAAGCAAAAAACCAAAACCACCAAACTCTTAATATCAGTCTGATCCTTCTGGGTGCATGGATTTGTCCAAAAGGAAACACACAGAGATATTCAGAGAGATCTGTTTGCAGTACTGTCTCTTTTTCAGGTTCAGGAGAGTAACAGAAAATAACAAGTTTGTGTCCCATCCCCATGGTACTGATTCTAGTCCAATCTCCAATAAAATGTTTCAATACAGCATAACAAAACTTGACAGCCTATATTTTGATGTGAATCAAGGAAGGCAACTGGGGAGTACATACACATTGAGACAAGTTAGTCTGACTACACCTTCTCTGTTTTTTGACTGAGACTTTGAATTTCAGCTCAATGGCAATTTTTTCCCCAGTAGAAGAATACCTTATAATTGAGGAGAGATACCAGACATAAAGAGTTCTCTTCCTTACATTAAGCAAAGACACACACACCCATGCACTCTAAAGTAAAAATAAATGTATGACTGTGACCAGTCTTGTCCAATATGGACAAGATTATTTTTTACCAATTGCCTTGTTTGCCTTCAGTATTTCAAGATACAATCTGCAACAACTACTTGCATCTTATACAGCACCTTTGCTCTTCGGCAAATCACATAAATACTCCTTGCATCCAGCAGTGGGAAATATTTTCAGTGCATGTGTTCTTGATTTATAAGTTTAATTAGAAACTTCTATGCTTTATACTGAAATACCCAGAGAACAGTTTGACTTGTCTGAGCACAAACAACAACATTAGAATTCCAAACACATCTTCCTTGTATCTGAATGTTAATGCCCACAATTTCTTGTGCAATTCTCAAAGAGAGTATTGCAAGGCACACAACAAAAGGTTGGCGTCACATCCTCTGTTCTTACCTCCCAATTCACGTAGACATTTCAGTGCATGCCAAACACTGTGCGAAAGAAGAACTTCTGTGAAGGCAAGAGAAGCAGCACATGCTAGGGCAGGACCTAACCACAGCTCTTGCAGATACCACTGGCTTGTCCCCACAAAGGTGATGCATTAGCTTGCAAAAAATCCTTTGATTTTAACAGTGTCAAGTGACAACCACAGGTCTTGGTCCCAAGTGCTCAGCAAGAAAAACAGCAACATACAATACTTCCAGAATTATGCAAAACTAAGGTGGCATCATTACCTTTTTCTTATAATTAAAGAAACCAAGGCACGAGGCTTGAGTGATATTCATCAGCAACAGGAAAGCCAGGCATACAATTAACGTTTTTGTGGTTGCTTAGCCATTACACAGAGTCCGTGGAAATAGTAGGATCAAGCTATGTTTAAAGGCATAAAGAAGGAATAAGATGATTCTATGTTTAAAACGTGGGAATTAGGGCTTAGAGCAGCAAAATTGAGACGCTAGCTCTGTCACAGACTTACTAAGAGATACTGAGTGTTTCGTTTAGCCCTGTCATATTTGAGTCCACTTATTGAAAAACAAGATTAAATACATTTTCTTTCCTGAAAATGCAGAGCATCTCTCTGCCTCTTCAGTAGGTTTTCCCCCATACATATTCAGGTTGGCAAAAACACTTTTTGCTGAAAAAAGACCGACTGAAAATGTTCAGCCAGCCATAAACAGGGAAGGAACTTTCTCATTTCTGTGTTTATCAAAATCTGAAAGGGTCTTGGTCTTTTCTGAGGCTCTGCACAGTACTGTAGTAGAAACAAACTCTAATCCCAGTAGAGCACAAATTAATCTTATTCAGAGCATCAGTGGAATGGAATGAACTCATTACCTTAAGAAAGAAAATATTATTTCTAAACACAGTCCTTTGTTTAGACACAGTAATGAGTCAGAAGTGGCAGTGGCAGAAATTATAAAGAAAGGACATCCCACAAATTACTTTGCACTCTGAGCTGAATGGTCAGGTGTCTGCAGAGAAGGTCAATCACAGGAATAAAGACAGCACTCCAGAACCCTCAAACTCTGGCAAAAGGATTTCCACCTGCTTCATCTCACCAACAGAGTCAGTCACAACTGCACCACTGAATATTTGTGCCTTGGGAAGGGGCACCATTAACAACAAGGTCCCTTTAAATATTCCTGAAGGACTGGAGACTGAAGGATCTTGCAATTCCCCTGCTCCCTTTTAATGTAGAGAAACTCAGTGTAAAAAAGACTCAACGAAAACATTTCCTGGGCAGATTTGACTCTGTCTCCCACCACACACTGATGTGGCAGCTCCTCTGAGATCCTCTGTGCCGATGCTGTATCAGAAGCAAACCCCTTTGCCTGTGAAAAAGAACAAAGGGCACTGACTGTGGCAGCATGTCAGCAGCAAAGAGCTCTGGGGAAGAGGAAAATCCAGATCTGAACTCTCCTCAAAGAGCCAGGACTCTGAGTTCAACATAATCCATGGTTTTACCAGGAAACTTTGATAAGGTGGTTAATTATTGGCTGAGTAACCCCTTGCTATCCCTAAAATCAATTACTTCTCCTTCTGTATTGATTAAAACTACCCTTTGCTATTTTCTCACGATCCTGGTTGTCAACAGCCCTGTTAGAGGCTCTCTCTGTAAGCAGACAATTCTCCTTTGGTTTTTTTAAGTGCAACTCCTAAGCAGAGGATCAGTCAGTAGGAAGTTTTCTTTTAGTTCTCTTTCTCCTCTCCACAGACTCTGCTCATTGAAGTTATTGACTGACAGACCAAAGTAAAAATACCTTAACTTTGTACACTTAGCACATAAATAATCTGAAAGCTATAATGTAGTATTTTCTCACACAAAAAAAATGCACCCTGATGTTTATCACCCTTTATTTGTAAATCAATGAATTAATTATTAAGCCAATAAGCTCAGCTTCATAATAACTGGAGGGTGTCCACAGAAACAAAAGCATAGAGCAATGTTTTTACTCCTCCAGAGCACTCTCCAGATAAAACCTCCAAGGTCTTGCATTTTGTTATTCTGTTTGTAAGTCCTTCACCGATCATCAGAATTGGGGCATGTGGTGCTGGGACTGCCAGCATCGTATCTGATTGGTAACGTCCAGCTGCATCTCTACTGCCTGGATCAAATTGTAGTCTAAGGGCTCTGACTTTAACAAACAACCTCCCTGCTATCACCATTCAGTATTTTATTGCCATCATGCCTGGTCCACCCAGCAATTTTCGTGTTCCCATGATGCCGGTGTGTGTACAAGAATTAGAGGAGTCCCAAAGGTCCTGCAATCCAAACAGACAGGACAGACTCAGGCAGGAGGAAAGGGAGCGATATGCTGCCTATTTCTCTAATTTGGGAATTTAAAGCAGGAAAAGGTGTTGTGGTCAGCTGTGACTTGCAGAGTTTCACTTATGCTTCTTTCCCAAGACGCTGCTCCAAGATACTCCAGCCTTCACTGACAGCAGAAGAAGCACTGAAGATTTGAGCTCTGAAGATCAAATGTCCTCCTTGACCCACAGTCCAGGTGTAGCACATGTAACAGGAGAACACTGTGCTGCTTCAACACATCAGGACTTATTTACACGGAGAGATTGTACCAGCTCCAAGAATACAAATCAGGAATATGAAGAGATTTTCTTGTACTGTCTCCAAGAAGAACATATTGGAGAGCTGGTTAAACATCTTCTTCACTAAGTTTTTGAGGTGAAAAACATTTTGAGTTGAAAAAAATTCACAAAGAACTTCTTTGTGAACACAGAAATTTAGGAGGTTTCGATGAAAAGTTAGCAGCAGCATAGAAACTGAAATTCCTTTCTGTATCAGCTCTCAGAAAACACAAACAACCCTAACTCATCTTACACTACATTTTGGCAGGATGAGAAAAAATAAACCTTTCCAAAGAGGAGGTCCAGGAGTACATAAGGAAGCAGCAGTACTTGTGACACAAAGGTACCAACTGTTGCATGGGCTACCAAATGGCAGGCAATATTTTGGGAACACCCCACTCCCACACACTCCTACCAGGCCTAAAAACATGGGGAAAAAAGAAAGTGTGAAGGAACTCAAGGCTAATCAAGAAAAAACACTCTCAGAACCAAGAATAAGCTCTCTCCTAGCCGATACTGTGTTAACCCTGAACCCAACCTACACATGGATCTCCTCTAAGTCAGGCTCTGTGAATAAAGCCAGTCCTACACATGGCTCTGATGCTATGAGGGATTTTGAAAGGAAAAAAAAAAAAAAAAAAAAGAAACATGTTTGAAGCACAAGATTGTCACCACAGTTCCTTCTTGTACCACTTTTAAGTTACTCCTAATCATCACAAACTCACAGAACCCTCCATTCAAAGTGGTAGGTGTCACAAAGCTGATGCTGAGGGCATGTCAATGCAAGGAAGCAGAGAAGCAGGCATATGTCTGGATTGCTTTAATTTTGTGGGTTTGTGTCAAACGCTGAAATGTACTCTAATGCTCTTGCATATTTAATTTTCCTTGTTCTTTTCAAACGCTAACAAATGTGACTGGTTACACTGCCAAGACGCTGCAAATTAAAACAATATACACAGTCGAAATGTGACCTTGAACTATTGCTAGATCACAGCCGTGCTTACACGAGGCACACCAGCAAGCATGTTCCTCTCCCAGCGCAGTCCCTTCTCACAGCACGTTATGTTATTCCAACATGCCAGTCTTGCAGCATAAAGTCCATTGAAATCATGGTATAGTCCAAACTTCCCATGCATTGCAATGGGAGCTTGTCTAGTAAAAATAATTAGACCTGCAGGGAACTGTTCCAGAGTCTTGCCAGCACCAGTGAACAAAACCCTCAAAGCTTAGCAGTTTTAGCTCAGAAGTTCACTGAAGTTCTCCCAGTAGGATCATTCTTCATCATGAAAACTGAATGTACCACTGATACTTCGTGTGATGAAGACCAAGGCCTAATGAAAGGCATTTAAATCTGTGCCAGTGAAGAGGAAATTCAGACTTCTGAAAAGCAAAGAGATGTCTGAGCAGCTGGAAATACTCAATATGATCCTCCAGCTGAACACAACTGTGCTGGCAGGCAGGAAGAAAAGTCAGGAAGAAAGCAGGGCTTGCTCTTACACACCACCCCATGGACTACCCTCTTAAGGGCTTCCCCCTGCCAAAAAAAATAGGAGAGGAGACAGGAGGGAGAGATCAAGAATATCACATGAGAAAAAACAGTCGAGAGTAAAGTATCAGCACTATCCATAGTCCAACACAAATGAAATGCATCAGTTTTACTACCGCAGGACATATGGATGGTGTCTTTCACAGATCTTTCTAATGATGGAACCAGATTATTCAGCTATCTTCCTCACAGAAAAATAGGAAGTATTGGATACATGAGGAGAATGGTAATGCTTGGCCAATTAATCCATAGAGTAAATGCACTTACTTAAGATATAACCACTAAGGGTAGAAAAGATTTCTGGTTTTCTGCCTGTGTGACTACAGCTGACTTCAAACTGGAGAAGAGAGATCGCTCAGGATGAAGAATCACTTTTACAAGAGGAGACTGAAGGGGCTTAGCTTGTTTAGACTAGCAAAATAGCTGGTGAAAGGAGGAAGATTGCTTTCTACAAATCTATCTTGAGGATAAACACCAGAAGACAACAGAACTATTTGACTTAATGGCCAATACTGGCACCAGAACAAATGAATAGAAATTGGCCATGAATACATTTAGGTTGGAAATTAAAAGAAGTTTCCTAATCACTACAGCAATTACGGTCTGAAACAGCCTGCCAGTGGGAGCAGCAGAGCAGAATGAGTTCAGCTGCTTTTAAGACAAAACTGAACACCTTCTGAAGAGCTTAGAGGGTGGTGCCTAGACTTGGGAACAGTGCTCTCAAGGCAAAGCACATTGGTCTGTAGCTATCCATGGTCATAGCAGGAGGAACTTTATATCCAACCTGCCTACAGACATGAAGTCTATTTTATTCTGCACAAGATTGTTAGCAGCAGCCTTGGTCCATACAGGTGTTTATGGTACCAGACACCCCCAGCTGCAGTAAGAAACATGTACCCTGAATGTTTTTCAATCCTGGCACTTGTACAAGGAAGGGGGATTTCACCCAAAGTCCTCTACATATTTCACTTGATTCAGTAGTGTTAAAAGTCCAGACATTATCATCCTTCAAGGCCTCTGAGAGTCCAGACTGACTTTCCTTGCGGCACAGGGTACTGCCTATCCAGCCCCTTACACACAGGGATTTCAATAACTGTATAGCACCTCACAGAATACCAAGGGAATATCTCATCTCCCCGAGGCTGATGGTAGCTTTGCCATCAGCTGCAGCAGGACTGGGATGCAATTTGTTTGTTTTCTGCTGGCTTGTGCCACCCAGAAACAGAGAATTGACAGGTGGCAATTTGATTAAGTGCACTGGTATGAGCTGAGCAGGAGCCAGGGTAGCCAGAACATATCCAACAGGAGGGAGCAGCTGGTGGCTACAGTGATCCTGCTTGGAGAGCAGTCTGTCAAGTAAAAGACCACTATGGGACCACAGCAGACAATTTGTTATCCTCTGGCAAATGGACACAAGATTAGGCAATGGGCTGTGACTCCCTGGGTATCCAGCCACATGACAACAGACTTGTGTGCAGAAATTAGCTGGGAGAAGCTCATTGTGCAAGGGGTTAGAATACAAAATCAGGTGACTAACTAGCCTGTCTGTTCCATGAAACAAAATATGTGCCCGTGTTATTTTTTTAAGTTATTTTCATTTTGAATGTATTTAAAACTATATAGATAACATATGACCTAATAGAAAGTCATTTAAATGCCTCTCCTATGACAGACAGAACAATTACCAGGGCAAACACATCTGTAGGTTTTGTTTTCTTATTACTGGTGGTTGAATTTGGCTTTGTATTGTTTACTTGAAATTTAAAATGTTGTTTTTCAGTATACTATGGGAGATCACAGATTGCAGGTTAACCTGCCTCATTTGAAATAAACTGAAAGTCTGAATCACACTCAACCAATCCCTAATTATTTAAGTGAGACAGATGGGTCAACCCAGCCATTCGTGCCAAGAGAGTGGAGAGGTATCATTGACTGTGGGAGGACGGGAGGAGGAAGCCACATAAAGCATGGAACGTACCTCAACCAAATCATGGAGAGGAAAATTTCTCCATTGGAGGATTTGGAGACCAGAAGGCCCAACAAGTCCACTCTTAGTCTTTCCATCTGGAGGCATCAAAGGTCAAAAACTACCAGCAAGGCTTGAACAGAATGTTCTGGGGAGCCAGAAGCCAATGCTCCTGTTTTCAGATATCCTTCGAGTGACTTTTCACAAGCTTACTCTTGACAGTGAAACCAGATTCAAATGTCACTACTGCTTACCTACATTTGAGGTGAGGTTGAGAAAGCCAAGATTGCTTAGCCTAGACAAAAAAAAACCCAAAAAACAAAAAAACACACCTCAGGAGAAAGGAGAACAGAACCTTGTCAATGTGTATAAAAACTTGTCAGGGAAGAATAGAGATGACAGATGAACCTCAGTGGTTCCCAGTAAAGAGGCAACAGGCACACAGTGAAACACAAGAATCTCCCCCAAATCCAAGAATTAATTGCAAAGGGAGTTGAATGTGAGAACCGGTTGCATAGCATAGTTGTGGAGTCTCCAGTCTTTATGGTATTCACAACTCATATGGCACTGAGAAAACTCCTCCAGCTGAAACTGCTGTGTGCAAGGGGCTTGAACAAGATAATTTCCAGAGCTGCCTTCCAACCTCAATGATCCTAAGACTGTGCTCCACAAACCATTGCTGTCTAGCCGCACAGCATAGCTCTTTTGGGTTTATTTCGAGTGATACCGGTTCATCTGTCTATTTTCCACTGTTGTCAAAATAGACCATTTTGACATGAAGGAGTCTGTGATCCTGTGTGATAAAAGCAGGAGGCAGGAACACACTACACTGAGGCTGAGTAAACAAGGAACACCTCTGCACACAGCTTTGTCAGTCAAGAGAGTCTCTTGGAAAGAAGACCCTTAGTGCTGCAGGATGAGCTGCTGTAATCATCTCACTGCAATGTCAAAAGCACACAGAAAGGTTTGATACTCCACTTCTGCTTGATTTCAGCATGGGAACAACAGCAACTTGATGCCTCCCATTAAGAGGGCCCTTCTTAGACTGTCATCAACCTCAAGAGCAGTTAGAAACCCTGGACAAATCTGGTCCTTCATCCCTCTCTACTTCAGATGTTTCCCTGTAAAATGTGTGCCATTGCTTTGCCTGCCCCAGCAGCTTTAAAAGAAGAGCCTATCCTTTGCACTAGCCAGAATGGATGCAGCATCCAGGAAATGTTATATGTAAAAAGTCTTTTTTCTCATTCCTTCTTTCTGAGCAAAAGAATATCTGACTGACTCCATTGGCTGACTCAGGAGAAGTTTGTTCATGAGTGCAGAAAGAACTTGCCAATGTTTCCTATTAAAAACACCCCATGGGACCTGAATAATTAATAACCTACCAGTGAAAAATTGGTCTAATTACCAAGGCAATGCCCCCCCAAAAATGTTAATTGCTTGGCCTATGTTCCTCCCTCAATGGAATGACTATATTGACAAATCTCATATAGGAAGAAAAATCTGGTGGCCAAAAGATACACTTGTTACAAATGGATCAATAGCAATTATGAAGTTTTCTTGCATTTCTGAAACTGCTTCAGGCTTCAGTCTATCTTAAGACAGTATCATACATTTTTATCAAGGTGCATTTTCTCCCTTTTTTGCTTCAGCTGAAGATGATTCGTATTTTGCTGGGACAGAATAAACACGACAAAAAATTTTAAATAGTTTTAAACAAAAGAAGTCATTATCAAGCATTGGCAAAAGCATTCAGTTAAATTGCACTCGTGGTTGAAATTAATTTTCTAAAGCAAATTTTGAAAGAGGTAGAAGCCAACAATCAATAATCTCTTAATGAGGTGCAAGAAAAACATGTGTAGACATGACAGGTTTTGATGGCTAATGAGCTTCAGAGGAAGAACATCGTTCAGAGCAAAACTCTGAAAGGCACAGAAAATTGATTAATTGCCAGACCAAGATATTGCAGGAAGGCATTAGGAAATTCGGCAGCCCTCAGACCTCATATCATTTACACCTCCTATGCGACGTGTTAACTTTAGAAAACATTATAGCTGAAGGGTGTTGTTTTTCTCCTCCCCCCCTCCCCAGTTGCTAACTCACAATCAATCTGCTTGCTGTGATTTGTTGCCTCAGAAGCAAAGTTACCTGGTAAAACTTTCCCATATTGTTTGTGGGGATGAATAACCAAATGCAAAAGACAGGCCATGGGGGGTCCTGTTTTTCTTTTGTGTTAATAGATGCTCTTCTGGATGTAAGACATAACTAGGCTAACAGACATTTTGGTCTTCTGTCACTCGTGCTCACAAGTGTCAGCAACAAAACATAAAAGATTTCACACATACCAGAAAAAAAAAGAGAAAAAAAAAAGATCAAAAGAGCATGACCTATTTTCTTGCATTTAAACACCTTCTTTTAAGGTACAGAACTAAGCTCCACTTTATTTCCAGTCAGCAACAAAGACACAGCTCACGTACATGGGAACACAGGATCCCAGCAGTGGGAACATGGAATCTCAGCCTGGGACAGCGGATGCCCTCTTCGCTTGGGTCTTGCTGCAAAGCATGATCTTGTGGAATCCCCTGAGGCCAGTGGGAAAGTCTGGAGTAAGGTTTACCTGCTGTAGAGGACTTAATGGATGCATCCATGAATGCTGAGGGTCAATGTCACTACAAGGACAGTCAATAACCATGGGGAGATGGGAGGTTCCTGTAGACTGGGTGGAAGGAAATGTTGCTCCTACCTTCAAGGAGGGGAAGGAAGAGGTTCCAAATTCCAACAACAGGCCCATCAGTCTTCCCTGATCCCTGGAGAAAATCCTCCTGGAAACCATTTCCAAGCATATGAAGGACAAGAGGGTGATTTGGAGTGATCAGAATGGATTTTAGAAGGATAAATCATGCCTGACCAACCTGACAGCCTTTTGCAATGAAATGATAGACATGATGGATGAGGTAAGAGCAGTGGCTGTTGTTTATTTTGACTTCACTAAGGCTTTTGCCTTAACATGTCTGCCATAAAATCTTCCTGGACAAATTTATAAAGTACCTACTCAATAAACGGGCTGTGACGTGGACAGAAAACTGCCTGAGCTGCTGGTCTCAACATGTTATGAGTTCCTGCCCTCTACTTCCACCATCTCAAAAGGTTTCACTTTCACAAACAGCAGAGATTATGTCCCACGTGCCCCTTCCATTCCAACAAAGCCATTAATACAGCCAACATGCATTTTGTTCTCCTAACCTGAAGTGTGGCCACCTTAGCCACAATTAGGAGATAAGTAAGCAGCCTACTTTGTTTTTCTTATGTGAAGTAAAATATCTTTCTACAGAATGTACAAGTATCTTTCTACAATAAATAAACATATTTCATCAAGGATCTAAACATACTCAAACATCAAAACACACTGAGGCTTCACTAACTATATGGTCAAAACAAGGAAATACAAATACAGGGGAAAGAAAGAAAAAAATGGACTTAATTTATAAGTCCAAAGTCAGCTGTAATCACCTGCAAACTCTTTGTCTGAATACTGACTGGATTGGGAGATCATAAGTGATCCCACTGTCTTAGATTATGACCTTGCCTTACTTGCAGTGCCTCTTTTCAGAAGCAATCTGTGCCTCAAGGTCTTTATTAAGGAGACAGATGGTTATTTCTACAGCCGCGTCCTCTTATACATAAGGCAGAGACTAGAAGACAAATACCTCCTCACCAACAACATAACACATAATAAAGAGATGGGGAGAAAAATTATCCTGTTTACATGGCCCCTCTCATACGGACCAGTCGCATGGAGTTGCTCTATGATTAACAGCAAGTTATAAATGGAGTAAACTCATCTGAGAACCTCATTTGACCCCAGAGACAAGCAGCAGTTACCAGCACATCTAGACATTGATCCAGAAGTAAAATGGCCCTTAAGGAATACAGGCAAGAGGACAAGGCAGTGGCTTCCAGAATGCCATCTCCGCTGATAAATGTGTTACACCAATTACTTCTCCTCACTCCCTGTACTCATTCTTTTTTCGTTTGCTGCCTAGCAAGACAGTCATCACTTCAAGGTAGTGATTCTCTCTCACTGCCAACATGATTAGGAGCTTGTTCTTGTTTAAAGCCTCTACATGTCACTTTTATTTTTAAAAACATTGTTTAAGTTAAACACTCCCAGAGCACTGCAACTTAACCCTTGGGCACCTCAAGACACAAATTTCCTATATATGGTGATGATAAAGTTAGCTTAACTTTAGGGACATAAAGTTAGCAGTTTGGGGCATTACTAGAGCTGTCCAAGACTTTATGTTGTGGAGCAGATGGACAACATCTCATTTGCCCTACTGTGATTCACAAACCTGATGTTTCCCAGCCTGGCAACTGTAGAGCCCAGTGCCCCTCCAGCTGTGTTCCTCAGCCAGCCAGAGATTGATAGCAGCTCATAACACATCAGAAGAGGACCTGAAAAGTCACTGAACAAAGCAAGATAGTCCCACTCATGGGGATAGGGACACAAAAATAAGGGGGCAAATAAAAACACAGTTAGGCAATGGTGTAAAAAAAAAACCCAACGTGTGAATTTATTTACTGGGGTTTTGATTATATGAAAGGGTTCTTCAACTAAGAAAGCACTTGAGAAATAAAGCAAAGAACAGACCTGCACCAGGCCCTGACCAAAACATAAGGTCCAAGCTCTCCAGTTTTAACTTCTAGCCTAGTGATAAATATGTTTGGCTGGAATGTAGGAAGACAGGATTTGAACCTATCTTCTATCTGTCTTCTATCCCAGAGGCTGAACTTCTTCTGCCTCATATCAAAGAGTCTCTTATCAAAGCTCAGCTACAAAAATAAAATACAGCAACACAGCTTGCAACTCCTATCTCCTTCATCTAAATATGCAGACATGCAGCAGGGCCATCTGTCCACGGGCAAGGTCAAACAACAAGAAAGAATAAAGTCTCTTGGACCCAGCTAGAAACACGGAAAACTCACATACCCTTCCTTGGTCCCTCAAGTAGGATCATGACAGAAGACAGGAGACAAGGCTGGAATTCAGCCAAAGCCAGGAGCTCCTGCCTCACATAAAGGTGTTGCAAACCAATTTGTCAAGGAGTCTAACAGATGTTGTCTTACAAGTACCCTGACCACAAGTCTCAAGAGTTACTGTCTATAACAATGTAATTATTCCCCCATGGAAAACAAAGAGCTCTAAGAGCCCAGTCTTAGAAGAATCTCCAGACCTAGAGGGGTTCAAGTGGGAAATGAGGGTTCTGCATCCCCCAGGTAAAGAGAAGATTTGAATAATATCTCAGACCAAGGGCCTGAGATTGTTCCAAAATGGGGGATGGGGGAAGGGGAAAACAGAAGTGAATAACACATCTGATCACTACTTTGAGAAAACAGCAGCTGACCCTCCTCAGACTCCAGGAGAGAGTGATGACAGTGAGCCCCCGCTGGGGAGACATCATTGAAATTTCGGCACCACAGCACTGATTCCTTCGGCTCATCAAGCTTCCAGAGTCTGATTCAAGACTTACAGAGTCAATGTAGAGTCACACTGATTTCAGTGAGCTAATTAAGTCTTGAGTACTCATAAGCTTTACTGTGACCTAATCCCCATTAGAGCTGTAATTGTACAGATTGATTTATCATTTGATACTGAATTGGTTAGACTCCAAGCAATAAACCCTTTCTGACAAGGTTTTGGGGTTTTTTAACAAAAAAGGGTTTTTTAACAACAAAGTATGTTGTTTCATAAAGTTAACCTTTTGGAGGAACATAAAATTCTACTGAAAAATTTTCTGAAGAAAATAATTTCAATGGCATTTTGACTGTCAATATGTTTGTCAGAATGAAAGTTCAGCATTTTTTCAGATACTTACACTGCACTTACACTGTAAAGTTAAATTTAAAAGGTTACAGCATCTTCTCAGAAATAGAAATGGCAGCCCCTGGCAGCTCTATTCTCAAGAGCTGTTGCAACCCCTTGCTGTGTCTGTGCTTCATGCTCTCTTCCCTGTCTGGTCCACAGAGGAGGAGAGTCTGCTGAAGTTGCCAAAAAGAAGCTTTTGCCAGAAGTCCCACCTCCTCAAAACTTGTTCCATAAGCAGTGGAAGCCTGTTTTCCTATGATTTGGTGCCCTGCAGCCAGATTTTCCTGTGCCTAACAAGGTGCTAGACCTCCCCTCTCAAGGTTTTCCTGCATCTGGGGTGTAATTCCACTCTTTACCCACGTGAATTCCTTCCTTCCTGCCTAACAAGAGATGGAGTCGACCTTCCCTCCCCATCCACTCTCAGAAAACCATCAGGATGCAAATTACCATCTATGTCAAACTCAGCCACAAAGAGACCAGCAGGTTTAGAAGTCATGACAGTGCACAGGCAGGTGCATACATGTACACACACAGACATCCCCCGTGCTCATAAGCCTGCCTTCCTAACAAAATCGGCCTAAAAATAACCAGCTGTAGCTGCAATGTGAGCTGTGTCTCTGCTCCCTGTCAGTATGCATTAGAGCACTTCTTAATTTCACATTTCCGTGGCTTGTCTCAAAAGAAAACCTGGTATTTCTCCTATGATCTTTTCCTAGCTTCTTTATATTCTTACCACTGTGTATTCGTATTGTTTTCTGTGTCAGAGCAGTCCCAAGACTGCAATATAGGCTTAAACATTCTGCATTCAACTTCTTTGCTTAAAGTACTTTATAAGACATGAATTTTAATAATTGTTAGAACAGTATATTTTATTTTTAATCTGCAATGTAGCTCAATTTATATGCAACTCAGGCAGAAATCTACGAAAGAGAGTTTAGCTGGTAACTGGCACATATGCCAGCAAAAATGCACTGTCACTAGAAAACACTGTATTCAGTAATTATGCAGCAGAAGGAGTTAAAAGAGGTCTTTTTCCCCTTCACAGAAACTATTTCTGTAGATTGGATCTGGTAAACACAAAGTAATGCATGCTAAAGTCTCCTGTGCAAGTACTTTCAGCCATTTTTTGAAAAAAATGTTTATATAGTAGTATTTGAGACCTTCTATATGGTCTTGCATTGAAAGCCAAAATGAAAAGTTTGCATGTGTTCTTTCTCCACTGTCTGCTTTTAGCTGGCCACCAAACCCTCCTCTCCAGCATTGTGTTGTGTTTCTCTGACAGTGTGAGCCTCACAAAAAGTGCCCTTTTATTTTTTCATTCCATAGAGTAATAGTTCTTCATCATCACAGAAATCCAATATAAGCTACTTATTTTCAACACATTCTGTAACACAGAATCTTTGCTCACAAGACAGACTTCTGGAAAAATAATAATCCTGTATAATACATCTAAATCCCTCCTGATCAGTAGCATATTCCCAAATAATTTCCATGATTCAGCCAAGTTTCCACTCAGAGGCACAAAATCTGGCGGGGAGAAAGCTGAGCCGTCCAGGTGGCACAGACAGCATTTCACATCATTCCAGCAGCTCAGGAACTCCTGCTTCTCCTCACTGTCTCAAGTTCAGGGGAGGGACACGGACAGAGGCAGAGCTGCAGTGTTTGCTGAGCATCAGATCTCCTTACAGCAGAGCAGAGGCCCAAATATTTAACTCATTGCAAGGGAAGGTTCAAACACAGAGCACCAAGAAAGAAAATGGTGCAGTTATAGCACCAAAACACTGTTTTTGTTTATGTTTGCCAGAGTTTTCAACTGTTTATCAGAACGGCAACAGATGGCATGAGGCAAACGCACACACTTTTTCACAGTTTCCTACAAAACGAACAGATGTCTTCATTACATGCTACATGACCGCGTTTAACAAAATGTGACAAGAAGCAGAGGTAGAGAAAAATGGCATATCCCTTTCCTAACCTGAATTGCCTCTTGGCACAGATTTGAGTTGTGCCTGAGCGTGGGACTGAATGCACAAAAGGGAACTCAGAACGATTTCCACTTGTCTCTAATCCATCGCATCCAGCGTGCGTTGGAAACAGGAGCGGGGACTTCGGAGTGCTTCCATCCCCAGGGACACATGGCAGCTCTCTGGATCAGTCAAGGTGGACAAGGAGATGTTTTCATCATCTCTCCTTGGGAATGCTTTCAAGGGACGACAGCGTTTGCCTGCATGAGGGGAACTCCTGAAACAAGAGCCCATATGAACCTTGACACCTTTTGTCTCTTCCAAAAAGGATGTGTTAGCCACAGTCCAGAGCTGCTGGGGCCAGAGACAGCCCTTGTACTGCCCAAACACTTCCAGAGCCTCAGCAAGAAGATATAGGAGACCCAAAGGGTCAAAATGCTAAAGGTTTCTCTAATTCTGCAAGTGAGTAGAGCACCATCCATAAAATAAATCTGTTCTGAAAGCAAGGCCCATGTTGGGTTAAATACTGCCTGTCTGCTCGTCTGAGTGGCTCAGCAATTCCAGGAAACGCATGTCTTGCTACACAAGGAGGGATAAGAGTATGAAGGTTTGCTCTGTACAGAGATCGATGTTCTCAACATTCAGTTTTGCTAACTGCTGCTCCAGAAATCAGACAGTCTTTCTTTTATTTTCAAATCAGCTAAAGAAAAAATGGAGAGAAGTCTTCAGGTTTGGTGGGTAATGGGCACTTGACATCCACTCACTCAGGTGTTCTCTAACTAGCCATGGTTCTTAGCACAGAGTGAATCAGTAAAATCACAGCTGATGTGAAAATTTTACAATAGGGCAGCAGACATTCATGTATTTTATTTAGTTTCTGCTGAATGGAACAAGGCCAACCATTTCAGACAGCTCTCTGAGTTAGACCACAGACAGAACTTGCAAATCCATGTGCCTTTGTGACTGTAAAGGCAAGGACAGAATCAGAAAGATCTGCACCAAAGCACAGCCTTAGACGTATTTTTTCCAGCTGGAAGCTTTGAATTGCTTAAATGCAGAGCTATATTCCAGCCTCTTAAAGAAAAATTTAGACTCCTCGTAATAAAGCCAAAATCTGTCTCCAAGCCAGGCTGTCACAACACAGTGGGAGGACAAACCCATAGTGAAGAGAACAGACTTTGAAGGCACTTCTCTTTGCCCTCAATATACATAGTTACAAAGGAAAAGACTGAATCCTGTCCCTCTTCCCAGAGCTTCTCCAAATAGGCCAACAGTGTGGAAACTTTCGTATGGTGAAATGCTAAATCAGCTAGTCAGGGCTTTTGTCAGGCACCAGATGTGCCAGTGAGGCAAGTTCTCTTTCCAACACTCTCTCCTAATCTTGCTGGGTAAACCTCAGAACTGACTGTCTTTCTCCTTGCACCTTTAGGGGCTGTACAGTCTCCATGAGGGGCTTTATACAGTCAAGATAACAGTGTACAAATAAACATCTGCAGGCTCCCTTTTTGAGAGGTGCTATCTGCCAGCCCAAGAGCAGAGGCCGAGGATCTCCTTCCTCTGGTACCAGCTCACCTCAAAGGTCCTGAGATATCTGCAAATTTGCCCATCTAGACACACACCGTTGGCCTGCAGCATTGTGCAGGGGGCTTCATAAAGTCATAATCCAGCATGAAACAGAGAAGGTTCCAGAATTCAGTACACTAAAGTAGCCATCAGATTAAACTAGTGATCACCTGCAGGCTATTTATCATCACTTATTTGCATCAATGAGCTGTTGGTCAGGTTGATTGACACGGCTTGGCACAGTGACACATGGCATCCGTGAGCTGCCCTGTGCTGTCCCCCTCAATCACAGACAGGGCTGGGTTCTGCACTGTGCTGTGACAAAGGGGGACCCTAATGGCTCTGAAGGGCCTGGAGTCCACAGAGCAGCCATCTTATTGCTCCTCATCTTACCCTGCCTAAGGCAAAACCAACTATGAGTCTCCCTGGGAAAATAGTTTCCCCCCACTCACAGAGGGTTTTAGTCCTCCTTACTCACCCATGGCTGGCTCTCTTGGGACAACAGACACAGCCTTTGCTGCTGGTAAAATTCTCCCACATAAAATGAAATATCTAAGACCCATCTACATTCCCATTCCCAACATCAGGAATGACAGACCAGGTAAATCCTTTGGCTTTCAGATAACTTGTGCTCAGCCTAGCAAAACTCCATTCCTAACTAGTTAGAAAGACAACAGCCCGACTTCTACTTCAGAAAACCATTTTCAGGAGGTGATCCTGTGCTGATGAGAGGCCGTAGGAGTTTTCCCAAGGATTTCTGCAGATAAAATCAGTCCCTCTGGTAGCACAAAAGCCAGAATGTAATTGCAGCATGACTACCATCCCCTGAGGAGAGAAAAAATATCAGGATGCAGCAGAGCAGGAATTCTCCCAAGGAGCAAGGAAGAAAACATTTGTCATGATTTCAGGCAGAAGCACTCTCACCATTCTTTCAATCATTTTATGACTTTAATGACTGGCTTCTCATTGTGTCAGCAGCTTGCAGAATTTTCTCCTCCCTTCCCCTCACCCCAAAGATTTCATCTGCAGCTGCTCACAGAGGTATTGTCCATCTGGAAGGCAGCGACTGCTAAACCCAAAGTTTCTTGTGGAGCTACTGTTCTTAGCAACTACTTCTCACAAGCCTTATGCTCATCACCAGTTCTCTGGGACTCTTCCTAGTGGCATCTGGCAGCCCCTCCAGCGATAAGAGATCACACAGGGTCTCATTAGCAGCCAAGGCACTTCACAGCAGGGGCTCTATGCATGAGTTGCAGTGATGTCCTTAGTATTTATGTCCTGAAAGAAAGTGTAAAAATACAGGCAGTGGTGACACAGAACGCTTCTTGCATGTGACTCTAAAATCTACAGCAGCAGTCTCACCTACTGCACAGAAAGGCAGAACCCCAAATCTACCCTGTGTTTGAGTGCATGTCTATGTTTTTGTGAGCACACTTAATGCAGCCCTCAAAACTGTTCTTAATGCACTCTTACCTCTGCCCAGAATTTTCAAAGCTTTACTGTTTCCACAACACTAAAATATTAAAAATCTTCTTTCTAGTGAAAGGGAGAAGAGGGTTTGAAACTGTATGATCTTTAAGATCTCTTTCCACCCAAACTATTCTGTGATTCCGTGAAAAGCCAAATATAACAGAGACTTCAAATGTCTATATCAAGTGGCTAATTTCTGCATGTGTCTAAAACTGTGATGTGAGCATCCTTCCCACCCAGCCCAGAAGTCATTTGTCACATCCTTATCTTAGACAAAAGTTCATTGGAGTCTCTGTCTTCATGTTATCTCCTTTGAGGAGAGACAAAGGTGGGCACACTGCAAATCACATGGTTTTCAAACAAAAAAACTACTCATTAAAATATTTACTTCAGAACAGGACTTCTAGGTTTGAGGTTCTCTACAGCCTGAGACTATAAACTCAGTTCCTCTCTTTACTCTAAGTAAGTCTCTTCTGCATTAAGCTACTATTTCTTCCTGGCTATCTACACCTAACCTATCTTGCCAGAACCCACAAGAATAACAAATAAGGCCAACCTACAAGCCAGGAAGCACAAAGAGCTGTGACAGAAAAGCCCTGCCAGCCCTGACGTCATTCATACCATTAGCAAAGAGACCCTTTGAGGCTCAGATTACACCTCTTCAGCACTAGAAGCTGTCCTTGTTGTTTCTAACAAATTTATCTGTACAACTGCACACACTCAAAAGCATCCTTTGAAGAAAATGTGTGTAATCTGGCTTTTGCTTCAGCATTTTCCCCAATGCCCAGGAGGGGAAGGGTCTCTGGCATTCACAGAAAAGTCAGAAGGCTGAATGGCCTGAGTTATCTGGATATATCAGACATTCCTCTTGGAAGGAAGCACGAACATCCTGAAGCAAAATTTCTCCTTCAGAAATTGAACCCTCCAAATCTGCTTCCTCCAAAAAAACTCTGCCCTATGAATTATCATCAGCTATAGAGTGTGAGAAAAGACCATCCACAATTTGTTACATCTTTTACTCAAAGATCACTGCATAATGAAGAGAGAGACCAAATCAGACAGCAGGTCTTCCGTAAACAGAGCATTTGCTTACACGCCAGAAAAGGAGTTCGTAAGACTATGTTTAACGCCATCTGGGGATCCTTCCATACAATATTACCATCAATAATAACAGAAGCCTAGCTACAGATTGTTGTACTCTGTGACAGCTAAATAGATCAGGCCTAATTAGATAACACAGGCCAAAAAGCAAAAATCTGCAAACACAAGGGAATGCAACCACAAGGGCCAGGAAGATGAAAGAAACTCTGCAAATTAAGTGAAGGGATGAACCCGGATTGAAACCACCAGTCTCAACACTATAACTGAAATTTAGGAAAGGTCAGCTCTAAATAAGGAGCCTGGTTAGAACTGTACAGCTGGGGTCTCTCTGTGACTCAAACCAGAGAGCAGGCTCCAAACACACCCCCAGAGCTAGAAAGAATGCACTGGGGAATTTACCTCAGCTGGTGTATATCAGCCTGGCTCCATTGACTTCAATTAGCCTGATGTTAAATCTGCAGTGTTGACTTCAGTGGGATTACAGTGATTTACATCAGCTGAGGAGCTAGCATTTCACTTTCAGGCAGAGTCTTCTGTAGCATCTTCATTAGTGGAAATTCCATATAAAGAGAAGAAAAGGAGATATACTCTGTTCTTACATCTCCAACTACCTCCTATAATGGGTATATCACAAATGCAAGATATAGACTGCCAGCCAACTATAATTAGTTTTGTTTTGCTCCAGTTCAATTTGTGGTTACAATTAGCCTTTCTTTGCCATAAAGATCCAGCTAAGAATTGCTTGAGCCACTCCTTCCCCTTCCTGCCTCTCCCCTTTATTTAACAGCTCTAAACGCAGGTTTTCATAAAGGCACAAGGTTCTTGCCCTTTCCTGTGCATGCACAGCTGGCAATTATTTCTAGCAGTCAGCCTTCTCACTTCCCAGCTCCATCTTCCTGCCTGTTTTCCCTAAACCTGTAAACACAGGAATAACTATAATTTTGCTGGATATCACACGTGTGTCCCAGGTTTGAATTCTACAAGATACTTAAATCCAATAAACTGCGAAACGTGCGACAAGACACCGTGGTCCTCCCACAGGTTGCACTGCCAGATGTTGTTGGAAAACAACATGCTGGTTCCTCCCGGATTCTAGATGAGCCCCTGCTTGTTAAATACTGAAAATATTATCTGAAACACAAATATCGTCTTTTGAGGAATCCAAGGAAGGCATCCATAATTCTTACTTCTAGGCACCCAGTCTCAGTGCTGTGCTTAGGCTGCTTTACAACTGTGGAGACTTCAGAGACAATTTAAGAGCTAAACTAGGAGTTTACCTCTCCCCATGGAATACATAACTTGCCTAAGCTCATAAATTAGGTACCTTTATTAGAAACCCATAAGAAGGCATGAATATTCTCAAAATACCCGTAAGATCCATTTCCCCCCGAACTCTTTTTATTGCCTGACAACATGAATCAGACAAAGTGAGGAACTCTGCTTAAAATATGAAAGCCTTGAGATTTGCACAGCTGTTCAGCATCAGGTCCTGCTGCCCAGTACCAAAACTGTGTTTTGGAGGGAATTATGTAAATCATGGACTTCATGTTACCCAGTCAAATTGCAGTGGTTTCAGACTGATCTAAAATGGAAGTTCGAATGTCTCAGTGAAATTGGCTATTTTAAATACTTTTTTCAGCCTGAAACCAAGGATTTCTCTCCAATGTTGTTTTAAATTTACATTTTGCTACAATTTGTCATAATACTCTAAGGTTTAACTCAAAAATGTAGTATTTTAATTAAAAAGAGTTCTCTTATGACTCATTTTTTATCTGAAAGTATAAGAGACTAAACCCAGCACTGACTAACATGTCTAGTTTCCTTAAAAATTCATTTTCAGTAACTAAACAGGATGTTTAAATGAAGAACATGCCACTCTAATTTGTATATCAGTAAAAAATACACACATAAAGGTCCCAAAATCTTATCCTTAATCTGTGCACAAACAAGGATGATTTCGTACCAACTACTGGTCCTGCAAAAACTGCTTTGAAGAACAAAATTTCTCTATGACCCAGCCAAATGCCCCTCAGAAGAACAGTTGATTTAACAGAGAATGGCAAAATTCATAACCTCTCAACTTTTCATAGCTTTTTAATATTCTTGACTAAGTCCAGAACAAAGTCACATTTAGGCTCTAGTATAAAAATACCTCCTTTACTGGGACAGGCTGTGACTTGGCTACAGGAAAGGTGCAATTATTTCTCCTTACACAAATGCTTTTTAAGCTATGATGCTTCAGATTCTCCTGTTTCCTCTTTATCTTCCTACCCTCAAGGGCCTAATACCCATCGTTCTTTCCTGGAAAATAACAAGAATCACGCTCTCCATAGATACAAAACTCCCCTTTCAGGTTATTAAATAATATTTTCAATTTAATAGAATCTGAAGGATGGATTAAAACTGACCGTAGAAGGAAATAAAAGTGCACACACTACTTAGAAATTTTGAAAAGCATAGTTCTATATGAAAAGGTTTATATTCCCTTAGATAAAGTTTATTCCTTCCTTATGCATTTGTACAGCAGTTGTCATCTCACAATATTGGGGTTTAAGACTCACTCCCCAGTTATTGGTCATCATCTCCTACAGAGCTGTTAAGCCCAAGAAAATGCCTTTTTGTGTCAAGGATAACTTTTGTCTGGAGTGTTTCCTGGGTAGTTGATGGGATGATGAATTTACTTTTCTAGGAAAATGTCACTGAAATATCAGACACACTGCCCACTTTGGTTGTTATTGTTTCATTGTTACTATTTTTTTATTTCCCCTGTAAGCTTCCCACTTTCAGGACTTTTCTTCCTTCTCTCCTCCTCCTCCCACAGAGCTCAGAGATTTTTCCTCTGGTTTTGCATCATGCCACTTTTCCATCCATGGTTTGTACAATGCATTCCTACTCTGCCGTGTTTTCAAGCCTCAAACTAAAGTAATTTTAATTCTAACCATACAACTGAATTCAGCTCTTCCAAAGGCCTTTAGTTTAAGTCAAATGGAAGTGGGACATTTTGACCTTCTTGCAAGACAGTCAGCTGCAAATGACATCAAGAACTGCCATTCAACAGCTGCATCTGAAAGAAAGGAAAAGGATATGGAATTATGAATAAAATTGTCAGAGACCAGGGAGAGAGGAGGCACAGATGATAGAGAGCTCCCAGTTTGTTAGAAATCACAGGAGAGGATAGGAAATATTCTGGGCAGCTGCTCTGAAGTGAGATACTGACCTATAGGAGCAGCTTTAAAATTGTGCAGATTTTGTAATTCTAGTTCCTCTTACTTGTCTTTGTAATTCTAGTTCCTCTTACTTGACTTTTGAGTAGCTGAATATAGATCCTCTTCCCAGGTTTTGAGAGAGAGAAAGAAATCAGACTTTTGGCTGGTTGCAGGACCCCAGGAAGCTGGGATTCAAGAAAAACTATTAGATCTTTTGACAAATCATGTGGGCATTGACTCAAGTACAGGTTAAATGGTGCCCTGAGCAACCTGATCTAGTGGGTGATGGTGATTCTCCTGACCATGGTGGGGGAAGCTTGAATCTACATGACTGATGTCCCAACCATTCTGTGATTTTGTGATTCCATAACTCACTGGAAGTGCAGCCATGCAGAGCTCAGAAACAGCTACACTATAACAGCAATTAAGCAAAGAAATTTATTCTGCTCTTCACGTTTTCTAACCTGAAAAGAAGTGGAGGAAGCCCCTGAGCCTCTCCCTGTAAAAATGTCTTGCTCTTTGGGTTGTCCTCTCTTTCTCAGTCTTGCATCTCCTCTCTTTTGACTCCCCCTTTCCTAATTTATTTGTTTCTTCTTCTTTCTCAGTGGTCTCACTCAAAGTTCAAACGTGATGCTTTCCCTGCACTCCTGCTGCCCAAGGTCCCATCCCAGGCAGCCAAGGACAACTCCTGCTGCCATCACCAACATTCCCAATAACTCTGGTAGAGCTTGTGGCTGTGCCTTTAACCTCCCTCTCCATGTAATAAAATGTAATGATCTTTTAAGTTTACTTTGACAGACAAATAAGGGATCCTCACTATTAGGTAGATATTTTCCAAATATTGGCTTCGCCCTATTAACAGCTTTATCTGGCAGGCCTGTAATTACACAAGAAATTAATATAAACTCTCTTTTGAAGGTTATATATTGAACATTTACCTAGGAGCTAGAGAGTGGTAATGCAATGAATTGCATGAAACCAATAACAACACTAAGATTTTGCGCACATCTCAAATATCTCCCCTTGCCGTGTCAAATGTTTTAAAATTCTTGATCATTAATTTACTTTTTTTTAAGAGCGCCCATTCAAAAAATCTTTTCTCTTTCTTTAATCCCTGCCTTTGTGTTCCCTATTCAACATTTTTAATGACCTTTTTTCTAATACCACATTCACCTCAAGTGACATTAAGCTGATGTAATAGAACCATTTTAATCAGTAACAATCAATTTTATTACTATGAAAACCTTAGGGACAGAACATTAAATACATACCATGTAATTAGTTTTGATAAAACAAGCCTTCATTTTAGCAAATCAAATATAATGAAAAGGAAATTTAACAACTATAAAAACCTCTGCCATAAAATAGGAGTGAATATGCATTCTATATGCACGGCAGTATAGCAGCGTATTTCATTTCATGCACACACATAATCCATGTGCGGGCAAAGATGAGTTCTGCAAAGTCTTTGGAAATGAAGGAATGCCCCAAATGTTCTTTTATTGATAATATCTACATTAATTGCTTTGTTTATAAGCTACATCAGTGGTTGAGTCTTAGAAGAGAGTTCAGCCTGCAAGGAGGCTGCAAAAGCACTTATTGAATGCACTTATTGATGCAATGAAACCAAAATGAGAAGCAGTACTAATGAAAGCAGAGTAAAGATCCACTACCTAGCTAGTGATAAAACCAGAGTTTCTACCTCTGTATTTATTCACAGGGTAATTAATATCTGACACGCCTCTGCATCCTCTGTGCCACTAAGGCTGGAAGTGTTTACAAACAACCATTAGTCCTGTGTCAGGAGAGCAGGCTGGGCACATAACAGCCTCCCCTGTAGGCACAGACCAATATTTCTCCAGCAACCAGGAATTCCAGCTGAGGTCACTAGCAGCATGAAGGCACTTTATTCTGTTTCTTACAAGGACCATGTTCTTGTGCAGCCCATGATATTTGCTGAGCTGGAACACTTAATAGGACTGAGGGGATCTGGTGATGAATTTTTCTTTTTCATTAGCCAGGGGTTGTTTTGTTTGAAATTATTTGGAAAATATAAATAATGTTTCCACACTTAGTAATGGTCCACTGGGGGCATATTTAAGTTGCAATTCATCAGCCTGGAGTTTTACCACACAGAGTGTAACACGAGCTACAGCCACTGAGACACCATCTTTCCAGCCAGGATTCAGCAGCCTCCTACTCAAGCCTTCTCTCCTTCATTTCTTGGCCAGATGACCTCCTGGTCTTTGGGAAAGACTCAACTCATTTTTCAGATAGCCATTAAGATTACTTTATACTGTTCCACCCCAGGGGAACTGAAGGGTTGCACCAAAATCCAGAACAATTGACAACATCTCCTTCTCAACAGAAAATTGGATTTTCTACTAAGCCTAAAATCTCTTCAAGGAAACTAGATTGCTTCAGAAAGTCTTCTGATTCTAAGTCAGTTTTCCCAGAGCAGATTTTGATTCAATATTTTCAAGGGGTCTTCATCAAAAAACCCAAAGCTTCAAAACAAAAAAAAAGTCCTTGAAACTTCCCAGGAAAAGTTCTTCACTAAATTCCATCTATAAAAATTACAAGTATTTACTACTTTCCTCAACTCTTGCAACATGAAAAGAAGGCATTTCCTAACTACTGAAGAATTCTACTGAAGTATTTTCAGGTCCTGGTTTGTCTCACTCACTCACTTTCCACATAAATCAGGAACCACACCATACCCAAAAGGCTGTAACTCCATCTGAGGGAACCCTTCACACTTTGTCAAAAGTATCTGCCGCAGAAACCAAGGAATCTGATGCAATGGAAACCCCATGGGCCAAGAGCTGAGAAAATACACCTGAGTTTGGGGAACTGCAACCAGTGTGAGGTTCCGTGTTTGGGAAGGGCTCATGAGATGGGTGGTGTCACGGCCGAAGAAGGGATTTCCTGAGGCTCTGGATCTGGGGCGTGGTGTCCAGCACATCCTCCAGGACAGAGGAGCCTTGGTCTCCAAGTCATAGCCACGGGATGGGACTTGGGACCTTTGGATCACAGGTTCCAAGTGGCCTCACAGGCTGCTGGCCCAGCCCTGGGCTAGATCCCTCCTGCAGGTTGCCCCAAAGTCGGTGGTCCTGGGACAGCAGAGCAGCAGCCCAAGGGGATTGTCTCTGATGGAGAGCTGGGACTGTGAAAGCTGACTGGCACTGGCACCAGTCCAGACACAAATCCGGAGACACAGAGCAGCTGCTACCAGCAGTAAAACTGACAAGATCATCGATTTCTCTGAGAAGCTGCAGCATCTGGGGAGCAGATTTCATTTCGGAAACGCTGTGTGTTGATGCGTCGAAAACAGTCTTTCCTTAGGTTTTCTGGCTCATATGAAGTAAAGAGGAAGGCTTGTTTTAGACTGAGAGGGGAAAAAAAACCACCACAGTTTTCTGCCACCTAGAAACCCTGGGAGTTTAGCTATATTTGGCACAGTCTATATCTGATGAAGGAAAAGAATTGGGCTGAGAATCCTGCAGGATCAGCCTGACCCACCCCTTTTCAGTGCCTTATTATCCTTTTGACCAGGGTTGCTCACAGCTTCGTGTAGGCCAGGTCAGCTCCACCAAGTGGGATGTGAAGGCACATCCTCAGCCTTGTATTTCTCTGAACTAATGGTGATTCATGCACAGGGACTAAATTCTCCCAAGTCATTGCAAGTCCCACAAGCCAAAAATAAATGTTAGAAACGTTTGACACTCAAAACAGAATCCTTGATTCAAGGTGACCTTGCAGTTTTTATTAATGCTTTGATCACCTCCATGTCTACAAATGACATGATTCGATTACCATGTGTTACATCTTCACATTTACTCATACCTCAGAGGGCCTAATTTGTGCCTCTGATGTATTTCTGAAGCAATTTCTATGGAAATATATTTTTTTAAAATTCCTTTAAGTGTATAAATTGTATTATTAATTCAACATACTACTTTTGGTTCATTGTTCTTTTTTTTTTCCCTTTCCTAACGGTTAGAATACGTGAGAGGAAATTTAAGCTGATGAGCCAGTAGGAATGTATCACCTCTTTATATGACTGGAAGAAACATTCTGGTTCCAGTCTGGACCACGTGAAAATAGGTGCTTAAATTCCTGCAGTTTGATACTTCAGGATGAAAATCCTGGTTTTGCCAAAGTCAGTAGCAAAATTCTTACTGATTTGAATAGGGTAGAATCAAACTTAGAGGGTGATGACAGGGCACCTCTGTTCAGCACATTGGTCTCTCCTGTTATCTGTGCAACACATGGGGTTTGTTGATAACTTAATAGGAATAAAATATTCAATGACATTTTTTATGTGTGTCTACATATGCACTGCAGCTGGATGAAGAAGTCATCATTCCAGGATCCTAACTTTTTTTCTGATCACAAATTACCAGCCAAGGCAGTGGTTTTCATCACTTTTATTCTATTTTTCCTAAACGTGCAATGGATCAGTTTAGGAATGCAAGCTGCATTTTGTAACTAGCTCACAAATAGCCTGTTCATGTCTGCCTTGATCCAAGAGAAAACTTAAACCTGTCCCCAGAAGGGGTTACATAAGATTTAAAATATTTCCTTGCATAGTGACCTGTGTGTGCTGGCTGTACACAACAACTCACGCAACCCAGCTCCACTAACAGACCTCACAGCTCCCTCACAGGATCCAAGAACGGAAAGATTGTGCAGGGAAGAGTGGTAACCTGTCTCCATCAATGGACTACAGCAGATATATAGAGGAGGGTTCTAAAACAGGGCACTGAAACACTTCAAGAACATTCCCCTGATCACCAGCAGCCTGAGGCTCACATTTCCAGCAGCAGAGGAGCTTGAGGTGCTTTGTTGGTGTTTACTAAATCTGCGTGCATTTCTTCTCCATTAACCATAATCTCATTTAAACTCCCAGCAACCAGGACATCCTGCATCAAGGAGTTCCTCAGCTTCACGTCACATCACAGAAGACACTGACTTTTGCTACACCCACTACCCAAACAGGATGTGAACAGACAAGGCCTTAAAGAATTCTTAGGAAATATTTCAGACTCTTGAATAGGAAAGGTAATTGTTTCTTTACCAGAGCAGTAGAAATTAACACACTGTCAAAGGTGAGGGACCCTGCATGATCGCAGTTCTGTCACTGCCCATGGGTAGGTGCGTGCTATTACATTTTCCTTATGTGTTCCCCATGTAACAAGTAAATTTCAGAAAGGACATAACATCATTTGTTGTACAATACTCTCATGGATAATTATTTAGGGTATATTTCTGCTTTCTGCAGAAATTATGAAGGGATAAAATCTCACTTTCTCATCTGTTCACAAACAAACCAATAAGCTAGGCTGCAACTGCAGCCACTAGAAAATCAATCACTGATATTTCAGTTGATTTAGCTCATTTGGAAGGACATACATGGATATATTTGTGCTGTATTTGCCTAATTCTAATACACATTCATGTGCCTGTATACATTTCCATGTCAAGATGCAGTAATTAGATCTATGAAATACAAACAGCCAGGGTTTTACAGTGCTCTTCCTCCCTTCCTCCCCAACACTCCTACACTAGTAACTAGAAATAAATACACAGCAACATGAGAAAAGGGGGAAGGGAAGGCTTTAAAAATGATCTACTGATTTCTGCGTGGAGGGGCTGGTTAGGGTAGTACCAAGCCCTCTCAGAGAAAACTTGCTAAGTGGATTTACTGTACCAAGGTGACCCTTAATTACCAGTATGTGATGTGACATGTCACAGCACAGCTGTGGTGGCAGTGTAATATACATCTATCTCCAGCCAGCACCACCCTAAAAGAGCAGTTTTCACAATAGATGTTACCTCCCTCTGGAAACAAGATTCAAAGGAACAATGGTTGTGGCTTCATCCTGGGTGAAATAGCAAAGGGAAAGGTAATACCTACAAAGCACCATTATTATGTGGGATTTAGCTAGGCCTTAAGAAGTATGATGAGCTAAACACTTTTGATAGCTGAAGCGCTTAGGCTTTCAAATTAGCCATGTTTCTTTTAGAAAGATCTTCAAATAAAATTGGGAAGAATTACCTTCTCCCGATCAGAATCCAGCGTCATTCATTTTCCCTTAAAACAAAGAGAATTGGCAGCATTGGAGGGAACTGCAGTAAGCCTGTCCAAAACCCAGGTGTGCCTGCTTGTGTGTCTGTGTTTATTAGTCGACAAAGGAATTATTATTGGAAAACAGCTCTTGCTTTTTTAAAGGCAAACCTTGTGAACCCTTCCACCAAGAATCAATATGCAAATGTTGATATAGATGTTACCTAAGGTAAAAGCCAGATCAAAGCAATGTTTGCAAAACTTAACTCCACTTTTTGGCAAAGGTGCTGATGGTGGAGAGGGATTAAAAAATAAGTAGGGCATAATAATTCCAGCATGAAACTCCACTCCTTATGGGTAATGCACCAACCCACATAAAGATCGCTGAAATGCTGAAACCAGCTAGACTGGCAGGGCTGATAGGGAAATGGAATCCATCACACTGAGACTTCAAACAGGGTCAGATGGCACAGGGAACTGCAGGCTGGGGCAGGAAAGGTAAGAGGATAGCAGAAGATCGGATACCAGGGACTTTATAGCTGGCCTGCTACCAGCAGACAGGTCAGAGGCAGAAAAGGACACAGTAAATGAGAAGAGGGAAGGCACTGTCCACCAGGAATATGCATTACTTGGGTTCTTTCTGTTCTCTGGAGGCTGTCATTCAAGTGCCACCAGTGTTTTAGTTGCTTAGTTGGTCTAGCTGTAGTTAAGGCTCCTTTGCTTGATGTTTAGTAAGTCTGGTCTGAGTCCCCAATGCTTTTAACATCATAGACCTGGTATGGTTGGACAAAATGATCTTGAAGGTCTCTTCCAGCCTTGACAATTCTGTGATAACTGCACACAAGTGTATCAAAGAAAAAATACACCACTTTCATTAGAAGATTGTTTGCATCCCAACAGATTCCAGACTCTCAGTCAAAAGATGGAGACTGAAGATGTTCCTCCCAGTAAAAGTATCCTGATAGCTCTTCTCCTGTTACAGTCTCAGAAGTGTGAGAATGAGGCAGATTTTCAGGAAGAGATGTCTTTTAAAAATAAAATTAAATAAACAAATCTCACACCCAGAGATGCAGCTGGAAAAGGCCCTGCAGCTCATCTTCAGGTCTGAGACAGAAGCAAAGAACTTCAGGCTAAGAAGATTCTGAGACAAATGCCCCAAGATTCACTTAATTGCACGAATTGTGTTGCCACCCACTTTTTGATAAATGTACAACAGAACTCAAAACTGCCTGAATGACAAGCTGCATTAAAAGGTGGAAAGTGTATGAAATTTAGACTACTAAAAAAAAAATACATCTCAGTCATATTAAACAATCCTCCTTTCGAGCTGGAGGTTTCTTACACCAAAGTGTTCCCAGCAGCTCTTACAGGGGGTAAGAATTGGGCCCATTGCCTTTTAAACAAGGTGTCAGGAAATAAACGTACTTTGCACCTTTTATGTTTCTCCTCTCATTGTTCATATAATAATGAGCAGATGCTGTCACAGGATCCAGAAGATTACATTTCCCATCTGTTATACAGAGCGCAGAGAAATGGTTTTACATTACCACATAGGGTTCAGGACCTGTGTTCACAAAAGTCTATTAAGAATGCACACTGACAGGAGATTCCAATTAAGCAGCAGAGGAAAGGAGGAAAAAAGCTGGAAAACAGACGACAAAAGTTTGGCTTTGAGTCTTAATTTCCTGGAAAACTACAATGCTTTGGGCTGGTTCTTCTCCAGGTGAAAATGCAGCGTTCTGTGTCCACTAAGAAAAGCATCAAGAATGAGGCTGGACACGTGACCACGCACTATTGTCCAAGAGAAATGAAAATCAGGCTCTTGTGTGACTTTGCGCAGAAAAGTCAATGGAACTTACTGATTTAGTTCACCCAAACAGGAAGGTCAGGGATTCTGCTCAGGGATGGCTGAGTTTGGATCCCACCTGGTAAACAGGAAGGGCAGGGACCAGTGTGACAAGCCCAAACTGGGTATGCTGGAAACCAGAGAGCAAAATAGCAACAGGATGGGTCTGTCACCGCTTCTCAGGATACCTTATCCAACAGGAGTCCCAGGAGGACAGGTGACCTGGAAAGCATGAACTCTAACACACAGCCTATGATATTCATCTCCTCCTTTAGTCTCTAGGCCACCACGACAAGGCTGACCCTTTGTCCTGTTCTTGAAAGGAACTGTCTCGGGAAAAGCCTCTGACACTAGCTCTGTGTCAACTTCATTCACAAACACCAGCTAAAGACCCCTTTTTATTCCCTTTTTTCATGCAACTTCTCCTTTTCACTTTTAATGTATTTTCTAGCTTTTCTTTTATGTTCTGTTTAGCAAATAAAAAACATCTAGTTTAGATGGTCCTTACTGGTCATTCTCCAAAGCTACTGTCAGTTTGTGAGATGCAGGCAACATCTGGACATAGCACGTGAAGACATGGTTTAATGGTTGTGGTGCTGGGTTGATACTTGGACTTGGTCATCTTAAAGGTCTTTTCTAGCCTTAAAAATTTTAGGATTCTGTGATCTTTTTTTGTTCTGAATATTTTATATTGCAAATACATTTGGTTTCATCATTTCCTCTGCCTTTAAGAAAAAGTCTGAAGGTGACTTTTTGAGCCAGAACTCAGCAAGGTAAAGTCTTTGCGCTCAAACCCATGCCTGATGTAGGTGTTTAATATGGCACAAGTGGCTGCATTCTGAGACTCTGAGTCCTTTCCATACTTTCAAACCAAGCATGTGCAAGTGCACCTCTCATTGAACTGCTGCTGAGACTGAAAGCCCTGTTTGTGAAATAACCACTGCTACTGCCAACACTTTGTGTCCAAACAGAATCAGCTACAGCTCTAGGTGTTTGTCTCCACAAGGGCATCATTTGTCAGAGACCATGAAAGCCCCAGGGCAGCAAAAGCCTTGCCTCCAGGACAGTGCAGGACTCAGAAGCTCCAGTTCCCAATCCTGCTCCACACTGCTCTGCAAACACACTTGTGGCCCAGCAGAGCAGTGTTGTAAGTAGGACATCCTGCAGCACAGAAATGGCAACGAGAGCATCATGACCAGCTTCAGTCTGGGCACACACCAAGCTCCCAGCCCATTTTACAGACTGGGGAGAGCACAGGGGGCTCAGAGGTTTGCTTGCAACCCTCCGCAAAACATGCCATGACCATCCCAGGGCTGGTGAGAGGAACAGTGCAATAGTGGTCGCATTTACTCCCCTGCCATCGTGTGATACAGAGAGTCTGAACATCAAAAAGAGAAGAGGTCATAGCCTTTAAATCATCCTCCCTAAAGCTTCACTTGATGGGCAATCAACAGCAGCGCTTTTGAAGAGAGTTACATGACCAGAGAAATGATGAAGTGAAGCAGCTGCTGTTCCAGACACAAACGCTACAGATGATCAGGCTCTGTTCTTCACCCTCCTGCGCCACTCAGGAGAGGGACCTTGCAAGGAAGGCTTGCAGGATTTAAAACTTTAAACTGCTACTCGATCGTGCACTCCATCTGCATGCAAACATGCTCCGGGCTTCAAAGCAAGGGCTACACACGGCCTGACTACACAATCAGGCTTTGTACACAAAAGATGAGTTAAAAATTAACTGTACCAGAAAGAAGGAAAGAAAGGGGGTCACCTGGCCAAGCTGTGAGCACAGGAGCAAAATGCTCACAAGTAAACTTACTACACATAATGTGGTCACATATATTCACTTGCCAGAGCAGCCTCCTGCCCTCCTAGAGCAGGAGAACAGATGTCTGAAATGAAATCACCTAAGCGACCTGTATTTTTTGGGCATCACCTTTTTTCCTTTGCTTCCAGATTTGAAAGTCCAATTTGCCAGGATAATATCCCCTGCATGGATGGAGGCTTTCAAAGTTGAAGCATTTGTCTCTTAGCAACTGGAGAGGCTTGAAGGATCTTTTTTTTCTTTTTTTTTTTTCCCTTGATGCTTGATGCCCACTGAGATATGTCAATTATTTAAATCTCCCCAAATAAAGACAAAGGATCAGATGTCCTCATCACACTCCCCATCCCAAACACATAATGCGAAGAAGGGAACTCCATGGAGGGGGTTAACAAAACACCATTACCTAGAAAAGAAGGAACAACCCAGTCTGTATCCTAGTGTCCAGTGGCAGAGTCCAAGGCAAGTGATACCCATAGGTGCTTGGTCTTTTATGAGAAGTGACAATGCCAGGAGAGAAAGGACAAACCATGTGCAGAGATCTGAGACTCACACTCCCTCTAAATCTGATGGAGATGGTCTGGACACTTAAGTACAGAGGTCCTGGTTTATGGTAGATGTCTCTCAGGAGACAACCCAGTTTGGGTTGGGAGGAACGGCACTTTGGTGAGGACATGGGCACTGGGCAGCAATGGGTAAGTGATGTCTGTCCCACATGCAGTGTCACACTGTACTCATTGGGGAGGAGCAGCAATATATTCACTGATATAAACCAGCAACTTAATGAACTGTGAAAGCAAATAAGACAGTGGTTTAATGAGATTTGATGGCAAGTGTTTACTCCATAGGGGAAACCAAACTGTAAGGGAAACCCTCCTGTTACAATGTCAGAAAAGTCCTGAGGTTCAGAAAAGACCTCCTTGTGCTCTAAAGAGATTTTCAAAGGACTGTTCAGGTGCAGCTGGATCCAGACTTAGTCCTAGTTTATAGTTTAGTCAATAGTTAAGACTAGGGGATTATATGTGCACAAAAAATCCTTTATATCATTAACTAAGATTTCAAGTTTATCATGCTAATAATCACTTACCAAGAATCTGCTGTGGCAAGAAACCTCAGACCCTCAAGGAGTAACCTCAAGAGGTGTCCCCTCAAGAGGAGATCTGCTGTGTAGGAGAGCTCAAGAGACCCTGGTCTGTCAGCTACTTACGGAGTAAGGTGATTGACTTACAGAGATATTGGCAAACAGCAAGATATGTACTTCACCATTCAAGCCAGTCCTTGGTTACCACACTTACACATCCCCTCTGAGGTCCACAGTAAGTTGGATGCAGCTGTCACAGCCCTGCTGATGGTTGTGGCACACGGGGAAGCAGCTGGGAAGGTCACAGGAGCAGAGAGCTCCGCACAGCTGGTGCTAGGGAGCAGCAAGGGATGGATGCTCCCTCAGGCAGGAACACCCAGGAAGAAGGGTGATCTAGCCCTGGCAATGCTCTCACCAACAGGCACAACCCCAAAGAGTCTGGACGTGGTGAGCAGAGAGGGATCCCAGTGTCTATCCACAGTCTAAGATAAGTCCAGGCAACTAGTGCAGCAGATCCAGGGGAAAAACAGGGAGTTTAAACAAGAATAAATGGACACAGAGCCATAGGCAGGGCTGGAAACAGGGCTACAACATGGCTCCACAGTCCACTCAGAAACAGAGGGCAAATACAGGCCTAGAAACAATCTACAAGGAACATTCAGCATGTCCAACCCTAGGAGCAGATCCCCACAGTAAAGCACCAAGAAGGTGGGTTCACCTACAGCAAAGGTCATGCAGAGACTGAAGGCACAAGCTTGACCTTAAATAGAGTCTCTGGAAGGGGTTGAGTTCCAGATGAGGCTGAATAGAGCCACTGAGGCTCATTAATGCCCTCAGAGCCCTGATAATATGTTTGGAAGCAGTGAAATGCAGTCTGGACAGTATTTGAAATTTCTTCCCCCATGCACGCCTCTCTCCTGAATACCACCCTGCAGCATCATCCAGCTCATATTGTCCCCTGCTCTTCACAGGCAGCTTGTGGCATCAGGAGAGTACCCACCTCACAAAAATCCCTGAGACTGGTGCCACAGAGCATCTTCTGCACTGAGTCATGGGACTGGAATCCCTAATGGATCCCCAAAATGACCCCAATTTGGCCAAACCATGAACATCCTCACCAGCCTTCATGGGTGCTAATCTGTAGATACCGCTCCGCTGGACTCCAGGACAGTATGGATGAAATGTGGACAAGAGATCTCTGAAGCTGGGTTTTAGAAGATGAGGTTTATTAAAAAGGATGTGAGGCCTTGCTTTGAGTTGCCAGGCGCAACTCGTGGCAAGGCCTAGGGAGTTGGGGAAGGGAGAGGTAAGGAGTGGGGGGAGAGGAAATTCCAAGAGGAAGATCCTAGGGGCAGGGTGCCAGGCAAGAGAGCCCAAGAGGTAAGAGACCAACCCACTCTCTCAGCCCCCTTATCAGAGGGCTTCAAGGTGGGCTGGAACAGGGCTTGGGCCAATGGGGTTACAGATACCTGATGCTACAGGGGAGGGGTACAGGTGTGGGATGAACCATACATTGAGGGGTGAGACAGGACATTCCATTTGACCTTTAGACCTATCTGCAGGTAACCTTTGGCTGGCCATATAATTGTTTTCCCAGACATACTGTAGCTAGGACATCTCAGACATCAAAACTTGATTTCAATTCTATCTCACTCATAGGTTTCACATTCTCAGAATCTAAACAGTCATATTTATAGGGCTTTCTGGCTTCATCCTCCCCAACATCTCCCCGGTTCTTATTAACAACTAAAATGCTAGACACTGTCTTACTCATTATTTTATGCACACACTGAAGTATGCAGGGTACTGCTACTAAAACTATAATTACTACTATTAGAATAATCAAGCATATCTTACAAAGTTCCTTTAGCCAAGGTGCAAAGCTCAAACCATCAAAAAAATTGTCTAGCCCCATCCCTACAGAAAGTACAGTACTAGCAGAGGTCCTCACCATCTCCCTATTCCCTCAAAGCTAAAAATCAATGTAAACTCACAGACTGGCATATGGTGTGTCTGACACTACAAAAACAGTTAAACTTGTCAGCATAATTTCAAGAGCTTTGCAGAGATCTTTAGTGTAAATAGCAGGGATCTCCAATGCAAGCAAGGGGAAGGTGGAACCTGTGGCAGCTGAGTCAGGGCTGGCATGAGGCAGGATTCAACACTGAATAACAGAAAATGGAGACATTTCCTCCTGTGCCTCACCCTCAATTGTGCTTTCAAATATCCCCGAGTGAAGAGATCAAGGGGGTCACATTCCTGGCTGGATTCCCAGCTCTGACTCAAGTGTAGCACTGTCCCCTACACAGATTTTTAATGGAACAAAATACACTTGAAATAATTTGTACTCTAATTAGAAACCTTGCCTGCAATTTTAATTGAAAAAAAATATATTCATCTCTAATAAGCAGAATCTATTATATCCTCACTGTGGTGCCAAGATGTTTATTATGCTGTATTTTCAATCTCTGTTCAACCTGAGGAAGCTATAACAAGAATGAAAATATATGATACAAAAATAAATTCATATCTACTTGTGTTCTTCTTTGCACAGTAAAATGCAACTAACCTTAGCAACCAAGCCTGACTTAATATCTTCTTGTAATAAAGAGAGTGAAAAACCAAGAAACATTTGCTTCCAAGGGAAGAAGAACATATTTTTAGACATTCCTTCCTGAAAGCAATAGGACAGGCCAGAATTTTCAGAGATATAATTCAATGTCAGTAGTGGAAACTAGTCTCCTTTGCAGCATGTACATCTCACAGTAGCTCAACATGTGAGCACAAGTATTTGATGATGTGGTATAGCCCTAGAACCTGTGTGTGAAGAGGCAAGGCCAGTGTTCAATAGTGCTTTAAAAACCCATAATGTCAAGTGATCTGCCCAGCCACACTCAGCCAGCAGTCTGGAAGCACAGTAGGATGTCAGCATCTCCGGCCAGTGAGTAATTGTACTGCTGAATTCTCAACAAGCAGCAAATGGACAGGGCAGTCCCAGTAAAGACCTTGGGGAGAGTGACTGGTTCAGCCTAATGCACCTTTCTGCTTTTAGCAGCAATAGTTATTCCTCCAAGGTACTTCAGCCTTGAGGGAACAGCAGCAGCTGTCTCAAAGGACTTGTCTCACCTCTCCCAGTCCTTCCCTTATGGCTGGGATGCGGCATTTGGGATGGTCACCCAAAAAAAATATACCTCCCTTCCCAGAGCAGGCAGTGAGCAGTACCAGGATGTCCTGCAGGCCCTGCCCTCTGCCTGAACACCAGCTGGGGCTGAGGAAGCTCAAGAAAAGTTCTTGAGCTGCTCTTGCACAAGATCACGTGCTTTATCCCTTGCTCCAAAGCCTTGTCGGAGCCCTGTATTTGCACACATGGGAAAGGCACTTCCAAGACCTAAAGAAGGGCAGGATGAAGGCTTGCCCCCACCTAAAGAGTCGCTGTGAACTCAAATAGATCTATTTTATGGAAAACAGAACAGAATACAAGGTGCAGTGAGAGCACACAGTGTAGGTCTGGTCTACTGGAATATGTACAAATTTAGAACGCATACCTGCTGTCCTTCTGTTGTGCGCAACCCATCAGAAATAAAAAGGCAAAAATCCCAATCATCACCTGCCCTTTTTTAAATTAATTTTTTCTCCTGTTTTAAACCTGTGCAAGTTTATTATTGTGTATACTAGCTGCTGGAAAGGTATAGGTTTTGGACTTGTAATTATTTGTGAAACTCTGAGAGTATCAGCAATAAAAAGGGTGGCATTGTTTTCAGGTTATTTTTATTATTTCCTCAAAGGAACACAGCCCACCAAGGCTACGCAGTTTGCATAAATCTTGTATTCTTTTCTTACAAATGTGTACAGAAATATTTCCCAGTGTCTGCTGAACATGGTGACAGCAAATACATGTAGGCACAGCACGTAATTTAGAGAATATTTTTGTTTTATTTATAACATGGAAGTGAACAGGACAGTCTGTTTGCAGTTGCCATGGAAATTGCTGGCATTAGCTCACTTCTTACCAAAGAGGAGGCAAAGAGCTTTCCACTTTTTGCTATTTAGCCTCTTTTAATATTAAAATCCTATATACTGCAGTAGTACAAATTTCTCCCCTTTGGAAGGTCAAGGGCGTTCTAGAGCTATCATTGCTAAGAAGAAATTAGCTAATTTGATAATTTGAGTACTGTGCATATGCTTGGTGAACATGATATTTCTTGAAACAGACTGAGCTCATCTGCTTAGAAGCATTTCTCTTCTTTTCTTTTTGGTGGGGTTTTTTTTTGTTTTCTTTTGTTTTGTTTTGTTGGGTGGTTTTTTTGTTTGTTTTGTTTTGTTTTTAATATTTAAGAGAAGTTTTTGGATTGTGAAAGCTACAAAAACTGGCAAAAGATGTGCAGAGGAAGTTAAAGCAAAGCACCTCCACATGATTTTTTACTATCTTCTCCCTACCTTGTTGCTCACTAATATATAATTCGAAGGGATTCTCACCAGTGACACACATCTGTATTTCACTGACCATCCTCTCCACTCTTCAGGGTCAATTAACAACAGTAACACAATATTCTTCCTCCCTGGCAGAGTTTCAGCCTTTGAGAGGGAGAAGTAACTCTATCAAGTCTGTAGTACTTCACTTTTGCCTATGCAGCTAATGGCAGGTAAAAAGTTTCCAGTTAATATAAAATTGGTTAACAACATAAAACCCCACTTGGATACGACAGCAAAATTCATGTTCAATGAAGACCCATTCTACCTGTATCTGTACAATCATGGAATAGCAGCACTGAATCGCACATAGCCTCAAGCTCATTGTTGTGAAAGCTGAGTGTCCTCAGGATCCAGTGAGGGATGGAAGAGAAGCATCCACCTTGTCTCAATCACTGGTATTTTATTGTCATCAAAGATTAAAAAGGCTGGAGTATTCACTTTTTCCTGTAAGCCTGACCACCGCGGGAAAAACACACAGAAAACAAACAAACATTTATTCAATCCATAACTTGTCTCTTAAGAAAAGATTTGAAAGTTTCTGGTGGGGTAATACCAGAAAGAGCCTGGAAGAGGGGTTAATCCCTGTTTGGGAGAGAGAGGCTCATTTAAGCTGTTTGGAGCAGGAAAGAAAGAGGTCAGCCTAGGGGAAGTAGGGAGGATAATTGTGAAAACCTGCAGTTCCTCCTCTCTCTCAGTATGTCCCAGATATCAAGGATGTAAAACTTTATAGTTCTAAGAAAAAGGAAAGAAACAAGAAAGAACATCAGCAGCTTTAATGCCAAAACCTAGTTTCATTTCCCAACCAATCACAGAAACTGAAAATATTTTTAAATACAGGGAAAAAAAGGAACATCTCCATTTTAAGAGGTCCTTCACCCACCTCGGATTTTATTAGTTTATGCACAATAATGCATTTCAACCATTCCCTGCACCTCCTTCTCCTGTTAAGCCCCCCTGTCAGTCATTTTTCACCTGGCAGCATGCAGTTTCCTGCAGGCTCAGGGTGTTTGCAGTAACACTCAGTGGTGTGTGGCGTGTGATGCTCCCTGAGCCACACGGTCGCCTTGAGCAGGCTGTGAGCGAGCTGAGGTGCAGGGCTCAGAACTGCTGCAGCTTCTGCATCCCCTTCTGGAAAACACAGGAGAGACCACTCAGTAGGACAGGGCAGCCAGGACACTACAGACACGGCTGGTACCAATTTTAGGTGAGGAAAATAAAAAGATACAGGAGAAAACAGGCTGGATTCCTGCCACCCTGTTTAGAGGTGAGCCACAAATAATCTGTCACTAATGCAGTCCAGGCATTGGCACGTGAGGCCAGGTGCCAAGTGCCCTTCCCAGCACCACTACAGGGGCAGGCAGCACCTACCTGTGCCTTCACCCCACTTCTCAAAGCACTCACGGGCGTAAGTGTGGCTAAAAAGAACGGTTTGTCTTTAATGGGGAACTCTTCAAGTCGATATATTGCTTAACTGGCAAATAACACAGTGCTTTGGACAGAGGTGAAATGTGGAGCTCATCTCTCTATTACAGGAGCCTGGCAGCAGCATTCAGCACCAGCTGGAAATTGTACAGGGTCTTATCAGGCCAGGCTGTCAGGAGGCAGTCGCAATAATCTAATCTTGATGTGAGAAATGTACGGGTAACCAATTCAAGGTCAGGACAGCCACAGACCATAGATATTTGTAAAAAGATAAGGGAGCCTCTGGAATAACTTTTAAGATCTTTATTTGCTGAGGTAGGCGAGGTATTAAAAAAAAAAAAAAAAAAAAAATTAAAATCTGCTTTCCAGCAAGGAAAAGTGCAGGTAGCAGTGATGGACAAAGAGCATTTCACCTCAGACAGAGCTGCCTTTCAGCTCTCTTTCAGTCAGTGATCCATCTGCATCATTTGTAAGGAGCAGTAATAGGTTGCCAATATTTTAATAAGAAGCTGCCACAGAATTCCCTCTCAGCTGTGATAAATCTGCAGGCTCAAGGGAAGGGTTGTTTGCAGAAGGAACAGGCAAGAAATTAGAAATATATCCATTTGTCTTCCCTTTCCCACTGAAACGTGCACTTCAGCAAGCCCGACCCAGCAAAGGGGACGCTGACACCATGAGATAGAGCACTCCACCCACCCTGTGTGCTGGAAAGCCATGAGCTCCCTCCAGAAGATATTTAGAGTCATTAGCACACACTGCGCCGGCAATAATGAATCTTATCATGCAGCCGGGCTCCTCCAGTTATGGGGTTTAAACAGGAGGCAGCTGATGCCTGTCTGGCTGAGAGAGTGGCAGAGCTAACCTGCACCCCAGAGCCTGCACTGCCAACCCCCAAGAGACCAAAGCAGAAAATTATAGGGGCTGGGGCTAGGGAGACCAAGAATGTATGGGCAAGTAGAAGGAAAGGTAAGCAGGATTCAATTTCCCGAGCAACCTGGACTGCTGCGAGGTGTCCCTCCCCACAGCAGTGAGGTTGGAACTAAATCTTTACGGTCCCTTCCAACCACTACATGGTCCTGTGATTTCAGGACACCAATTGTTTGCTGGCGCACCCTGCGCTATCACTGCTCATCTGAGGCTTTTTCCAGATAGAAATCCCATGTCTCACAAAAATGAACATGCAACCACAAAACCATCTCTGCTCTGAGTTTACAGTGTAGATGTGCATCAGACATTTAGGGCTTTGGGTCATCCCACTAGCACCATCCTAAAGCAAGACCCTCGGCTTACCAACTGCTTTTGAACAAGTAGTTTGCATAGTGGGCAAGACTTGCAATTAAAAGTCACAACTGTCTATGCCAAGGAAGGCATGGACAGAGTGGAGGGAGTCAGAGCATCTATCCAAACCCAGATATCTGGAACAGAACATAAAAGCAGTTCTTGGCAGCTGGCTAAATTCAGAGGGACAAGATGGGCCTCAAACAGACAATTAATCAGTACTTTGCTGCTGCTGCTAACTGTCCCTGGTTGCAATGTATTATCACTATCTGCTATTATTATTGAACTTCTCCAATCAGATGCATGCTAATATTTTATTTCTGAGGGACAATCAACTACTATAATGACAGTGCACAACCCTGTAAAATGCACCACTGATCAAGCTCACCAGCTGACACACAGCAGTTAGCTAATGGCTTCTTTATTTCTTCTTTCTTTTCCCTTTTTTAAAGGAATGGTTGTTGGCATTTCAAGCTTTTCTTCCCAAATATTCAGTAAAAATGCAGGTACAAGGAATGAGTTAGTGTTTGTTGAGAAATTTGTTTCTGAACATGATTCGAGATCTTTTTTTAACCAAATCATCCTATTTTCCCTGTTTTGAGTTTTTAGTCCAACACAAGAAGTCAGGTCATTCCCCTTCTCTGAATTCTTTTACTTAGGTTAAAAAAAAAAAAGAGTCTGTAGAGGATGTTTTTCTTTCTAGCCATAGTAATGAAACACATTTGCTGGCTTCACGCCAGGGATTGTAAACAGGTATCTGTCCTTGTTTAATTTCACAGTAAATAAGGTCTTCTATACATTCTTACAGCTGAAGTAGTTTAAAGTAGATTTATTTCTATCTCTAGTTCTTATAGCTTGGTTAATACCCGTAGAAAACTACGTTGGACTGCTACAAGGTAATCAGACCTCTGGTGGAAAAGCAAGAATGGTCACTGAATACACACTCTTAAGGAAAAATGAAATAAAAAATCTGTCTAGAGAGCAGTGAAAAGGTATTAATTTTGTCCCCTGTCCTCAACTCTCTTACAGCCCAGGATTCAGAGTTTATAAAGACTACCTTTCTTCAGCAAATGGTAAAAAAATTAAATTAAATATATTTGCATGATGATGATATTGAGTAGAAGAAGGGGAACCAGAAGAATACGGGCACAGCAATGAGTTACCCTGTCTTTTTTTGTGGAAGAACAAAGAAAAGGCTGACAGAAAAGGCCAGCGTGATCTGATCCAAGGTCTTTGGCTGGTATGGGGCAGGCATCACTTTTTATGATTCACATTCTACCGCTGCAGGGCTCCATGTACTTCTAGCAAAGGTAATGATGCTTTATTAGTTTCCACAAAGTCCCTTTCCACTCTGTGGCCAGTTCTGTTCTGTAACTTCCATTTTTCCATTATTTCCTCCTTTCCATTTAGTTTGTAATTGCCATTTTCCCCCTCCATGGCCCCTGTCAGTCAACCATCATATTGGTGATTTGGGCTGAAGCGGCTCTGAGTAAGCTCTAATGACAGACCGGCCCGCTGCGCTCAGAAGCCCGCAGGCAGGGGAAGAAAGAGCCCTTGGCTGCAGTCTTGAAGTCCCAACCCCTCCAGTCTATAATGCTTTGTCTTCTGTTTCTTAAAACCTTATTTAACAGCATCCAGCCAAGGCATCATTGTATAGCCCCCTTGGGCACTGTAGGAGACCCACACTGTAGGGGACATTTCCAAACCAATAACCGTGTGCCTCACTTCACTCACAGCTCCCTTCACCCCTTCTCCTCTGATGGTGCCTTCCCTCCTGGGACTCATTGCCACAGGCTGGCTTCTCCCGTGAAACAACTTCTGAAGTCTCCCAGTGCTACCTTTTCTCTGCTGGGGCCTGTTTTATAACAGGCTCCTTGTTCTCCTGGCACTGTCCTGAGCCTCAGGATTGCTTCCTGCCACACGCTGGCCAAACCCACCGCCTTAAACAAATCCGCAGCTCCCCTGGACGCCCGGCTGCGCCTCAGTGCTTCTGAGCATGGGTAGCACAATCCAGGGCTTTATCCTCCCCCAGCCTAGATGCATAGGACTTTTGTGTGTGGAGCTGAATTTACTCGCTCCAGGCCCACAAAGTAAACGTGGCTGTGCAGCAGCACGCTGGAAGAGAGGAAAGCACCCCACAGACAGCGGCTGTGAGGCTCCAGTGATGAAGGCCCCCTGTGTTTCATCACATCATAGGAACACAGAATCCTAGAATGGTTTGGGTTGGAAATTGCCTTTAAAAGCATCTATTTCCAACCCCTCCACTGGATCAAGTTGCCACCCACTGGATCAAGTTGCTCAGGGCCCCATCCAGCTTGGCCTTGAATACTTTCTTCCTAATATCTATTCCAAACCTCTTCTAGTTTAAAGCCATTCCCACTTTTCCTATCATTCCGTGCCCATGGGCATAACAGTTTAAACCGACAGATAAGAAATGATGGAAAGTCTCTTCCCAACAGCATAACGATATTCTGTTGGATATCATCGTATCCACAGGAAGCTTATCAGTGCTGAGATAGGACAGAAGAGATGGTGACCAAAGGTGACAGGCCCTAATGGCTTCTGGGGCTGCGAGCCAGTGCTGAAGACTCCAGCCCTGTGTATCAATTTCCAGTCACTAACATGAAACCACAGTGACCACAAAGATAAGTGCCCACACAGGATCTAAATTAAATAGGGTCAGGAAGGGCAGCCTGAATACAGGGAGATAATCAATAAGCTTTGCTATCAACACAGATGGGACAGTCTGGTGGATTTTTTATGAAACGGTCACTTCAGAATGAAAAGGACTTAAGTTTTCCCCAGTTTTCAGGAGCTTTCTGACGAAACACTGGAACTCTCCATTTAATATCTTTATCTCCTTCTGAATAAACTGTTTTTTTCCCTATTGCCCTTATATTGCCCCTCATCATATCAAGGCAAGCAGACAATAAAAACATTCAGCACTATTTTTAAAGGATAATTTTCAGCATTCTCCATTTCACCACTCTATCCAGTGATTCTTGTAGAGTACAACTCAAAGAAGTCTGTAAATACCAGTAACAGCCTTATATACCAACAGCATGCTTTTGGGAAGATGTAAATCACCCAACATTATCAAGCCAGGGAAGAAAGCACAGAAAAAAATGCTTTCTAAAGGAAAATATGGCTAAGCCTTATATTGGAATCTATATTATGAGAATTTATATAAAATATTCCTGATGGTAAAACTAATTACAGTCTGGAATAAATTTTTGCTGGTGTCTGTATTGAAAACTACATTTTCAGATGTGATGGAGAACAGAAAAAAAAAAAAAAAAAAATAGGGTCGTTCCCTAGTTTGAAAACAAATAACTTAGTTCTAATTGCATAAACAATAAAACCAGGAGAAGCCTTACAAAGGCTTCAATATGTCTCTGGGCAAAACTCTGGTAGCTGACAGTGGCAGAGCTTCAGGTTGACCAAGATCAAGAGAACATTAAGTCCAGCAGAGCACCCCAACATCTTATCAAAGAAACATACTGACAGAAAAACAGACCTTTCAAAAGTCATGAGATTAATGGATTCCTAGAAGGCTGCAGGTATCTAGTAAAGCAGGCAAAATCACCAGATCAAGTTCAGCTAATTCTGACCTAAAAAATTCAGGATGAAAATGAAAATTAACTAGGAAAACAAGGCCAAAGTGGAAAAGAAAAGCATAGTTCCAGTCAGAAATGGTAATAACTTAGCATTTCCCTACTACTGGAAAGTCCAACGTTTCACAGATTTTATTTAAAGTATAAATGAAAACCTACACAATAGTTTCCTGTAGGAAGAAAAATATTTTCATTTTTTTCTGAAACATATTATTCCATTTTTTTTTTTTTTCTCTCCAAATCAGATTAAAAAGTTTATAGCCCTGACTCCCAGAAATCCTCCAAACAGACAGAAATTTGAGAGAGAACTAAATTGTCCACTGGTATAAAGATATCTCCCACCACGAAACTTGAGAGTTTTTCAGCTCAGCCTTCAGATCTGCAGCCTCTGGCCCCAGAGCAGCTCTGCACACTGGTTTGCTGATATTGAGTGCTCTGGACAAACATCCCTCTAGGTGCACAAGAAACCCCTGCTCAAGACAACTTCACCTCTGTTTCAGATTCCACCAAAGCATGAAAAGGGCAGGAGGTTTATCACAAACTTTACTGCTGAGGAGCAAAGTGGGAGCAGTCCTGGCCAAAGGTCTGGGCTTGGAGCCAGCGCACACGATGATGGACAGATGCACAGCCACAGCCTTCTATTGCTGGCCAAGCGAGGAGCAACTGCAGATGCTGCACTAAAGAAAGCTCGTGCTCCCCACAGCTGTTTGCAGAGAAAGCACTCCCAGGACAACCACAGCCCACATGAAAGGACCTAAATGTGCTTCAGCTGCAGAGGACAAGAGTCCAAGGCGAATCGCCCTTGTTTCGTCACAGCTCTAAACTGGTGGGTCTTGACTTTCTATTACAGGGTGCAGATGGTCCTCTGGAGACGTCAGTGGAGAGAGGGGACTGCTGAGAAGGTGGGAAACTTTGTCTTTCCAGTGTTCTGCCCTCCCAGCTCCATAGTCCGTGCCATGCCCCAAAGACTGAGTCCATGCCCCTCTCACGATATTGGGGCCACTTGTCCCCAGGTATTTCTTGCCTCACTGCTGTCTGAAGCGAGAAAGGTGAATCATCAGCTGCCAAAGCACTGGGTTGCTCTTCTCCTTGTCCTCCAAAAAAGTGAGCTTCCAGCTTTTCCAGGGCCTGGCAGTAACACTGTCCACCACTCTTCCAGGAGCTGTGCCATTACATGGTGGTGGTTGTTGGCCAGTGTTGCCTTTAGCAAGAAAGGCCTGAAAGACACAAACCAGCTCTGATCCAGCTTAACAGAACCCACACCAGCACCTCCAAACTACCTTCAACTTATTTCTGAAGATGAACGTTTATCAGGACAAACGCTGTATTTTCAGGAAAACCTGGCCACTTAGAGTAAAGACAGAGGCCCTGTAGCAGATGAAGCTCACAAGCCTTTCCAGCACTATTACCAATGTAACAGGCTGGCGTCTTTTAAAGACAGTAATAGCAAATTCCCTCCCACCTCTCTAACTAAAAATTAATGTTTGGAACAAATGGTGCATCTGAAGAGAAAACTCTTTTGATTTTAGAATCCCACACATCTTTACACAGAGTGTTGGGATGATCTAAAGTGTTAAATGCCTCCCCACCATCCTCTTCCTTGCAGAAATATCTTTCCTCTATTCTTCCCTCCTCCTCCTTTGACATTAATGACTATAATTGACATTATTGTGCTGGCCTAGAACTCTGGCTGTCTTGTGCTAGGTCTTAGCTTTGCCACAGATATTTTTTGTATGACCTTGGAAAAGTCATTTCATATCCGTGCATCAGCTTCCACATGGACGGATGTAAGAAGTTTTATTTTGTATAATCCTTCCTCTCTTTGGCACAGAAGATGCACAGTGCTGAAGAGAATGGGGCCCCATTCTAGGTTATCACCAATAGCCATTCCTGCTAAATAAACCCTGCTGTGCACCTTTCCCACAAGCACTGCCAAAAAGCCAACACAAAACCTAGTGAGCCATAACTTGAGCCTTCTGGAGGGAGAGACAAGGATGATTTTAGGACTCAGCTTCGAAGGGTAAGTGTTTCTCTTGTAAAGGAGCTCCACACTGAGTATTAGAGGACCTAATCATAAGATCCTCCGACAGATCACTACTACAATCAGTTAAAAAAAGGCACCTAAAGCAGTAAAATAGCCAAATGTTGCGGAATATCAGTTGGAACTCAGTGCCCAATTCCCTTCCTGCTGCTCTTAAAGGCTGGGATGGAAGAACAGCTGATAATTTTGGAGTTTCCATTATCCCTGCTCTCCATTGCCCCTTTTTGTGTATACTGGGCCCTCGTCAGTGATATCCATTTAACAGCACTCTCCTCAGCAAAGGCCAATAGCTGCATCTAAAATAAATTGCTCTACTAATCAGCACAAGCTGAAGTTAAAGGGCTGAGTGGCTCTGTGAATATCAAGAGTGGCATTCCATCTGTGGGATGCCATCTGTGGCTTAGGCTCAACCAGAGTCCCTATGTTTAATTAATGTGGCTGTAATTTGCTCAGATCTTAATAGATCATGGACAATTCCACTTAATCACAACACAAAATTTGGCATATTTGAGCCATCCCACATGATATTCTGTGGGCTAAGAGCTGATCTGATGCAGAGCTTGAACTAACTCTTACCCTCCATAGAAGTCTGGGTCATTGCAGAGGTCAGGGATGTGTAAAGCAGCACAGGAAATCTCAGATTGCTGTTGCCTGTCCTGTACCTGACCTGTAAATAGACAGAGGATTGATGTGTCTAACTTTGCCAGTGCCTTCACACTTAAAAAAGCAGAGGTCTCTCACATGAAACGTGAGAGCAAATCCCGAAAGTGAGGAAGAGCTGCCAAGGGCCAGGAGCAAAGAGAACTCAGGGACAAACTCATTCCTTCTGGAGTAGAAGTACAAGGTGAGAGTGGTGCTTGCAGCAGGGAAGAGGGAACCCCAGGTTGAGGGAGATGGATGTGACAGAACAGAGCATACAGAGAGAATCAAAAGCAGCATGAGAAGGTATGGGATACAGCAGGAAGGAAAGATATTCTTTCCCAGTACTTGTTTTTTCATCAGGCATCTTCCTATATCAAAAGTATTTTCTTGATTATATGTGTGGTGAGACAGTGGAACAGGTTGCTCAAGGAGAAGTTGTGTAAGCCACATCCCTAGAAGTGTGAATTGCAGCAAATGGTTGCATTTCACTCTCTCAATCAATAATGAAAAGGCACCTATTTAAAGAGACACCGAAAGTTTGATTTCCTTTAAGAAGTTTAATGAAAGCTGAGAAGTGCAGCAGAAAGGTGTAGGAGGTAGTCAGTTCAGAACTTGTGAGGGCCTTTATTTTGTGGCGTGAAACCCATGATGAGAAAATCAGAAATTACTGGTCAGCATTTACCCACTTTCTGACACAGAGATAGGTCTCATGGAGGAGTTTTGGTTTCAGGGCCACCCAGCCCTGATTTCCGCAGGGAAAACCCCAAAGCACCCTGGCTTGTGCACAACCTTCTCAAACAGGGGGGGGCTGCTGAAATGCATAACAGCCTCCACATCCACAGGTATTACCTCTCCTCTGCTGACATATCAGAAACCCTAAACAGCCAAAGTATAAAGAAGAAATTAAGAAGATGCAATTTCCCTCCAGAGGCTGCATCCAAAGCAGAGATGGTGACAGAATGAATCTTTCCAGTGGTCTGTACCTGAACTATTGGGACATCTTCCCTCTGTTTTTCCTTTAAAACAAATTAAGGAAAAAAACCACCCCATCTCAAATTGCCAGGACGCCACTGCAGTAAGAGTGCTTGACAGAGAAATGCAACACCCAACTGAAGGCTGCCTTCAAAGAGCTGAATATCTTCATGTGATATAAAGACTTCTTTTCATACAGCTGAAAAGACTACAACATGAGGAGAGCTAGTGATACATAAGCTCTGCCAGAAAATAAGCACTGAATAGTCCTTTGCTGCTGCTGTTTCACAAAAATAACACCTACCAGGAACACGGGAGATCTGCCATCACTTGAAGTCCAAATTCTTTCCCGAAGTGCTATTTGTGAGGTGTTTTCTCAAGTGGCAGTGTCTGTACCATTAGTGGGAAGTGATGCAGCACAGAAGAGGCAGAGAGTCACTGAAAGCTGTGCCATCTGCTGACCATGGCATCCTCAGTATCACAGACTCATCAGCTCTGTGCCGCCAAAGGCAGAGCACCACACAGGCTTGTAAGTAGCTCTGGAGGGCAGGGAGACACTCAGAAACACACCTCTAACTCTGCCTTCCTCAGACAACATTAAATTAGCCTCTCTGGCACCTCTATCATGCACCCACGGATCACCCTGAATTATCAGCACAAGTGTTTCCCAGCAGCAGTAAATCCATCAGTTCTGCCCATGTCATGGCCGAGCTCCAGCCACTCCAGCTTGCTACGGCTGTTGGATTTGACACTTTCTCAGTGTTCTTTTTCACCACTCTTTCTGGGATTTGAAGATGTTTCCCATTACTCTGAATGTGTGCCTTTCTAAATGGCAATAACACCCAGATACAGGGACAGTTTCATAATACTGCTGTTGTTTGCAGTTGTTGTTTCCAATTTGAGACACTCAAAGCTGTTGGAATTCTGGAAACTTAGATTTAAGATTTTAGTATATAGTAATACATGTGAGTCAAGATGGAGGATTTGGCGCGTTAAGTCCTTTTTCTTCACCTTCTTCTTCCTTCTTCTTCATCGGTTTGGGTGGTTTTCTGAAATAGGGTGAAAAAGGCCTTAGGTGGTAATTATTGGGTCAAAAATATTAATAATACAGGTGTCACCTCATTATTGGGTAATTATTGTTTAAATAACCTTGGAAAGAGTCAGAGGTGTTCCATTTTACCTAATTTCTCTAACTTGCTAGTTAGAGCTCACACCTTGTAAGACTGTACATAGATAAACAATAAACATTCAAATCTGAACTCGAAATCTATGTTTCCCATGTATTAATCATCCCGACCTTGGCAAGAAAAAAAAAGAAACCAGAACCATCACACAAAGCCTCATTCTTACAAAGTACTCCATGTGCATGGCTCTACACTGCACTGAGTGTAATGTGGAGCTTTATCTCCCTTGCTGTACCTGGCACTTTACACAGATGTCACTGACTTTCAGTGCCTAACGCTCCTGTTTTCAGCTGGTGACAACTTGTGCTGCTCCAGTGGTGCTTCACCCAACTACAACCAGGCCAGAAACTCATCCTGTAACCCTCCTTATCAGATCATCTACAGGACTGCCATTGGTCCTCTCCATTCCTCTGAATTATAGATAATCGAAATTAGTGGCATTATATACTCAGTGCAAACTACTCAAATTTATGCCACAAAATTCTGAATCACTGTCAAAACTAATATGACTGTTGGAAGTAGATGTTACAGGATTCATCTGAGACTTTGCTGATCTTCTAGTAGGACAGTGTTATGAATCCACAGCACATTCAGCTTAGTGTGTCACTTTTTGTGGTGGTATCACTTTGAACATCACTTTTCTTTCTCAGTCTCCTTTCCTGTAGACTTCTGAATCTCTGTGTGCTTTATGTATTTCATTTTAGGCATGATAACTCCCTTTGCTTGTCAAATGCCAATTTTCACTGTTTAATGTTTTTCAGGTTATTTTGGCCCCATGCCTCAGTCATAAATACAGCAAGAATCTCAAAGACCTAATCCTTCTGCTAAAACAGTTAAATCCCAGACCAGTACCAAATCTGCCATAAACTCCAGATCTCCAGTTTCTGTGTTTCATTTTTGCCCTCCTGAGTTACAGGGAAAAGATAAAAACAAACAAACAAACTAAAACCCAAAACCAACTAAACAAAATACCCCAATGCAACTAGTGAAAACATCAAATGCTTGAGAAAGAGCTGTAATCAAAATCAGGTCACCTTCTGCCACATTCCTCTTTGCTGGCACTTGTACCTTGCAGATACAGAGTGAAATGTGGAAGGCTTTTATCCCCCCAAATAACCTGCATAAAAATGTTTAGCTCTAGCAGGACTTTTGGTTGTTTTGGTTTTTTGTTTAGTGTGATTTTTTTTTTTGTTCCCTGGGTAGTTTCTTTTCCACTTCTGAACCCACACGTTCAGAACCACACAGAGGAGAGGTGTTTGAAGGCCATTCTTCTTGAACAGTTTCATCTCAAAGATCAGATCCCTGTGGCTCTGACCTCTTTGTGCATCAACATATGCTGTAGAGGGCAGCAGTTTAGACAAAAATGGATGGAAAAAAACTAGAACAGTAAACATGGATGAATATTGGGAGGGGGAACAGAAAAAATACAAGTTTTTAACAACAGAATTGTAATCTCCTAATGAAACAATCAGCAGAACAAAGAGGTTCTCTCCCAGCACAGGGAGAGGCAAATGGAGAGGGAGAGCCTTGGCGTGCCAGAGATAAGAAAATCACATCTGTTGGATTCTCCTGGTGCTGCTGGACACCAGCCCTTAATGATCCCTAGCAAAGCTGTGTACATGTCACTAAACCAGTGTCCATGCTCTACCAGCTGGAACAGTGGGCACCAAAGTTCAAAATGAGCCCATTTTATCCTGGAACATCAACACTAAATTGGTCATGTCCAGTCATTAAAAGAATTTCAGCCTAAACAGATGGAGTTTAAAGGTTTAACAAATGGTCAGTATAACACAATGGGGTGGCTGGAGTTTCTGCTCCTAGACACAAAGCCCTGGGGGTATCTGTGCCCATGCATGGATTTGCCATGAAGGGAGGGGGATTTTTCCCCCTCCCTCAGACTCACAACTTGCTGTGAACCAAAGGTGGAGAGTGGGAAAGGGGAGATTCAGAGTACAAGTCAAAGGGGACACAGTGAATGATGTGTTTGCAGCGCCCATGTCACACTGCTTGAAAGGAGAGCATCCCAAGACAGAGGGCTCAGGGGCACAGGGCAAAGCAGAGAATCCTGCCAGCCTGTCAGTGCTCATGGGAATGAAAGGGGCACTGGGGGAGGGGAAAGGTTAAAAAAAACATCAGAACAAGAAATGAGTTGTAAGGGATGCAGAGAGGGAAAGTAGAGATGTAAAGGCAAGCCCGGACCCCAGATGATAGCTAATTTATAGCAGTCAGCCAGCACCACTCCCGCCCCTTTAGCAGCTGGAGCATCGGTCAGCTGAACTCTAATGGAGTCAATTTGCTGCTGGAAATAATGACTAAATTACTCCCATTTGACCACTGAAGAGGCTGAAGTCTAAGTAGATGAACATCGGGAGGTAACTGTTAGTGTCACCGAAACTGTGGGAAAAACAAAACCCCCCAACATTTTTTAAAGTTAGAGACTCTAGGTATTACTTTATTATCTGGCCAGGATGTTGTTCTGGCCAGGATGTACCACAGACATCATCTCAACCACACATAGCCCGGGTGTGCAGAGAGAATCATTCCATGACACATTAATTTTACTAAATTTCTCAGATCCTTTATACAGCCAAAACTCATAGAAAAGAATTGGGTCAGTGTTCATTGGTCCCAAGTTGCGTAGTTCTTAGTATTCGGTCTCCTATTGGATCCGGTTTTCTTCGATTCTGATGTCAATTATTTTCATTCCTTGATTTTCTTATCAGTCTTTTCCGGAGGAGGTGTCTCCAGCTCTGCCAGAGGCAGTCTGGGGTAGATGTTCCTAGGTGGCTGCTGATGGCCCTTTATCTTTTGGGCTACTCCCAGCCTGTTGATATGTTGAGTCCGTCAGACCTCACCTGCTGGAACAATGACCTGGAAAGAAACATAAGATTCTTTTTCCCCGGGCAAAGGCAAACAAAGCCCCTTGACTGAAGTTACACAAGAAGTTTTAAACTGGTGTGTTTTCCAACACTAGGAGCAGGCTGATAATGTTGGGAGGGTTTCTTTACCTGCACAGGGAACCCCCAGCACCCTTTAGCAGCACCAAACATCTCTTTCTATCAAGCTAAAGTTTCTATCTCAGTTCCTGCCAAGCCCCAAGGAAAGACAGCTGGGCCAAAATGCCAGCTGCTAGATGAAAGGGTTTATTTGAGGAATAAACAAGGGACAAGAATTGCAGCAGCAGCACTTCCAGCCCTGCCCTTGCCCACCCCCTGTTGACGGTGGGGGGAGAGGATCAGACCCTAAAGAGAAGTGGAAATAGCTGTTTATTTACCATTTCTGCACAGGCAATGGCAGTCACAATCTTTGCTCTCACCCGTGGTAGCTGAAGCTGCTCAGGGTACAGCAGATCGTGGGCAGTTTCTAGACCAGCGGCACAACACCTCTGTAAGAACTCGTGTGTCAGAAGTTGTATTGAATACAGCACTGCTGGAAGGTCTGAACAGCATGGGAGAACTAATTGGTTTCATGAGAGACTCCTACAAAATCCTAGTCCAGATGGATTCAGTTCAGCCATTTCACCTGGCTGCCTCTGCCCAGTGCAGGGTAAAGGCAGGAACCCAAAATGGAAACTAATGAAAAGTGCAGATGATTTCCCAAATGCTCTAAAATAAGCAGAAGTTTTGCCAAGAGGCAGATCCAGAAAACCACTTAGACACCAAAGCCCTCAGTGTTTCTCTTGCAGGCACTGACAGCAGGTGGGAGACATCTCCTGGCTGAGCCCCTCGGCGCTCCCCAGGGGCTGACCTGCCTCGGGCCCCACAGCCTGCTCTCACCAAATGCTGAATTGCAACAGAGGCCAGGCTCTCTTATTTAGATGCTGCAATGCCTGCAGCATCTAAATAAGAGGACACCAGCCTTTTAGAAGCTCTTTCTTTTATATTTTTTTAGGGGTCTTCTTTGAATTTTTTCCCCAAGAGCCATGAAGATGTTTACTTTCTCATCCTATATAGGCAATTACTCTGTTACTGTTCCCAGGATAAAAACCAAGAGTGAGGCCCTGGCTATACAAGCCTTGTGTGACAAGCCCTGGGGAGACCTGTCAATGGGGAAATGAGACTGAAAGAGATGGTTGCCCACCCCAGACACCCCTCCCCACCTCACTTCAGTACCAGCTGATGATTCATATGCTGCCTGTCACTCAGTGGAAAAGATATTGCAACGCTCCATCAGCATCACCCAGCCCTGATCCACACAGACATCCCTCAGAGATGCAAGCTTCAGAGTTAGAATCAGCAGTAGTCACAAGGGAGGAATCCAAGATATTCCACAGTGAGCCCGCACCACCTGAGGATGTCTGAATATCCTCCTGTGGTTGTAAAGTTCAGTAACAGTCCAGATCCCAGTCTGTGAATCCACTTGTCTGCCTTGTTCCTGACATCTTTTCCATCTTCCCCATGCAACTGTCTGAGTGAAGGATCCCTGCATCCCCCACGTCAGCAACAAACTTTGGTACTTTATCATTTCAAGAGCAGTGTTCAAGAGCGAGTGTTTTCTTTCTTACAGGAGCTCAGCAGCTCTAGGCCTCCCTAGTGATTTGGCAGGTTTGAGCTATTTTTTAAAGGAGCCAGCAGAGTAACAGCAATTCCCCACCCCTGAAGATGATGAGGAGCAAATCCTCTCACCTTGCAATGGGCAGGCGTGGGCCGGTCAGGGCTGGACACACAGCAATGGCCCCGGTACAGATCGCACTCACCGGGCTCCTCTCAGCTGCTTGGACAGGCTCCTTCGAATTAACAAAGCCTGGCCTTGAGGAGGAAGGGCATCTCTCAGCCTGTTACACGCTCCTCATGCAGTTGCATTTTCAAAGCACGCTCCAGCTGGCAGCTGAACCGCTCTCTCCCGGCTCCGAGCCTCCCGGTCACCCACCAGGACCAGGACCAGGACCAGAGCAGCAGCAGGAGGCGGTGACAGGGATCATCCCCAGCGCTGCCCTGCCATTCCTGGGGGATGCCCCCAGCACCGGGCTGCAGGCTCATCGCTGGCTCAGCCCCAGGACCAAGGGACACCATCGCTCAGAGGGGGCTTCTCAGCCCCAGCATTCACATCTGCCCTCGTCATCTTTTGGCACGGGCCTGATGTGTGAGTCATGCCTCTAAACAGATTAGGGACCCAGATAAGGTGCTCTGCACATTATTCACGGCAGAGCTGCAGGTAGTGGATGAGCAGAGCTGTTTTCAGTCATCCTCCTGACTGGAATGATCTTTCCCTGCTCGTGGCCCAGCCTCCTGCCCTGCAGCATTAGTATGCGTGTCCCAATGGCTCCCGGGGTGAGTCATCAAGTGTAACACATCACAGTGCAACTAAAGCTTTAATAAACAAGGTCTGGGCTTTTTTTTTTTTTTTTTACTTTATTTCCATAATAAAAGCTTTCCGTTATTATCTGTGCACGTACTTGTCAAATCAGACTATTCGCAGGGATATTTTTAATTCCCAATCACTCAATAACTTATAAGGAATGCAGAGCAGACACGAAAGCCAGGACACCTGGGGTCCTGTGTCTTGGAGCACAAACACTGCAATGTAATTCCGAGTGAATGTGCTGCATATCTGCCCAGGAAGATTTTCCAGCCTGCTTCAGACTTATCCCTGCTGAGATTAAACCCTCCCAGCACTGGGCAGCTCTGCACTCGCAGGGAGAGTCAGTGGTACTTGGCACCTAATTTGCTAGGCAGGATAACTGGCATTCCCCAAGTTCATCTCTCAGACCCAAGCAGGAGGAACAGCATCCTCTCAAAGAGGAAAAAAAAAAAAAAATCCAGCTGAGCTTTGTAGGAAAGGTGCCTTGAAAACATCTGCTTGTACTCCCCAAGGGCTGTGCCACCTTGCTCACTGAGCAACAACCACGGCATCCCAGACTTCACACCCTGCTGCTGATCTAGGTGCTGTGACACTGCTTCTAGCTCGAGTCCACGTAAACAACCCCTAAAGCAGTGACTTTCTGCAGTCTCCTCACGTCACCAGCTGTTCATTCTGTGTGGCCTGGCTCACCTTGGCATGGAGGCAGACAAAAATCAATACTTGACCTATCTTTTGGTGACATGCCTGACATATTTATCTTCAAGGCTTCTATCATATTTGTTTACCTCCAATGAACTAATGTTTTCCAGATTTTCTAATCAATATGAGCCAGGATTTGAAAAAGGTGCTGAGCAAGATTATTCAAAAATGATCCAAATGAATCAATGAAGACAGCTAGACTACAAAGTTATTACTGTCATTGTATTGGAGAGACAGTGGGGGATGCTGGGCCAGGCTGGTGTTTTGGGAGTTTGCTGTGTGACCACACAACGAAAGTCCTCAGGGCTGGGCTTTAGTGATATCTCCATAAATTCCTAATGCTCACAGTCATGGAATAGATAAGGTAGGCAATGCAGATCCAGAAGAAAAGATTCACATTTAGAGCTGATTTGGAAATTGTTTCTAGGAAGTGCTAGAAGGATGAAGGGATGGAGGGACTGGAGGGGCTGATGCTGGGATCTGTTCTGGAACCCCAGAGAGAGAGAAGAAATGAGGAAGAGAAGAAATGAGGACAGGAGTACATGGAAAATTCAGAGTGAAATCCAGTCTAGAGAGGGTCGGAGGGTCCAGAATGGAAGCAGGTCCCAAGGGGCATCTCCACCTGGTCCCTCAAATTGGACAATTAGATTAATTGCCTGCTGGCAACGAGCTGTTACGGGAGGCTGCAGCTGTGCCCTTAGAGCCTTGGCAGCCTGGTCCTGTCCCTGCTTTAGCCATGGGAAAGGCGCAGGGTGCCCTTCAGGGAACAGTGTGGTGGCACAAGGGCAGTGGGGTCCTGACAGTGCCACCAGGCTGGAAAGTTCCAGGGCTCCTGCAGGTCCCACAGCTCCTGCAGGCAGAGGGCAGGGGGTTTCTGCCCTGCCAGAGAGTGTGATCATGTAAATCCACTCACAGGGAGCAGGGTACCGGGGTACAATCAAACCATTTCACTACCTTTGAGAACTACAGGCCTTCTGCATTGTTTCCAAGGAGAGCTCTTTCCAGGGAGTGAAAGGGAACACCCCAAGGACAGAAGGAGCTGAAGATTGGCAAAGGTCTGCTCTAAACCCTGAAGCTGAGATGGAGGGATCCATAGATAAGGCTCAGAGAGTGCTCTGACATCCTGACACAGTGTGGAGCCTGCACTGCTGCCCAGCAGGCTGCCACAATTTCTGTACCAGCTCTCTCCCTGCCCCCTTCTAGCCACTGCCCCCAGCCCTACTCTTTCTGCCATAATCCCACACATGAGCCCAACTTTGAAACTCTGCCTTTGAACTGAGTTATTTTTCCCCTCCACAGTCAAAACTGCTGCAGCTTATCCTCAGGAGGGTAAATTTCCCAAGGAAGCACAAAGGCACTGCTCTGCACAGTGCCTGATAAAACCCAGCCTGACTCACCCCACAGCATCCCTGACACTGCACAGGAGCACACATCCCTCACATGTCCCACCCTAGGCGTCACAGCAATTTCCTTCTGTCTCCTTCCATCAAGCAGAGGCAAGTTCCATCCCTGTGACTCACTATGGGCTTTGTTGAATTGTGTTTTCTGCCCAAGGGGGTTGGTTTTCTGCCTGGACTTCAAAATTGCCAGATGCAGGACCTCAGGTGATCTGACCCAAAGCTCCCTCTGACTGCACTGGATGTAGTCTTTCTTCTCCCTTGCAAAAGGTGAGCAGCAAGGATATCTTGGTTTGGATGATGAAGGCCTCTGGCAACAGTGTATAATCCTTTCAGGCATCCTTAATCTGGGGAGCTCAAACCACATGAGGACATGAGCATTTCAGGCTCAGGCCTCGCTCTCCAGCAATTCCTGGGACAAGTTCTGGTAAATCCAGACTTTGGAAAGCTATCTAGGAATGAGCTGCCCCTCACAGGTACATGCAGGGAGAGATCAAGACATGAATTCAGAGACCAGGTAACTATAGGGACTGCCTGTAGGGAACAGCCCCTGGAGAAAGGGTTCCCGGAACAATACTGGGATTTACATCCGAAGAGAAATAGCTGATTGCCTCTGAGGGCCTTTTTGACATTCATGCAGTGCTGGCAATCAAGAGATCAGGATGTGAGAGCAAACAATGGCACTGGTTTGTTGGACAGTGCAGATAAATCCTCTGGGAGTAGGGTTAGCTGTGGAAAATGCTGCTGCTTCTTAGGAAAGAAAGGGGTCGGAGGACTTGGCTTCTCCTTTGGCAAGACATCTATAAAAGAATGAAAACAGACCATGACTGTCCCCTCTGCCTTGGTCAAAGTGGTGATTTGACCAGGCTGACCCACAAGAAATAGCAATATCTATATTTTCTTCTGCTGTACCAATGGGAAAGTCCTTCACCTTTTTTGGATTCAGCTTGGGCATCTGCACAAGACACTGTGACACACTGACAAGACGTTCCCAAAGAGTCTTTTTATGTCCCTACTAATTACCTATATTTTTAATTGCAGAAGGGAAATTTTGAAACCCACACAAACAGCAAAATCTAAAAGCAGATTAGCTCGGTGAAACAAAAATGCCTTGAAAGCATACATTCAGGTAGAAGTAAAAAGACTTTTTTTGTCGTTGCTTAGAGGCATACAATAAAAGTATATTTTCAGTGCCTGGCTGCCACAAATAACTGCACTACAATTAGATGTGTGTATTATAAAATCGTGTGGGTGTGGTAATTATCACCCTTTGCAGCAGAATATATTTATACAGATCCTAAATTACAGCAGAAAGAAACATCATTTGCGAAAGCTTAAAAAAAAATACATTGGGGGGGAGGATTAAACTTTCCATTTTATTTTTGGGAAGCATTCTATGAAGATGCATCACATTTGTTGGGCTAGGAATGGGTCACTGTGCAGTCAGAGGGAGAGGCAGCCTGTGTAGGTCTCTATTCATCACAGGAGTGTGTAAGTGTGTTTGTGTGCCAGAGAGATCATTACACAGCTGCTCTCTGCCTAAAATTCCCCTTGCAGCAAACTGTACATGATGTAGCAATCCAGACCGCACTTTGGGTGCACAGCAGAGCTCATGCCTGCACACCTAGGATGAGAATCAGGCCTTGCCTGTGCAGCATCATCTCACCTTTTGGTAGGACTCCACCTGCAAGTGCTTCTTCAGCACAGGGAAAGTCACAGGTACAGCTGTGGAGAGCAGCTGGATCCTATGCCCACAGGATATTTTCTCCAAGAATCTTCCTTTTTCAGTTCTAACTTTTCGGTTCTAACCTTGCATTTGGTTTCCAAATGCAAAACGTCCTTGATCCTATAATCTACTCACGATATAGCCTGAGATTAATTGTTTTCTTGTGCTGTAGTTCGTACAGCAGACACAGATGAATCCATCACAACTTCCACCTCTGCCTCTACTGTGATTTTTTGGGAGATTCTTTTTATCCCAAAAGTGTTTCTATTACACATGGATCCATCACATTTATATCTTATGTAAGACTTCTTAAGCACTTTCTCGCAACCTCTTAGCATCTGCCTAAAGCCACTACAGCTCATTGCAATGAGATGGAGCTTGACTGGGAGCTTTTTATTATTTGGAATCCAATATTCCCAGCTTGCATATTATATTTGCAGAAGCCTTGTGAAGCTTTATAAAAATTCTGTCACATATATTCTATTTTGATAGGGCTATTTTCATTGTGTTTCTAACTCTATTATTTAAAAATTGTCTAGCTCGGTCTCCCAAATACCATTTTCAGGCAATTTCTTCTCCTAATTTGATGAGCATCTCCTCTGTCTCTCTCTCACTTTTTACATAGCTCTGTTCAAATTTTCTAAAAGGTCAACTTAGAGGGCAGAACATGTTCTTTATAACTGCTGTATTCTGGGTTTTCTTGGCTGTTTAAACGAAATCAATATATTATCCTTCAGTGATGTCGTATTGACTCTCCATCTGTTGAAGGCTGTAGTCTTATTTGGTCACAGTATTGTTTGTGTGAGCTGGGGGCCAGAGGTCGGCAAGGTCGTGACTCCACCACAATAGCAGGGTCTTCGTGTGCCTCGTTTCCTCCCTGGCCCATCAGCTTTTCAAAGGCCTGGCAGCGCCCGGGCTGATGAAACACAGTTGGGCTGATGAAACAGAGCTGTCTCTGCAAATTCAGGATGGAGCAAGAGGGATCGTTGACTGCTCTTTGTGCTGATACCACACAGCAGGATGATGGAAGTTTTTTAGGGCATCCTTGAACTAATTCCCGAAGTTGCTACCCTCTGCTGCTACAAGTGGCCCCGCAAGGAGCGCTCTTATATGATGCCTACAGCAATGCACTGTAGTGAAAGGATCAAGACCAGTGCACGTCTGTGGCAGCCCCAACGTCAGCAGAAGCCTGTGCCTCTCTCGAAGGCCCAAGGGAGCTTTACACAGCATGCAGGGGTGTTTGTGCTTTCAGCCTTCCTCAGGCTGCTGCCCTATGTGACACCTGGGACAGACCTGGCTGAGGAGGTTTCAGGTGAGGTGTGTGGGCTGCAGGTACCATCTAGAACAGTAAATGAGTGTTTCCAGCCACAATTCTGGCCAGAAATTTGTCAAGGCAGCTTTTCCAGCTTGCACAGGAAAGATTTTCCTACCTACCCTCGGTGAACCCCTGGTTTCATACAGTGACATTGACCAGGCTGGCAGGAGCCAGACCAACACTGTCCACACAGCTCCGCTCAGATCCAGCAACTCTATAGACTTTTTTTTGTGAGATGTGTGTTGGAAGAAGCAGTAGTGCTGTGAAAAGAGCGTGAATGCCAAAGACAAAGGAAAGAAAAGAAACCAAACGATATCATCAGCCCATTCAATTTGCACAAGAACAGCTATAGCAATAAACAACAAACTGGTCTGGGCAAACAAACTGGTGCTGCAGTGAGGCATCACTTCCAAATCTATCAGAAATGTTGCACTGTTGATCAGACTTGAAGGTTTTAGATTGGACAGATGAATATCCCCACATGCAGACACCAGGGACTCCTGACACTAGTGGAAAGGGCCAGCACTAGAGTCAGATTTCTGACTTTGCTCACCATGGCATATCCTTGTATATCAGTGTACAGAGAACCAGCAGACTGGCAGAAACAGATAAACAGAATAGCAAGTGGAAACTGTTAATGGCACTACCACTCATTAGAATTTTACAGTGAATGACATGTTTTCTCCTAAAAACTTTTAGAAAAATATTTTGTAAAAAAAAAAAAAAAAAAAAAAAAAAAAAGGCTGTAGATAGGAACACTAGTTCCCTTTTTTTCTGTTAATTTTCTATGATGCCAGATTCTCAAATGGGTTGTATTTCTCACAGAGCATCAAAGCTCTGGGAGAGGATATGTGAGAAGATTCAAGTTGAAAAGGAGGGGGCATATATGAGAAGCACAGAAGGATAGACTCAAGAAACACCTAAAACTCAAGCAAAGAACCCCTGCCCTGCTTTGGTTCCTTGACTGAACAGTTTAATACAACCCACAATTTTCTACAAAAGTGTTTACCAAAACCCATATCCCACAGGCTGCTCCCTCCTAGACATCTTCAGCCTTGCCAGTTTGCAGCCTTCTCCATACAGTCCCAAAAGGATCATCATTGATCTTTCAAGGATTTAAGGTCAGAAGTTCATCCAGTCTGCCCCCACTGACTCCAAAACAAAGAGCCATGCCTGGCTAGGGTTAGCCTACAACTATTTCTGGAGCTGCTTCTTCCTGACGTGGACCAGAAGCATCAGCGCATCCATTCCAGGCACAGAAAGAGACCACAGATGGAGCAGTACAATACACAGCACTCTGCTTATAGAGTCATTTGGGAATCATGGAATCATTAAGGCTGGAGAACACCTTTAATGTCACCAAGTCCAACTGTTATGAAGCTGGGTGCCTCCCTACAGAGCAAAGGAGACAATTGCTGTGCTCACATGCCAGAGCCCTCCTGGGGCATGAGCCCCCAGTCCCTAGGTTTCCTTAGCAATTTCAGAGACAAAGAAAATATTTTCCTTTGTGATATAATAATACAAATTTATACTATATTCTTCTGGAACATATTTACCCTTTCCACCCAGCCAAAAAAAAAAAAAAAAAAAAAAAAAAAAAAAAAAAAAAAAAAATCATACGGCATTAGTAATATGCTCTATAAACAACTATGGCAAAAAAACACGAAATCAAAAACACAACAAACAAAATACGAACAAAACTTGAAAAGGTGTAGAAGCTTCATCTCAGAAGTTTTCCCTTTTCCGCTTAAACTTGAGGTTTTGATGAGAGGCAGAAATTTTCCATTTTTAACTGAAAAAAGAACAACCACTTCAGAAGAGAACAAGAGCATTCAGCCAAAACCCTCGAGATTTTTCACTGAAGATTTCAGCACTCTTGTTTTGGGGGTTCATTGTTTCTATGTTGATGAAAGTCTGTGCAGGAATGCTTTCCCCAGTGGGTTTCGAAAATTAAAATTAGAAGTTCCTGCTTCTTTTATTGCCTTTTTTTTCCTCCTATGAGCCCTTCTCACCCAGGTTTACTATTTTTGTATTGAGTCCCAGCTGCTAAGTCTTGGCGTAGTGCTCTTACTGCAATGATGAGGCATTTCCATTTCTGATTTCTAGCATATGTTGCACTTAATATAACACTGCCCTTGTGCACCAGTTACCCTGGAATACTGGCTGTGCCAGCAATAGAACAGTGGTATTGTCCCCCGAGAACAACCAGGGCATGAAACCTGTGCCAATATGCAGATGACACACAGTTAATAGAACAATGAGACATCCTTCAAATATACAGAGAGGTAATGTATACAGAAATATGTTTGATACTGCAATGAAAGCTTCTTTTTTTAGATTTCTCTTAAATGAACTTGGAAAAAAATATCTGCAAAAGAGCCAAGAGATAATGACAAAAAAACTGAACGATTAATTCTGGGGATGAGGCATCCACAGCCTGAGCTGATTATTTTTTGTTTCTTAGGTCTGTAGCCTGGAGAAGATAATTGCAAAGACCAAGTTCTTGTGCAGGATTTATGGGACTTTATCCTTTTCAAAGAGGAAGAGATACTGTACTGCAAGATCTGCCTTTTGCAAGGTGTTTTACAACTTCTGCTTTGGGAAACCAGAGCAAAACATCTGAAAAGAGAAAATAAGCAATGGGTTTGAAACCACTACTGGACGCAATTAGGTGTCAATGGGGCTCTGCACCAGTCAGGCCTCGTGACTCAGATCCATTTTTGCTTTATTCTAGGAAAGATTAAGCTGAACAAACATCTTCAGGGCCACAAGGTGAAGTTTTCAGCTGTAGTTGAAGCAGAGTATCTCCTTGCCCTGGGACCCAGCCCAGGCAGCCTCTGGAAAGGTGCAAACTGGAATATTTCCAGTCTTCTGGGTGGTTTGGCTAAAACTGCACACCAGACCTAGCAAGCAAAACCCACCTCAAACCCCAGCTTTTGGCTGGTGTAGAAGATTTGAGAACCAAGGGCTATCTCCAATTAATGCAGGGCAGCAGAGGCAAACACAGGGATGGGAGCTCTTGCAGAAGGAGCAGCTTTCCCTTCTGCAGGAGTAATTGTTTCTGCTTCCAACTAAGTCAGAAGTCAAAAAGAAATTCTATCCAGGAGACAAACAGTGCATTACATAATACTTCATAAAAAGTAAATTGTCATCAGATTTATCGCAGTTAGAAAAAGGCTCTTCTGTCTGTCGGCATAAAATAAGTACTAGGTTTTAAGAGGCTAGTGAGAATGAATGAGAGAGTATATTTGGAGTTCCGTGTCCTAAGGATTTCTATGCAGGGACCTGTCATGCTTTTGGAGCAGAAATGTTTCAAAATATTTTTTAAAATGTCATAAAATTGTATAAGATATAACTCAGAAGCGTCAGGTCTCGATCAATTTTGCTTGTATCTGTAGTACTAAAACAAAACAATAAAGTCAGATCTAATATTCCACAGTGAATTCTGATCACTGGATATTTGTTTTCCTCTCCAGGCTGGAGAAAAAGCTAAAATATCAAAGTTCTTTTCAGAATTTAACTTCAAAGGTTATTTAAACTATGAAAGATTTTATTTTAAGGTTGTTAGAAACAGCTTGCTTCAAGGCTACTTGGCACAACTGCACCAGCTTATGGTCCTTGATGCCTACTAGAAATGGATGTTTGTGAGTTCATGGCTGTTATCCTCTTTGTGGGTTGGGCTTCATACCAAGCATATATCTCCTATGATGCCTCTGTGGGAACAAAACCCATTCAAAGCAGAACGACCAATAGAGGAGCCAAGTCTGTGCTGTGGGCAGTGAATTTTAAGACACAGACAGACCCAATCTAATAATGCTCAAAACAAGAAGCTTCAGTTCTGTTCAACAAACTAAATATTTTTTATTTGGATAGAAATATATATATATATATATTTTCCCCCTCATGGATTTTTTTTTGAGAAACTGTATGTTCAATCAAAATGCACAAGATCTTACAATTAGTTATGGACAGGAATATTGCATTCAATCTAAGGATCATTTAAAAACCCACCACTGTACAAACTGATAATCTCAATTCTTTGTCCTTTAAGCTGATACTTTCCCGTAAATCACACAAAAGTCTCAACAGGCAGGAAAGACAATGACTCTTGATTGGAAAGAGAAGGAAGCCAGTCAGTAAACTCAGATCCCAATTAGCCCCAGCTGTAAGCCAAGCAAACTCCCCAATTTAATGGCTCACAGGGGAACACAGCCATACCGTAAAAGCTACCAACCAAATAAATTCCATTGCCTTCCCCCAGACTCGCCTACTCCCACAGGTCCTTCAGATGAAAGTCTATTTCCCTCCTTAGCTGTTAAAAATATTTTTAGCGCTCTTCAAATATGGAAGGCAGAAAAGGAAATAAAAAAACAATAGAATTTTGACACAAAAGCACCCTTCTCATTAGGACTTTTTAAATAGCATTAGAGCTCATTGAATTTCATACACTATTAACATTCCTACTCAATCCAAGGCAAACCAGTCAAATCTAAATCTATCAGATTTTACAAGCAAAGGAATATTGCCAAGTTCTAATATTTCTCCTGTATTCAATGTCAGAATGGGGAATGGAGCCTCTTCCAAGCTCCAGATTTCCTTTTTTAAAAAATCCCTTTTAAATCTACTACTCCATGGTGTTAAAAAAACCACCACCAACAACAACAAAAAACCCCGCAACCGAAAAGAAAAGAAAAGAAAAGAAAAGAAAAGAAAAGAAAAGAAAAGAAAAGAAAAGAAAAGAAAAGAAAAGAGAAAAGCAACCCACAAAACAACACAGAACTAGAGTTAAAAAGGAAGTTAAATCTTGAGAGCAATGTCTCTGCAGGATTCTCAGATAAACAGTGTTTTGGGAGTGAAGCTGGCTTTAGCACAGCAATCAGCCAGGATTTGAGATTAAAAAGTAGCTAAGACCCTACCAGACAAAGCCTTTGTGCAGATAAAGCTGACTGTGTCAATATTAAAGCCCCCAAAGACACAGGGGCATGTCTGAGTCCTTGGCCAGTCAACACCAAGCTGCATCTTCCAAGGGGAAAAGCAGCCAGGGAGCCTGGTGCCACTAAAATCAGTGAGACCAGGCATGGGCTTGAAGCCCAACACGAGGTGCTGGTCCCTCCAGTGCTGCTGGGCTGGGTCCTTCCTGCACAAGCACTTCAGGCTCACACAGATAACTGCAGGGATCTGCAGTCTCAGCCACCTCCATACAGCCTTGCTAGAAGCGCCAGCCACTTGCAAAACCTTGGTAGAGGCTGCGTGAGGTGCTGTGGCTGCAGGAACAGCTGCCTGGGGTGGGAGTGTGTGTTTGTGTGTAATACATTCTCATTGAATGGCTGGCGAACAGAAGCGATAAGGAGGAATAAAGTCTGTAGTTAGAGCTCATTTTGTATGGTACAGGATGTCTTGGGGGTTTTATGGGTTTAATATATTCGCTGCTCCTGCTGGATCTCAGCGCAGACCTCCAGATGAGAATATCTACTTGAGATGCAGGTTGCACTACAACTCATTTATAATGAATATAACAACTTGTGAAGTGGATTTAGAAGTCATTGAGTTATAGATTATTTGGGTAAACGGGGCACAAGCACTGCAGCAAGAAGCCCATTTAAATATTAAGGAAAGCCATAAACTGAGAAAAGAACCATTGACAGGGTAATATCATGTCAGAACATGCCCTCCAGAGAGGGACCTCTACTGTGTATTGATCTGAAAGAGCTCCAGAGATCATTCTGCAGACCCATAAAGCTCAGCAGTAAATGCAGAAAGGTGAGCTGCAAAGGCCAGCAGAGTGATGGGATACACGAGCTGGACCAAACCCTGCCAGCCTCATCTCATGAGTAGTTTCTCACCCCTGGTCTGTAGCACACTCACCAACCCCATGTTAATCAGTGAGTAGGAGTGGAAGAGTCACTTCCTTGGACTTAAAAGCCATTTCTGGGGGGACTTTCACCCTCTGTGTATCAATTCTGTTACTGTTCATGGGCACCTTATTAAAATTATTATAACAGGTCATCTAAATATTCCCATATCATAAGCAACAAAGAGAGTTTTCAGATTTCCCTGGTACTCTGCTTTGTTCAGAAAAATTTCATTAAAGTTTCAAAGACCCTCTTGAACCCTACATTGTTCCTCCCTACTGCATCATACAGAGAGCACATACGGGTGAGGTTGTGTGATTCAGCAGGATGGGCTCAACAAGAGAGGTGAGCAGCAGCCAATTCAACGACATGTAGCTCCTGAAAAACAAGAGGATCCTGTTTGGCATGCAGTTTGCACTGTTACAGTCACTCATTTGTCCTCTTCGCTCCCTCCTGCCCTTGTTTAGAGAATGCTCTCCCATTTTTTGCCGCATCAGGGAAAACACTGAATCTGGCTGATGGGCCAGAAGCACCTGACACCACTTACTCGAGTTGCTTTAAGCATGAAAACTGAAGCATGCTCCTTAGATGATGCTAAAAAAATGCTGAGGAGCAAAATTCAGGGAGAAGTGCAGGAAACTGTGAAGGTGTGAACTGTTGTTCAGTGAGCACAAAGAGAAACACGGTGAGATGGGGACTGGAGAGAATGAATGAACTCGGTCTCAGCTTTACACCCAGTCTTATCCAATTTATAGCAGGACATTATAACTGGTAATAACTATCTAATGGGAGGGCATAGCTGGCACTTCTGAAACCCTTGGATCCGAAGGTCGCTCATTTCATCATTGAGACAGCCCTTTAAAAGCCCCGTTGGCATGAAGCATTAATGGGAGGTGATCAAGGCTTTTGATCTAAACCCTTTTATCCACAGCAGACTGCGGTGGCACATCATGCACCTGAAGACCGGGGCGCATCACTGAGCACACACGGCGTGGTCCTGGCCCCAGGTCAGATTGCCCAGACATCCAGGAAGTGGTGTCCACACCACGTTACTCCTTGCGGGCTGCCATCGGCGGCGCTGGCCGGCGGAGCGGCGCGAAGGCGAATTCCTGCGCACAGAGTTCCATCCAGAGCGTCAGGCTGCACTGGAGGCACCGCGCCAAAGGGGGTGGCTTTTATCAGGGCCAGGCCTCTCCTACAGCAATTAGTAGCAAAGCCTAATAACAGGATTAATTAGGATATTGCCAGAAGAGACTAATTGTCTACTGCAAAACTGGCTCTTTAACCCGTTTCTTGGCTGAAAAGCTTCCCAGTGACCTGTGTGAGAGCTCTGCAAGCCAAATGCAGGCACAGACCTGGAATGAAGCTGGGAAGGGAAAAGCATGGTAAAGGGCTGTGAAGGGAGAGAGGGAAAAGCTCTCCATTCATACGGCTTCTTTACGAAGTATATGGGCAATGCTCCACTGAACCTCGGTGGTTAAAGACATACCAGCATCAATGGGTGACTGAGGGCCTTCTGTGATAATATTTCATGAGTTCCAGGGCTCACAGTTTCCATAAGGATATCAGTGAGCAATTTCTTTTTAATCATCACTGAAGAACTACAAAACAGGACCCCTGTTTTTCCCTCTGCTGTTATACTAATTTTTTTCCAGGCCAAAATGAAATCATGTTAATTACAACTAATTTAATATCTTTCATTCTGTGTTTTACCTTTACAGTCACCTTAGAAGAAGACACTGACGCAAAAAAAAAAAAAAAAAAAAAAAAAAAAAAGCCTTGTTTTCTGCAGGACTTTTTGCATGTAAAGACGCAGAGATGTATATACACAAACCAAATTTGTGTCACTCCTACACTTTATAAAAATCCAGGGATTGGAAATCATATTGCACTTTAGAAATATGAACTACTGTCTATTCCTTTTCCCCAAGACAAGAATGAGGCATTCAGTTAGAGTTACATCCTGAAAATCTGGTCCTTTGTATTTTGCTGTTGCCCTGAGGTAGTGAATTAGAGATGTCCTAAGACAGTAATACAATTCCACAGTACATCCATCTCAGTCCTGCCCGGGATTGCATGGGAAAAATGCACTCCAGTTCCATACATATCTGTGAAGGTTTTCAGAGACATTCCTCGTCCTAAGCTGTGGCAAGAGGCCAGCACTTCAAACATTTTTGGTTACAGTGAAATCCCCTAGGACCACAATTTGGAAACATCAAAGCTCAACATGCTCCCCAGCATTCTCCAGCTGCTAGTCTGGCACCCAACAATAAAACTGAGGTTGCAGCAGATTAAAATTGGCATGGTTCCTCTCTCACCTATTCCTTGAAAACAGTTCAAAATCCATTGTTGCTGCTTCTTCAAAGGCCTGTACCTCTGCAAAACACATTGCAATCCACAACTGTGAATCAATGTCTTTGAATTTTGGTGACTCTGCCTTGTAGGGTGCTTAATCCCACCTGGGATTCACGGCTCAGCAGCAGATAAGAAGCCAGACAGGTGATCTGTCAAGAAGCTATCAGGAGTTCCTTAGATGAGTCTAGCCTTGAGAAAGACCTTCAAGAAAAGTCCAGGCCCTTGAGGAAATACGATTAGTCACCAACAGCTCACTCCCATCCTTGTCTCACCCACACCAAGAGACTGCAGTAAATCCACCAGCAGGAATTGCACGCTATCCAGTTTCCTGGTATTGCACCACTGCAAAGAGCTCAGATCACACTAATTGCCACCTAATGTTCACTGCCCACAGCTTTTGGCAGCAGGACTTATCTTACCAGGTACCTCCAGCTTCCCTGGAGTGAGAACTGGAGCTAGCACTAGTCAGCTGTGACACAGAGGAAGTTCTCATCCAGGACAAGACAATCCAGACAGAAAAGGGAAGAAGACAAGGAGAAAGCAAGTGGTGGAAACTGGTAAGAGCTCAGTGTGAGAGGGAAACATCTGGAATAGTCATGAGAACATTCTTCCAAATGGCTGTGAGTTGTCTTTCCCTCCTAAGGGACCCCTGATAAATGAACTGTGTTTGAGGGCAATGCTCACCCTGGTTCCACCATGCAGAATCAGCTTTTAGAATAAGTTTTCTTTCAGACTTGGGAGAGAGAACTTGCCAGTCTCCCTGCCCAAGCCTGACACAAGGACCTGATTCCCTGGCTTGCAAGGTGGCTTCTGAATAAATAGGGAAGTCTCGCTCCATCACCTGAGCAATGAGGCTTCCCAGCAGGCTGAGCAGTTGCTCTTGATCCTGACATACCAAGTCAATTGCTAACCATCTCTCAACATGAGAGTTTTGCTAACACTGCACATTTGGGATGCAGGATAATCACATGTTCTCTTTCCCTTTTATTCCTTCTTTTTCTTATCCATGTCAATATTTCATTGAATTAAAGCAGTTACTCTATTCTCCTTCACCTTTCCCTCCCCCCTGCCGCCAGTATGATTTTACAAAAATTACTTACTTGTTTATTCCAGTAAAATTTTTCCCCAGTCTGAAGCCAAACAAGAAAGAGAAAAGTTTAATTTAGAAAGATTTTAAATTCTTGAAATACATGACAGCTGAGAAGACTGGCATGTTAAATCATTCAACTTCACAAACACTCTACTCTCATTTAGACTTGACAGATGTAAATGCCAGCCAGGTACTACCTGCTAGTGATGCTATCTTTACTTAAATTAGGCAAATGCACAACACAAAATCCTTTTCATGTATGTTAGCCATCTACAGAAGAGAGGTTTTCTAGCTGCTTTTTCCTCCCAATTTTTCATTTATGTCATGTACAGTGGTGGGAGGACAGGCTTAACACTTTCTTCAGGTTAAATAACTAAGAGATCATCAAATGCTCCTAAATCATGTCACAAGTTCTGCCAGTGTCCTGTCCTGAATAACATATATATTTTTTTTATGTAACCATGAATCAAAAATACTGACTAGGCCTGCAGTAACTGCAGTGATGAGATAGCAGGAGAAGGGCAATCTATAAGAAAGCCAGTCTTCGCAAATTTACACAGTACAAAAACGCCTACCAGACAAAATAAGAAAATGAAGGATTTTATCCATTTAGAAACCAGGCAAAAACCCCACACTCAATGCCAGATTGAAATTCAGAATGAACAGGAGGTTTCAAACCAATTGCCAGGTCCACCAAGAAGCAACACCTGCTCCACACAGCAAACTCCTGGTTATATTGGCAGGTGCAGAGAGATCTGCTTCGGGCATGGCACTGAGGTCGTGGCGCCGGTTCACTGAAGGTCACTCTGAACACAATATACTCCAGAGACTTGGCTTATCTCGGCTGAAAATTGCAGGGAGTGGAAGGATGGGGTGGTGATAGGCTTCAAATAAAAAGATCCCCATGTCTGAGGCTTTTCACTGAAATAAGATTTTCTGTCAGGAGAATTGCCAGCTGCAGTCTGAGACCCAGTGACTGTCCCCTGCTCACCAGGTGATTCACTCAAACAAGAGGCTTACAGACCATGATATTTTCTTGTTCAGTGTGTGAATGCCAAGCAAATACTCAGTCAAAACTGGTTGTTTTAGAGGTGGGAAATTGGATGATTGCAGCGCTCACCTCTTTGTGGATGATGCCTTGCAGTGGGAGGACAGAATGGAAGCTTGTGAACACCTTGCACTGGGAGGAAGGAACAGAGCCCTTTCTCGTTTTTAAGCAAATCAAAAATGCAGGGAGAAGAGATTCAACATGGAAAAAACAGGTAGTGCTTTCTGTCTGACAGTCCCCATGTCAAAGGAGGAAATCTTGGACATCCACCCTGGGAGCCCCGGTATTTATCAGGATCTGAGCCCTTCTGTGCAGATTACAATAGCATACATAAAACCAGCCCATACCCCAAAACACTTGTAGAGTGTTTAAGACGCTGTCATTAGGTAGCAAGAGGGGGAAAGGCAAACACGAGTCAGTATCTTGGATTTGCTGTCTGGAGTGAGACAGCCCAACCCAATCACCCTCACACCAAAACATTTATCTCCCACCTCTCTCCCTTCTTTAGTCTCACATGCCAGGTGAAACCAGTTAGCCTGTTTGAGGCTGACAAAGAGACCCTCTCCCCATCATATCAGATCACTCGAAGTGCTTGGGAGAGAGAAAACACATCCCCTGGTCTGCACCAAATTTTCATTTTATTCTCCCTGTACAACCTCCTCTGGAAAATAAGTCTTGGAATTCGGCACAGGTAAATGCTTCCTAAAAAAAGCCAAGGACCTCAGGATGTGTCCTAGGGATGACAGAAACTTGTGGCATATGCAGGTGGGCAGATCCAGTTCTCTTTCTTTAGCTCTGTCTACAGAGGTGCAGTTTTAATAGATTGGTTCAAGTTCCTTCTCAAGGCATATGCTGACAACAAGAGCTGAGTTCAACCCTTGTTAATTATATCCCTCACTGGTGGAATGTCCCAATGTTTCAGACATCTTCTAAAAAACTTCAGGAAGAAAACAAGGCTCTTGCTTTCTCCACTTTCTTCTTAATTCCAATCAGTCACGTGTTTTCTTGAGGTGGCTCAGCTCTGCTGCTCCGTGCGTAAGAGAAACTCTTGTAAATGGACAGGAAGAGGCTTGATGTCTCCTGAGAACTGCAGGTGGTTACCACACTGCCAAGCACAGCCAAAAACCCTGGGGGCAGCCATTAGGAGAACAGCAAGTTTATGCCTACAGCAAGCTGTGGCAGCTCCATCCCAGGAGCCTTAGAGATGCCAAGACTGAGCCAATACAAAAATCTGCCCAATAGAAATGTGTCTCAGGGCAGCAGCTCCAGTGCTGTGAGCTCCACAGGGGCAAGTAGGGCAGCGACCAAATCCAAAATCCCCTGTACGACCTATCCAAATGTCCTTCTGGGACAGGACCTGAGGACGTGTAATCTCTGGTGAGCTGCTGAGGGTCTTCTGCCTGTACAGCCCCTTGTAAGATACTCATCCCTGCCCAGGAGGTTCTTGTATACTGGTAAGGTCAAGACTTGGGCAAGCAGGAGCAGGGACACTCAGTATCTAGCAAAATTATGGCTGTAGCAAGTAAGAGCAATTGTTAGTGTGCTAGACACTGTACATAAACATCTTCAATAAAAAATTCTGAATATATAGGTTTGTAAAACTGTATATAGGACATTAAATAGGTAGAATACCGAATTCTGCACCAGAGTTCCCCTTAGATTGCTGAAATGTGTCAGCTCCACTGTGCTTCAGACAGGCTCAGATGCGAGTTCAGGCTGGGATATTTCCCTCCTACTTGGCAGTGTAGCCTATCCTCCGGGAAGAGTTCAGAGAAAGGTATTCCTCACTGCAGGGAAAACAGCAGTGCATTTCAAACCTACCTCTAAATAACCCTGACAGTCTCTCCGAAAAAAAAAAAATTTGGTTTTCTTTGGCAGCAACGTCTGCTGCATACCCAGATGCTTCCTCTGCCCACTCCAGTAGGCTCAGGCCAGCCCAAAATCTGTCAGGGTCTCTGACAGAAGCAAACACCAAAGAACAGCCCTTCACTTCTCCTGGAGATGCACAGAAAAATCCCTTTCTTTGCAATGCAAATCCCAGTTCTCTCCACACCTTTCACACGCCCTCCTCTCTGCTACCATCCCTGAGCTCAGCTGCCACCAAATCTGACTGATGAAAGGTGGCAGCTCTATTATATTAATTCCCTCTAGAAAACAGAAAAAAGCCTCGCATACTTTTCATATCAAGCACATAGCACATTTCAGAGTTTCTCTGGCTTCTCGTCTGCACAAAACGTGGCCATTGAGGGGAGTAGTCCCCAGACTGGGGGATGCTCTTGTCAAACAAATGGCGGATTTTCACTTATTGCTATTTCATATTAGGCACACATGCAAGATTAAGTATGCTCTTTGGCTGATCCAGTATGATAGCTGCCTGCAGCTGCTCCAGTCTAATGGACCCAAGCCCTGTCTGGGTGGCCTGAAAGGTGTGTTTGTAGAAGGCAGCCTTAGTGCTCCAGTACATGAACTCACGCCCAAGGCACAGTCTTGACAGAAAATTAACAAAAGCCATACTCTCAAATTTTTCCAAAGTAGGAATCTTTTATATACGAGTTTTCTCACTGCATAAAGTCAAATTAAAACACCTCCTGTAGCTGCATCTTCATTTTAATGACAGCCTGCTTTCATCCTCATAATCCGCTGCCCATCGTATCACTGTGGATGGTTTTTACGGCTTAAACACCATCTTGATATCAGGTAATTGCACCAATCTGTGAAAAGCTTCTCCACATGACAGTAATTCCCAACAAACACTGTCATTTGATCACCTGTATCTCCAGTCTTTTTCTTTAGCTCCCTTTTACAAAGCCTGTGCTACAGTTTGTCCCAATACTGTGCCCTGAGGGTTGGCAAGACCCCTTCATCACAAGATTAACCACAAGGAAAGGATCTGGACCAAAGAACACATCTTGCCTGATAAAAAGTTTATTTATTGACAACATTCACACTTTATTCAAGCCAAAACACACTGAGGGAGACAATCGTCTCTAGCATCTTTAGGATTTAGTGCTTTCCCTGCACTACATTTGCTTCCTACGCAAGGCAGCGCACTCACCCCCTCGCCCTAGACTGGGTCTTTCTTGGAGGGCATCCTCAAGCTCGGAGCCATCTTTTCAGAATCTTCCCCAAGTTTCTGACCAGGCCTTCTGTCTCCAGAACAAGCTCAGCCCCAGCAGAAGCAAAGCAAATGTCCCCGGGACACCCAACCCACGTCAGAAAACTGGCCCAAGCAGCCAGCTTCAGTACGAGCACTGATCAGTCAGAAAAGCTGAAAACACTTGAGCGTTGTCTTCTCCACCCGTGTATAAAGGAAGGAGCAAAGCTCCCAGACTCCGGTCGCAGCCTGAGGACTCGGAGGCACAGCAGGTCCCAGACGAGCCCCAGAGAACACAAGGCAGCAGGATATGGAAACTTCCCTTGGCAGCCAGACATGCCTTTTACAAAAGCAGGGGAACTAACTGCATTTTGCCACTCCTCAGTTTTGGGCCGGTTCCCAAAGGCTCTTTGTGCCGCGCCGGGCGGAGGAAGCCGACCACCCCGAGGAACAAAGGGCTGGGGGACAGCCCCGGCTTCAGGCTGGTGCCGCTCTCCTTGGCAGCAGACTCTTCCCTGAAAATCCCTACCAAGCCTTTTCCTTTAAGACATTGTCCAAAATCCTCTGCAGTTCAGGGACTGCACAGCATTGAATGGCCTTGGAGCCAGACCCTCCTTTGCATTACTCTACTGGCCACAGCAGTAGGGAATGGCTCTACAGCAATTCCTGGGAATCTGAGAGGAAAAGCAATGGGTGGCCAGACACGCATCACCTCCTTCGAACAGTTTTCTGGTACAGGGTCCAGCCCTGCTGCTGCATGTAGGGGTCAAACTCTGACAGAAGAGGATTATTTAGAAATCTAACAATCAAAGACTGTTCTTCTTGTTACAAAGTGGAAAAGAGAGTGAGAGAGGGAAAGTCCCTTCTGCAGTAGTTTCTCAGGCACGAGAGAGAATATGAACAGGTTTTTGCAGGAGCAAAAGGGGAACTGGGGTCACCCCATTACTCTTGTACAATATTTTGCCATGGAGAACAGCTGCACATTTAAAGAGTGATTAAAGTGGATGCACATGCAGACATGCCCATTTATTTAGCACTGCTTCTTGGGGCACTGCACCTTCAAATCCCACAGAGGGATCTCTCTCTCCCAGCATGGCCCCCACATCCAGATGGGCTGGTTTGGGGAGCTTCACAGGTCCCCAAGCACACAGGAAAGAAAGGCTCACCAAAATGAGCAGTATGTCTCTCTCCCTGTGTCAGACCTTATATCTAGTTTCCCCTCCTCAGCACAGCAACACCTCCCAGCCCACCCAAGCAGCCCTTTGACTGTGTCCGTGAGACCAAAATCTTAGAAAAGGACAAGGAGAACTCATCAAGTTGTTTTTACAGCAAGGAAAGACCCTCCCAAGCAGCTTCATACTGCCAAAATGGCCAGTCAAAGAACAGCCTTCACCCATTACCCATGTCTGCTGGCCTCAGAGGAGAGAGAAAATCTCAAAGCTTTTGGATGACAAGCTGGAACATAACTGGAACATCTGCATCTATGTCGAGCACAGGAGGCAGTGTGGGTGAGCAGAGGACACGGAAGCACTTGGGGACAAATGCTTTCTTCCATGGCTCCAGCACTGCTGTAGCACACAGCCACTCCTATTCCCAGGCTCCTCCACCCCAGCTTGCTCTAGCATGGATGTGTATTGCTGGAAGCTGGGAGTGACCTCAGCTGGGGCGGGTGCTCACATGAATTTAGTGGTTCAGGAAACTCATCCGCCCGTGGGTTTACTGAGGAAGAAGCTACCACACACTCAGGTCATCCAAACTCCTTTGCCAGGCCACTGCAACACTGCCTGTCCTACCAAACCCAAATCTAAAAACCATGGAAAAAATTTTATTGGCTGTCACAAAAGTAGGAGGCTGGTAAAGTCACGCACCATAGGCAGTGCACTTTGCGTTTGGAAGGTTGTTTCCTTGCTCGGGGGAGATGTGGTTGTGCTGGGGATGGGGATTTTCTCCCTGTCACCCTCCTGTCCCAGGCCACACAGCCACACCAGGCAGTGATAATGGAGGGAAGAGACTTCACAGCCCTCTCTGGGAAACCTCGATCTGATTTATTCACTGTATCCTCTCTGTTTTCTATGTGAGGTGCCCGGCATTAGTCTGTATTAGGAGTAGCAGTTCAGCTGCTGACTTGAAAGAAGTGGGGAAGACCAGGATGGTGTTTTTTCCACAGCTGAGAGATCCCACATGCCTGAGGAATTTCCCTCTCTTGCTCTATTAGTAGCAGTAGGAGTGAGTGATGGGGGCAAACCTGTTATCACATTACAGTCTGAAGTGCCTGTGCTCAGCTCCCAGCTTTCCCACTGGATGAGAAGTGTAAACACCTCTCCCTCACAGCCCGTGCCCCGGCACACGGAGACCGGCAGCTCCGCCGTGGAGGTGGCCAAGGAGACAGTGCAGCAGGGTTTGGGTTTCCTGCCAAGGGAGAGCAGGGACAATCCAGCACATTGAAAAATGATCTGAGGGGCTGCGCTTCGAACTCCCCCTGCTCTGTCTCTATCAACTCATTCCTCATCCAGCTGCTACGAAAATACTCCTGGAGCGCTCAGAGGTTATGTACTATGGTTTGGCCATTTGCCAGTTCAGTGAGGCTTTTTTTTTTTTTTTTTATATTAAGGAAACTCCTTGAAACTCCTGCTAGAGCTGTGTCCTACAGCACAAACCTTCATTGCTACAGCTCAGCTGCCAAAACATTGCATCAGCCATCACAATAGCCTGGCACCAACTAAAGAAATATGGCATCTTCTGCTTGAGCTCAGCTCAGAGCACAGATGTCAAAGTCATCGATGGCTAGAGATGCTTGGAGATTTTGGGATGAGAGTAAAGTTTTATCAAAACATTCAAGTTCCCTGGAACAGCAATTGTTTTATTCAAAGCCCCTTCAGTCTGATAAACATTAGCTTGGTGCAAGGCAGAGGTTTCCAGCAGGTCAGCAATGAGAACTGGGACCACTTCAAAAGCAGGTGATGAATGCAGGCAAAAGTGCAGGGCCCCAGACAGCTGTATAATGTCATTGCAATGTTGGCCACCATCCTGATAACAAAGCTGCTTTACTGAGCAGCTGCATGGTCTAGGGACATCCACTTGCCAGAAAAATGGAAATATTTTACTAATGTTCATAGTGAGATCAAAAGCAGACATACAGAAACCAGCTTTTCTGGCCAAATAGGCAGCCTAGTTTCCAGACAACTGTCTTCACAACCTCAGATCCAACTCTCTGCCTCCAGTCTCTTTGCATTCCCTGCATCCTCACCTTCCTGAGGATTAGTTTTCCTTTGGCTACCATGCTACTCTTCTGTCCTGTTTCTACTCATACCTCTCTCACAATCTCTCTGAAGATCCTCCTCACCTCCCTTTTCTCCTGATAAGAGGACCCTGCTCTCAACACGGCCTTTTCCCATCATTTCCAAGGCCTCTCCCATCCCAGACACAAATTCAGCAATCCCATCCATGCAGGTGGCTCCTGGTTCAACCCTGACCCCAGACTGCTCCAACAAAGCCATACACTGTCCTTCAGCTGCAAGCTTAGACCACACCACTGAGACAGACTTGAGCCTGCCTCTTCTTTTCACATTAGAGCCATCAAGGTCACCCTGCCAGGGGCATTTCCAACTGTAGTTTCACCCCAGGATCAGCACTGCCAAGCTGAACCTTCCAGGTTCAGTCCTAATACAGCTACCCAGGCATGGCCTTTTCTGCCATTCTGAACAGCCAAAAACCTGGCCAAATTCTCAGCTTCCCCATTACTGCAGCATCATCTCTTCCGTCCCTCAGGAACGCAATCCACTCCCCTTCAGAGCCACCCTGAAGGCTGCTGCAGAGACCCACAGTTTGCATCTCCGTGCCCTCAAAAACTCCACAGCCACTCTTTCACACAGGTGCCCTGATGCTTTACACACCCATGCTGATCCTTCAAGTTCCTCTTTGCTAGAACACCACCAAGAAGCTGGATCCTTCAGGAGTTTCTGCTGGCTGGCATCATGGCACTGATCTTTTCTGCTGCCTCATCTGTCTGTCCCCACCCACTGATGCTAATCCAGTATTTAGACTGCAAACTCTGAACTGCACCTGACACTACCAGCCCTGACTGAGTTAGGGAAAACAGCTGATAATAATAACATCATACACCTATCCTGACTACTGGACTCAATTCAGTTCTAGAAAAAGCTTTAGGGCATCCTGTATTTTATCAGTTCCATTCACTCCCTAAAGCACTTTATCCTGAACACACCACTGTTCCCCACTGCTCTGGTCCCAGTGCAGCTTCCTGGAGTCCATCAGCAGTGGTAGCACAGCAGAAACTGTGGCCATACCCACCTGCACTGCACTCAAATCATGGAGAGGAAAAGATCTTGTATCCTGTTAGTAGTTCCCAAGTATCCAAGAAAGTTCCAGCATGAGAATCCAGCCAGCTGCCTCATCCTGCTTGAGAAAGGTGTTATTGTTCTACAGCTAAAGTAACATTTTATGGGCTTTGATGGTGTGCTGGGCATGGAGTTTCCTGAGTTACCACACTTGCAGCATTGTCATTCCTGGACAGGAAATAATTCAGACACTGCTTTAGGCTGTGTCCAAAATACTGTTGCTCATGTTTATGATGCACAGCCTGCTAGTTCCACACCACCAGGCATTTTTCAATGCACAGAGTTGTGCAGAGACCAAGCTCTAAACTGATGTTTTTAGGGTTGGCACTAGATCTGGTTTGGATCTTGCCAAGCTGTCCAAGCTCAGGATCGGCCTGTAGCTGTCTCTCGTTTTGGGTCCAGGAAGGCCAGAGGTAGCTGTCTGTTCTGGTTTTGCATGGCTGACCCAGCTGCCTCCTGCTCCATACACTCACCATCAGACACTGTCAGTTTGGTTTTGGTGGGACCCACAGCGGCAGGAATTGGTCTGGAGGATCACTGGGGGTGGCTGTAAGGGCTACACTGTGCCAAGATCCCTGCTCCTCGCGGGAGCAGGCACTCCAGTGCAGAGCTGCACCAAGCAGAACATTTTTTCTATTGAGCAGGTCCTGGCCCTCAGCATGATCCATCTGTCCCTCTTCCAGGACCAGGCTAATGGTGCTGTGCAGCCCTGTGACAAACAGCCGTGTCACCCTGCTCAAAGGCACCTGGTGAGTTCTGATTCAGATCAGTCTGTCTGATGTAGACGTGCTCTCAGCCAGCTACGGGCCATGATCCTGCCTGGAAGGGCTTTCAGAGCCATCAGTCAGACAAGCAAATATGAATTTGGGTCACATCTCCCTAACAGTATTTTTCCCCCATCCCAAGTGCCCTTCTTCTCTCCCTCTCTCAGTCCCAAGGACTCCCCCTCCTTGTTGTTTTTGCAGTACAGGGAGTGCTGCTGCCAGGCTGGGTACAAACCTTGGTTGCATCCTGACCTTGTGTTGGAATGAAACTTGCTTATCCAACTTCCTACAACACCCATGTTTCCACCAGAAAAAGCCGTCCAGATATGGAAAATTGATTTACAAGTCCAAAAACCAAGTTTGTTTCCTGTGCAGGGTTAGTTTGCTTTAGCTCTAAACAGGAGCACCTGCAAGACCAAAACAGAATGAGAGTAAAAGCTGTGCTCTTAGAGTGGCCAGTAAACACTGCATCCAGCAAATCAACACAGACTTGTACCAGAAATAAATAAATACTGCCAAAAGACACATTAACCTGCTTCTAATTGGGAGAGTTGCAGAATGGAAAGAACTTGTGAGAAGCATTAGAAGCAAAGCAGGGCAGAACAAATGCCTTCTCCAGACACACTTTGGAAATACTTCTGCTAATAAGGAACCCATGTTATTGTACAAGAAGAGAGTCTCTGTCATATTATTCCCCAGAACCTGATGCACAGAACAGCAAAGGGCCTCCTGTATAAGCAACAACTCTGCCCAGACCATTTTTAGATCATGAAATTGTTGCTGCTTCTGAGCCTGTACTTCAAAGCAGCCAGGACAAACAAGGTTCACTCAAATGTACATGAAAAAAAGATAAACTGCTAGGAAGCCAAAAAATAAAGTCCAGGAAAAGGAAAATATTTTATGAGTTTTCTTGTAAAAGAAACTTTCATGGATGGAGGAAACAATCTAGTATTTATCTGAAAGACAGCACCAGAGAAACGAAAGAGTCCCATGAGGACATCACCCAAAGAGAAACTGCACTGCAGAAGACTGATAAATCACCTCAGAGAAATCAGCTGGGGTGCAAACAAAGTCAGTGTCACTGAAAGGAGATCAGCATTTGAGTGTGAAAGAAAAAGGCCCTGCCCTCCTCAGGGTTCCAGACAAGACCAGAGCGCGCAGCCAGCTCACAAGCACAGGAGATGACCGTGACCAGACTCAGGGACACTGAGAGCAGCACACAGATATATTTCCATATCTGAGGAACACTCACTGCTGTAATCAACAGGACCCAAACCCTGACAATGACAGCCTGGTGGGTGTGCAAAGAGGGGGCCCAGGGCATCCTTTGGATTTCACAGTAAACATAACACAGGAAACATCGCACAAGAGCCTTCATCCAGCTACTGCTGGGAAACTACCCACAGCTGACAACACGCCTTCTCCACCAGGAGAGTCCGAGGTGGCCCTTTTATAAAATACTCTCAACATGCATCAACAGTTGTTCAGATCCCCTGAGGCCTTCTGCAAACACATTAAGGCTGGGCAAAGTAAGCAAGGTCGATCTCCCACACCCCACTGGCACACCAGTACTCCATCTAACGCTTTTTGCCACATCCAGGTACCCTCTCTCCTTAATCAGGTTTTGCCAGTGTTTCCCCCTTTTTCCTGGAAAGGGGAGGAAGTCTAGCCTGTCCCCATTGCTCTGAAGCTGACTTTCAGAAATGCAATAGTTTTGTCTCCAGTCTCCTCAATGCATTGTATCAATTCACCTCCACTGCCATAAACTGTGTGAATGGGCCTCGGTGTGTGGGAGACAGGCAAATACAGAAGGAGCAATTCTCAGGCTATGAAAGGAAAAGGGTTGGAAAGCTCCCAAATAAAGGTCTCATGCAGGTCAGGACAGGAGGCTCAGCTCTGCACCATTGAGGAAGGAAGCAGCTTCATGTTACTGGTAGGTGAGTCGTGTGAAAGAACAATAAAATACTTCAGCTGTGGGACACTTCAGGTTACACTTGGACGTTTCATGTCACACCTAAATTAGCACACGTCAGAAGTGACATTTGCAATGGCAGTAGTGCCACTGAGCTGCTGCAACAAAAGCTCAGGGTTTTATTACACAGGGTTTTATGAAGCTCTCGCTTACAGAGAGGCCCCTTTACGCCTGTCTGGCACCGGAGAATGGCCTTACAGTGGGTGCAAACAACATCACATTCATCTTTGTGCCCTCCACACTGGCAGAGGGCTGCAAAGGGGCCCTGTAGCAAAAACAAGTCCTCAGTCCAACATATTGTCTCAAGGAATTATATAGCCTAAATCACAAACGTACATATTTTCTTCCATAAAAAACTATGTTCGGAGGATGCTTTCACAAGAAACAAAACTTTAGTGTGTATAAGCTGTAAGATGCTATGTCAGTTTTCTCATTTGGTCATCACAAAAATTTCCATCCCCTTAGGAAGTTTTGCTTTGTCAGCATTTTTTTAACATTGCTGATGAATCCATGGAGCACCCTCCAGAAGTGCAGCTCAGAATTTCAGTTTAGGGCCATCATTATAGCTGGACTCTTCCAGTGGAACTTGTTTTTCTCCAAATTCAGGAAAATAAAATATATATATACATATATATAAATAAGTGCAGTAGTCTTCCCTGAGCTTAGGGCATCTCAGATCTAGGTTACTGCTGTAAAATCAGTCATATTCATTCACAGCCAATTTCTGCTTTCCCAAATACTTCGATGGCAGCCCAGTCTTCCACCAGCTGCCCCAAACTGCCCATCCTTCCAGGCAGCACAGTCTGTTAATGGACAAGGCACACTGCTGCAGGCAGAGAAGATGTTCTTAGTGTGGCTCTCCCTCCCTCCACACACTCCTGCACCCCCAGCAGTGCCGCTGCCAGACTCTGCCTTCAGATCCGAGAGGACAGCAGGAGCAGGACGGGGCGCCGAGCGTCTGGCTGGCAGACACAGCCCCGAATGCCTCAGGTTTGCACCGACGCTCGGCAGCGTGCGGTCAGGAATTAGGGTAGCATTGACTGGGGCAGGCTGGCGGGAGCATCCTTTGCTTTACCCATAGACAGGCTGGTCACATGAGGAACAGCTGGAGTGCACACAGAGCCTCCTTTAATTAAAGTGCTACTCACCATTTTTCTGGCAGCGCTCCCAGAAAAGCAATAAAATGGCAGCAGAGAAAACAAATACTACATAACACACTTCCACTCTCCTTTATGTTCCCAAGTCCCCCCTTCTCCCCCAAGCCTAATCTCTTTACTTTGTGTTTCTTTGAGGTTTTTTTTTTAATTTTTATTTTTAATTTTTATTTCGGTTAATAACCATTCCTCATTTGTGACAGGCTACGAAAGGAAAAGGTCAAGAGGGAAGAAAAAAGGGGGAGGAGAATTGAAGGAGCCATTCACTGCAGCTCATGATTAAAGATGTGGAACAATGTACCTGCTTATTAGGACATCTCCCGCTCCAAGGGAACATCTGCGGAGCGCACACACCTTTTTCGGAGCCGCGAACACGCACCGGCGCTGCACGGGAACATAACAGCATTCACGTGCCAGTCGTTATGGAAACATTTTCCTTTCCCCTCCTTTCTCCCTTGGATTTACTGCTTAAACAAGATTGGGGTTGTCAACACACCAATAGCTGCTGTCTGATCCCAAATTAGCCGAAGTTCATTGTGTTCCCCCAACCTCTGGCTCCCACCAGAGGAGCCCAAGGAGAGAGGAGAGGTGCCTGTCCTGCAGCACATGGACATTCCACAGATGGATCTGTTCCCAGTGAGGAACCTGTGCAAGGATAATAATAGCCACAACGCTATTTTTGTTGTTGCTGTTTTATTATTAGGCTCTCTCCAGCACAGGGCACGGAAAGAAAAACACCGGGACACAGAGAACAAAAAAGTGAAAGCAAAGACAGGTACACGTTGCTCCCGATAGAGGAAATGCATAATCGTCTTCTGAAGGGTAACAAGGATACCAGGGACAGAGGTGCTGAAACACAAAGGGTGTTTCACTCCGGGAAAGCACATTGCAGCTGAAAGAAATCAGGAGCTAGCCCAGTTCATGAAGTTTAACTGGAGTGCAGAGGGACATGGGCTGCGAGAGCCAATCCTCTCCAAAAGCGAGCAGGGAAGCTGGACCTAAATGAAAAACCAGTCCCAAATCCCCAAACACAAAGCTCACAGTGGAGGTGATCTGAAACAGAGAATGTTGGAAATCTGGATTTGAGGTTTTCAGCTTGAGCCCATCTCTGTGTCTGAGATTTACAGTTTGACATGTTTATATTGAAACAAGATGACTATAAATACAGTATATTTTTCTCCCACTAGAGTCTAAGGAGAGGAATGTTTAAAGCACTCAGCAGGGGACTAGCACAGCTCCCAGTGAATTTAATTATAAACTCTCCCTGCTTTCGCTTCAACTACTTTAAGCTGGGAGTAGTTGGACTGCTTTTGAAAATCCCGCTTTATTTTTGAATAGCTGCAAATCATCTATATTTATATAGCTGGATGTGCATCCTAAGAGCATACAGAGAGCCTATTTTTATTAGCAACAATCAGAAACTTTCCATGCAGAACTTTTTAAATTTAGAGGGTAAGGAAGAGAAGACGAAATTAGTTCTGTGCATAGGGGGAAAAAATAGCAATTTTGACAAAGCAAATTGATGTTGTGAATAGCCAAAGAAATTATTTCACTTTATATCAGTTGGCCTGAACCATTACCTCTCAGAACTGCTGGCATAGCCTCAGGTGCTGTGGATGGAGGCATGGTCCTATTCTCTGCCATGGGCTGAGATTTCTGGCCAGACCACATGCCTAGTCATGCACAAGCCTAATTACTGCTTTAAAAGCAGCCTGGTATCATTTCTGAATAAAAGCAACACTCCTATTAACTTATTGGGCAACACTGGCCTATTTAAGAGTTTTATCAGATCTGTCTGATGATCCATGGCAGGGACTAGAACCTCTTGCAAAATTTTATCTGTGGCCATGTAATCCTCTGTGATTATTTTTCTCATTGTCTGAGCCGAATTATTTTGTCTCATAAGCATTTCTGGCACTGCACAGAATGAACCAGTTTTAAAAATGGGGAAAAAAAGTGGAAGGCAAAAAAGCTATTGTTGATGTACAGAGTCTTTAATTATAATACTTTATCTTTGGAGAAAACTATTTTTCATTAACTGAACGGGTAGCAGGATATGATGGTGATTAAGTTTAATGGAGCTGAGACCAAGGTGGGGAAGATAAAGTTACAACTGAGAATCTACTTTAAGTGCAAAGCCAGCTTCTGTTTGGAGAGGTGTTTGATGGAAAACTGCACTGCTTCTAACTAAATGAGGCTTAAATAGGTGTAATTTTGTATGTATTAAAATTAAGATTCCTTTAGGTATAAACTATGAAAGTTTCCACACAATTACCACTCTTCAGGAGCATAGAGAGCACACACCATAAAGAAAATGCCACTTTTTGATGTAATAAATGAGGCCAAACACACGTTTTTCCATTGGGAGAAGAAAACAGAGCCACCAATGAGCCAGGTTTAGCCAAAATAACTGAATAAACTTCAAACCCATTCACTCCAGTGAATTCTGCCTCTTCCAGTCTAAGGGAAATGTTTTTCTTCCTCACCCTGGTTTTCCTGACTTGAGCTTTCTCTCCTCCTGCTTCCTGTGGACCTTCCAGCCTCTCATTCCTGGATAGAGGCTCAGGGCTGTGTATGAGCATGGCCTTTTCACCCGCCTCTGCTCCCTGCATTTAATCCAGAGGTTTATCCCAGGGAGGATAAGTGCAAGCGGGAATTTCTCCACCGAAGGCAGGCTCATTTGGAGTCAGCCCCCTCGAGCCAGGCAGTGACCTGCCTCCATCTCTCAAGCACCATGAAACACCGAAAAAGGCTCCAACTTCTCCATTTACCATTGTCAGCACAGGGAGCAGAATAATGGAGTAAAAAGGTGGGAAGGAAATAAACAGACACCATCTCACAGGGACGCCTTGACGAGACAAATATCAGACGCCGAACAAAATGCATCCCCTCTTAAGTGGCATTTCTATATTTAACACCATCTAAAATGTGATAATTTACACTGTCACAACATGTCTCCTAGAAACAGTCCCATTTTATTTGCAGTCAGCCAAAGTCTGGAACTCAAATTCCGACCTCCTTTCTTAGTAGGAAAAAAAGAAGGAAAGGGAAAAAAAGGAACAAAAAATAAAAGGGAAAGCTAACATCTGGCAGAGCTGGGTATTTATTAGACTTTATAAAACTCCACGCTTCTGTTGTACATAAGACAGGCACAAAAGGGGCCCCCAAAGTGTTATTTCCCCACCAGTGTGAAACAAGTGGCTTATTCAGTAAGTTTTCAAAGAACAGAGGCAAATGGATTATCTCAAGGAGAAGTTAAACACAGAGAAATGCACTGTAGCTCACTGTTGGGTTTAGCTGCCTGCTGGATATGGAGGAAGGAGGGAAATCTATAAAATCTATCATCGTGGTGTCCAGCTGAGACTTCACACTTCTCAGGGAAATCTGAGCTGTGAAGCACCAACAGCTGCTTTTCTCCCAACCTGTGAAATCACCCACAGAATGAAAGTGTTTTCTTAAGAAATTCTCAAAACACAGCAAAGAAGAGCTCAGTAAATCCTCCGGCTCCTGAGGCCAGGGCAGGATGACAAAGTTTTTCCAGCCTAGCTGTGACTGTCAGGCACAATGAGGTGTGATTTGTGACCAGTGTGGCTGGGCTGGTGAAAGCCCCAATCCAGGGAGAATTACACAGGCTTTTGCTTGTTTTCTCATCCAGCCTCACCAAAACACAGGTTACTCACTCAAAGCCAAGTCCCTCTGCAGGGGTGCTGGACCAGTTCCCCATTCCCAGCTTTCCAGTCAGGGGCAGATCCAAGGGAGGATTGAAAATCCTCTTCACTTTGCACCCTGGCACGATGCTCCTGGGATCTTCTCCAATAGGTGTGCCCAGCACCTGGATTACACACAAAACCAGTGTTTTCCTAGATCTGTGGGGTAAAAGAAGCACCTTTTACCTGAAAGTGTTCAGTTGCAAACTCCAGGCAGTGAGACCCAGGACCTGAGACTGACCTTAAAACGAGCAATAATTTTCCTCCCTAATTCAAAAATAAACAACAACAACAAAAAAACTGTTCTAAATTTGGATTTGTAAGTTGTTATCTTCTGTCTTGCTGAGACTGAGATGTTTCTGGTCTCTTCAAGATGAAGGATACAAGGGACAGCAAAGGATGATGGATAAAAGTGAAGGATACAAGGGGGTTTATGAGCAGACTCGTGGGATGATGAACACAGTACTTTGGTCCTAAGGCCATTTATAGGGCACAAGAGTAAGAGAGTGGTACCAGAGTGAGGCAGAGTTGCTGGACAGTGGGGGACAAAGTCCAGCCTGACCATGACACAAGTTCCCGAAACCTTGGGCTCAAGCTCAGGGAGCTTAGCTGAGCCCTTCCTGGTAGAACCCAGCAACTCTGTGCACTGTCTGGGCTGGTTAGTTTTTCTTTACACCAGAGAAATTCTGGCTGACATTTTCCAAAACAAGCAGGCCCTTAACACAGAGATACCATCAACCAGTAAAATGAGTTTGAGGATTTCTGCTTGGCACAGCAGTGCAACAGGCTGGAGAAGGTAAACCTGATATGCGAAAAAGCAATTTTTTTTCAAGTGTACAGGGAAGCTGCTAAAAGCTCCTGCTTCAGCCAGCCTGAAACAGTTTGGGTTGTACTTGCTGAGTACTCTTAAATGTATAAATAGTTTCAGGGCATTTGGCACCTTTCACAGATTGAGAGACACAGCTGATGCCTCTTCCGCTGCAGCATCTTAGGCATTAATCTCAGTTCAAATCGCATCCCTGTTGAATTCAAAATCTTTCTCCTCCAAAAATAGCCTGATCCTGCAGCTACAGGCCAGGTCCAGGGGTGGGCACAGAGGGGCATTCCCACACAGGGTGATCAGAGTTTCTTTCCTGAGCTTGGCTCACCAGACAGAGATGATCTGCCTCTTCACCCTTCTGCCCATTCATATTTCACACAAATGGTAGAAGAGATGGAAATCAGCCCAGTTCCAAGGCACCCTCGTGGAGGGCGATGTCTGAGACCCGAGCCCTCATCCCAGGGTATGGTCGGAAAGGAGAGGGTCATGGCAGATATTAGTATCTGTTCTGAGTGTCCAACCTTTCACTCCTACCTATAGAACTCATTTTTGGTCAAATAAAGCATCCATTTAACCCCGAAACACCTTTTTTTTTTCCTTCACTTTGCAAATCCCAAACCAGTCAATTTGGGGCCAATCTAAGTAATTACAATAATTGCTTTAATGTTGAGCTATTCACTCAACTTAAGGTAATTTATTCATTCAGCCTATTCCCCTTCACCTAGACTCCAGGTTTAATACCACCCAGCAGGGGTGACACCCAGCCCAGAGTGTCTCTACAGTGTCCTACCACCCTGAGGATGGTCCCCACAACAGGCACAGAGCACCTTTGCTCTGCGTCAGGTCCTCTCAAAACGTCCAAAGAAAAAGACCAAAATAGCACCCTCAGTTCTTGTCTTACTCTGTCTGCAGCAGAGATGTGCCAGTTACCTAATGGCATCAAATTAACAAATGAACAGGTCTGCTAGGCCAATTAGCAGAGAGTGCAAGCAATTTTCAAACAGGCTGCAATTGTCAGCTAATGACCTTGGAAAAAGCTTTTATTTTTCTGGCTCCCTCAGAAAAGTCCATATTAAAATTGTTGATAGCTGCTGAGTGTCACTTTTTGGGCTTTCATGCCACGGAAGTGAGCTGGGGAAAAAAAAAAAAAAAAACCATAAAAAAAAAGGAGGCCAAGTAGGTGTAATTCAAGCATCATCTCACTGCCTTGCTAGTCATTTAAGAGCACTGCATCTTTGCTCAGCGGGCATATCAGCTTCTCTCTGGGGCCATTAACTTCTCAACACCCAGTAATGCACCACGCACCTGCTGGAGCAACCACAGGATGGGCTGAAAGATCATCTCAGCTGCACCCTGCTCTTCCAGACATCACTGGGGCTTTCCTTAGTGAAAGGCAGCTGCCTTCCTATGCTTCTCAAGGAAAAGCCTGGAACTGAGTCTTTCCCTCTGCCCCTCCATTTTTTAAATAAAATCAAGCCAGTGTGTGACCCACAGGAAACTCTCCATCCCCATCCAGGAACTGGTAATTTGTGTGTTCCAAAGGCTGGCTACACCTCAGTGTCTCCCAGGAGGACACAGTGCTGAACATAAGGTGGTGTGAGATAGATTTCTGCATAGCAGAGCATTTCATTTGGGACCATGTAGGTGTGTCACTTTGTCTTACTTCAGCTGGCCCCTTCCCAGGAGCTGCCATCAGTCCTGGAGCAGCCCAAATTAACAGCCAGCATCACACAAGCCCTCTGGGCTGGAGAGAGAAGGTTTTCCCACCCAAAGAAAGCTGCTGTGGCTCTGTTGAAGCCAGCTGAGTCCCAATGGTTTGCAACATGGAAGGGACATGACCTCATGGGGAAGGAAAATCCCAAGTGCCCAGAGCATGCAGGTTTTGCTCCTCATTCACGTCCCTCCAAGATGGCACAGCAAAGCCTCAATAAGATGGCCAGAAACATAGAGCATGTTTCTGGTTGGCCTGGAATCCCCAATCCCTTCCTCAGGCAACTGAAATCCCTGATTCCCAGAGAGGTCCCTCTAAAAAGGAAAGTTCAGAGAGGGAACAAAATAGCCCCAGAGAGCAGAACCACTGCTGGTTATTTTTCTTATGTGCCTGCAATTTTGATGCACTGCTTTGCAACACACCCATGACTTTTCAGGTTCTCCCCGCTTCTAGCACCCAGCTCTGCCACACCTAGGAAGGTCATGCTGGACTCTCTGGGGGGTGATTCCCCAATGGCTTCCTCCTGCTGCCAGTTCCATAAAATTCCCAAGATCCGAGTGTCTTTGAGACCTCCATCCCTCTGTCAGCTGCAGTTGGAATCAACTGAGAGCCTCACCCTTATTAAAGGTCAAGAGGAAGATAAAGAGGTTGTAGGTGGATAACTCCTGCAATTGTATGTGCCTTGTTCCCTTAGGAAAGCAGGTTAAAGATGGAGTGGAAGGGATTAAATTCTCTGAAAAGGCTTCAGAACACGCTTTTCTAAGAAATGTACTGCATATCCACAACTCCTCACAGGAAAGAGCAAGATGAAAAGATTTTAATGGTAATTTGCCTAGGAGGAACAAATTATGAATTACCTCTGGCTCAGATGCTCCTGAATAAGGGATCAGACCAAAATGAGCCTGACAAAGCCTTTGTAATTTCTCCTTACTATGAGGTAGTAATAGCATCATCTGTCCTGCAGTATCAGGGTCACAGATGATTGTGTGAATCAATAAAGTAGACAAGCATCTTTCATCTGAATCAGCTACTCTGTGTGCTGTTTATTTGGTACCACTGTGACTCAGAAAGCTAAATTCCTATTCTGTTATTGGACTTGGTCCAATAACCTCAGCAAGCTCCTGTGCCTCATCTTCCCCACTCTAAATGGGGACATTGACATCAACACAGTTTCAGAAAGGGCTTGAAAACAGACACTGATATTAAAAGGTGACCATGACAAATCTCTTGCTGTCACATAGCCTTCAGTGTTCCACAATTTGCTATTGCAATGAAAAAAAAAAAAAAAATAGCAATTCAGTACATCTCCACATACAGGTGTTGACAAGCTGTCCTTTAGGCACCTTGGGCACTACAAGAAGCAAGAAGAGATCAAAATAAAGAGAAAAAATGGGCTGTTACCCCTCCTTTAACACTGCTCTCTTGCTGTTGCAGCTTTTGAGGTGTCTAATGCCCTGGGCTTGCTTCCCCCATTCCCAGCCTGCCTTAATCCCTCCCTGGGGTGTTGGGATGGACCCAGTTTGGCTTTGGTCTGCCCCTCTTCTCTTACCAAAGAGGTGTCAGGGCAGCAATGAAATTTCCACAAGCATGGCACAGGCGTTGCCAGTCCTTGCTCATACCCAGGGAATCAACACCGTAACTTCATAAAGACCCTCCCCGACTCGTTTTCTCTGGTCTGTTCTGGGCCAGGCATTTTCTCACAGGCTCCATCTCCACATCACATCTGATAAGCTAAAGGGCCGAGTCATTCCCCTAAACAAGTGTGAGCCAAGAAGTTTCAAGTAAGAGAGAGGACATTTTCTGCTGAGATAGGAAGCGAGATGATGAGCTGATAAGTAGGAGAGATTTTACATGGCTGTGAGTACGTTGTGTTTATATGGCCTTGCACCATAAGGATGAGTTAATAAACAAGACGTACTTATATGGCTATCTCTCACATCCAGCTGGTGATAAGCACATTGTAATGACATAACTGTACATCCCATATAACCAGATTATAAGGCATTGCTTCTTTTAGCCACACACTGTACTCCTTCTGTATAAATGTATTTACTTGGTATTTTTTTGGCATTCACCCTGTGTGTGTGACAACGATTACATTTCATCCACTTCTCTCTGTTTGTGTGCATGTATTTGCAGACTTATTCAAACCTTTTAAGATTCAAACTCAGCCCTGCTCCTGCTGCCTGAGATTTCACCTGCACACCTCACCAAAAACGCTGGGTTCAAAGCGCTGCCAGACTGGGTTCACAGCACCAGAGAAATTAATACCCTGATTTAATAATCACACTTAACACAAGCCAGGTTAAATTAAACAAACTAACAGAAAAGTGCTCCAAAGTGAACCATGATCTTTAGAAACTCCATAAAAACATCCACCACCACAAAAAAAAAAAAAAAAAAAAAAAAAAAAAAAAAAAAAAAAAAAGAGAGGCACTTCTTGTAGCTGTTAAAAAGTTTAAAGCCAACAGGAAAAGTCAACGGCGTGCAGATATTTACCTCACCAGTTCACAGGATAATACAAACTGAGAATGCAGAAGTGCATGCACACAATGAGTGCGGGAGGAATAACCAAGAGCTGGTGCAGCCTGTTGCTCCCTCTCCTTACCATCAAGCTCCCTTTAGCCCCAGCCCCGCTGATGCCTCACCAACAGGAGGCAATTCCGCCAGTTTTCCTGCGGGGCTGGGGAGAGCTCTCCTCTCTTTGGAAATGCAAATACTCAGTTGGGTGTCCAGGTGCAGCCATCTCCTGTGCTTGGAAAGCATCAGCAAGTGAAGGAGGAGAAGCTGCTCAGCCCCACCTGATGCCTTCCCGCATCCTTTGTCCCAGGAGCACCAAACACGGGCTCAGCTCTGTCCCCGGGCATGCACATATGCTAATGCTGGCAAATGTTTCTCCCCCGAGCCGGACCCAAGAGGAATTTGTCCCTTTTGGATGCAAATGGCCCTTGGAGGGGGCTGATGCCCCCCTCTCTTATCTGGGCCAAATTCTCCTGCTCTGTTGGAGATGAATCGCTTGTGCCGGGAAACGTGTTGCAGGTGTGAACACCTGCCGAAGGGTGCCCGCCTGTATTTTCTTTTGAAGTCTACCTCAAACAGCATTTGTCATTCATTTACAGTGAAGAAACTTTTTTTTTTTTTTTTTAATTGAAGTCCACTTGAAGTTTCCTGCAAGTCATGGTTTTATTCCTCCTGGCACATGAAGGGGATCTGCAAAGGGGATGAGGGGGAATTTGAGAGAAATATGTGTTCATTTTCAACTTTCTTCCCTCAAAAATCTCAAAACTTCTGGCATGTTCTCCTTAGGTGTAATTCTGAAACAAGGGTTGTGTTTTAGAATACAGTAACAGGAACTTTTGTTTTCTTTTAAGAGCATTAGCCAGGGGTTAAAATGACAAAAAGATTCCTTAAGCAACAGCTTTCAAATTTCTTTTTTTTTTTTTTTCAGAGAAGTATAACTAAATGATCCATTTCAGACGATGGAATGTTATAAGTGATGGAGGGAAATTGTGCACACTTGGGTATGTACATGAAAGCAGTGAGTTGCCCCAAGGACACCACTGCAAAAGCTGTTCTTTTATACTGCATTTGGCAGGGGGAGAAAATGTTTAAACACATTAACCAATTTAAATAGGCAAGAGGAAGGGAAGTTATTTCCTTTAGAGTCTATAATGCACTGTAAATCAAAGAAACTTTCCAGAAAATGTAGTAGACATGAGATAACAGATAAAAGACAAACCAAAAGAAACTCAACTAATTGCTATATAAAACAAAAAAAGAAAAAGTATGTTCAAACTCTTGTGTTAGATCCCTGTTCCCTGGGAGCAGGATTTTCCTTCAAAAAGAGAAAAGAAAGAGTCATATAGATCTGGTTTCTGTCTGCCTCAGTTCATCCAATGTGTGCCCAAAAGATAACCAAGAGAGTTTGGTCTATGCTGTCATCCATCTTTAACATCTCGACTAGCCAAAGGGATGCTGAGGATGTCTGGGAAAAGAGCAGCCCTGTTAGCCCACCTTTGATCTTTCACATGTGAGTTACACCAATAAAACACTGCACATTAAAAGTGGTTTGGTCTTTCTGTGATAGAGGGACAATACTGAAGCACAGAGATGACTCAAAGGAGAAAGGGTGCTGGGTCAGGGGATACAGAGCTCACCTGGGGACATTTGAAAACTATTTTATGAACAAGGCTCCAGCTGAAGTTCATAGACCAATTTTACTGTAGTGCTGCCCAGCCAGCCACAATTAGCAGGACTTCTGTACAGCGTGTAGGTATCTGTATTTGCCAGGTTACAGCCCATGATATCCTTGAAAATTGTTGATTCTCTTTGCTAATGTTTTAATTATTGAAGAAATCCCTGAGAAATATGGTAGCTCAGGGACTAACAACCTGTTCAGACAGCTCTGCTTCAGAAGGGGTCACAGAAGGCAGAGGAGCTGTGTGGATAAGCTTGAGTAGAACCTGGTCTGCCTCCCTCAGCCCACCCTGACAGGTCGCTTGTGTCACAGCTTAGTTTTGCTTGTCTTCACCTGCTTTTATCTACAATGTGGAGAAGGATTTGTGATTTAAATGTCTGAGACCATCACTTCAAATCTCACATACCCCTGCTGAGAGCCTGAGACAGGTGCCAAGGATGCTGTTTGATAGTCAGCAACATCAAGGCTGACTCAGATGGTGAGAGAAACCTGTCCTCTGCTGAAATCAATGAGGTGCCTCTGCAAAGTGCCCCACTGTTCTGTTTGTGAGGCATGAGACCCTGGGAATACTGTTTGGTGTATATATATTTTGTTGGCATGTTTCATTACGTAGCCACTTGACATTTCCTCCACAATGGCACTGCTCACTGTAACAAACACGTTTGGAGTCAATGCCAGGCAGCCAAGGAGAGCATTTACTGCCTCCTCTGTCTGCAAGGTTAGACAGCTGGGAGAAGAAGAGAAATCCACTTGTTCTAGCTGGGATTGTGCTGGGGAAGTGCTCAGCACAGCTCAGTGCTGGGGATGAGGGCAGAACCCTCTTGGGTACCACAGTGGGAGCTGTGAGAGGTGAAGTACTCTGACAATTCAGTGGACTGCAGCCTCTTTGCAAACTTCTCGATGTCTCTCCATCCCTCCATTACTCACCCGGCAGCAACAGGCACAAGAAAATCCCAAGAGAGCTTAAAGCCAACAGGAGCTCATGCCTGGGGCTGTGTGTGGAGCAATAAGGAGCCAAGAGTCTGCAATTGCTGCTCAGTAAGTGAGCAGCATCTCTCCTCTGCCTCTGCTGAGACAGGCTGGAGTGGAAGAAATAGATTGTGACAGAGTAAGTGAAGATGATATCATGGGGAATTAGGGTTGCATGAGCAGCCCTGAACCTCGCCTTCCCTAATGCCGAGACATGAACAAGGCTCTGGGAGCAGCAGTGGGATTTCTGGGGAAGCAGCAGCCCACACTTAACACAAGAGTAATCACAGGGTGAACAAAAATACTCCAGTTTTCTGGTTTTTTGAATCCTCTTTTTTTCCCTCAAAGACAGAAAGGATATAAGACCTTCATAGCACCATGTTGCCACACACATTACACTATTCCTCCCAACAAATATTGCCTTAAAACCGGTCACATTGTCCTACAACATGGAAGATAACATCTAAACCATGGGGCAAGATGGATATCTCTGATTTTTCAGCCAAAAATTATGCATTCACTGTGGTCTTAGGGCTTCCTCCTCTGCTTGACCTTCCTATTCTTGTCTCAACCCAGAGTGTTGCAAAAAAGTAAAGGTTTCTGGTTAGAGGTGAGGTTAGTTTGAGGTGTCATGCCTTGGTCTTAGTGCCCCCTGGGATGACCCTGCCATGGTCCAGTCCACAGCCCTTCCCAAGCACACACAGCTCACCCAGCAGCGGGATTAAGGCACAGAGATAGCTGCTGCCAACAGGACTCCAAGCTTCAGCTCTGAACTAAGCTGAACTCAGATCTAAGAATATCTGGGTCTGTGGGTCCTCACCTTTAGCCTTCCTCTGGAACAAGGTTTCAGATCAACTCAGGTTTGCTCTCTCTGGAGACACCAGAGGATCTACCTCTGCCACACTGCATCGGAAAAAAAGAAATCTGTGAAATGACTGAGACAAATCTAAATACAGCTCCCCTCTCCGTAAGTTAAATATTTTTAATAGCACTCGGAAAGTCTAGTGCAAGCCCAAATTGTCTGGCCACCTCTTCCTGTTCTCCAGGCTGTTAAAGCAATGCTTGTGCTGAGTTGAGTTTTACTTTTTTTAGCAGTAGATCTTTCTTTTTTTCCAGACCACTGCTTCTCTTCTTCTTGGGGACATTTGCCATCTGTTTTATAATTTCACCATTATCTGATGGTAGGACTCAATGACCTTTCTAGACTTTAATTAAAGTTTCTTTCTTTTTAAATCATCTTCATCAAATTCGTGTTTCCAAGCCACCTCTCTTGTGAATATTTTATCATTCTGACTGCAAGGAGATACATGACAGAAATATATTAATTACTTTTTATTTTATCAAACTGATGAATTAATCTGTGATTGGGTATGAAAAGGGTATAAAATGTCTCCTGAAGTCTATACAGATGTCATGTTGGTCATTTGATGAGTCACTTTACAATTTTTACACTATTTGAGTTTTCAACTGCAAATGCAGGCTTTAGCAGCTGAAACCCAACACGTGACCACCCAGTTGAGCTTCGTTAAGCATTTACAACAACTGAACCTGGCTGCATCGTGCACAGAGCAGCGGCATCACTTTTCCCTGCAGAATGTGCTAAAGATGGCAGGAAGGAGGTAACGAGGTCATTCTACGCCAGGTGGAGGGACCAGGATGGGAGCACTTGGGACATGAACTCCAGGCAGGTGACCTCTGAGCAGGGAGATGTTTCCCCAGACCCAGCTGGAGCCTTTCCTGCTGCTCACTGTGGCCCTTTGGCCAGTGCTGCAGGGCTTCTCTGCGTGGAGGAGAAATACTCGGTGACAGGCTCCTTTCTCCACTGTGGAATTCCTTGATGGCTGCTGTCAAGACAGTCAGGCTGAGCTTTAGCATCTCTGCTCCACTCCTCATCCATAAAACAGAAGGAGAAGAGAGGAACACACTCCTCTGTGTCCCGGGGAGCTGTGGATAAACACATCAAAACTCTGCCGTGCTGTCAGGCGCTGCGTCTGTGTGGGGACATTCAAAACCACAAGCTTCGAAAGTCAGCCTCTGCTTTTGATTCATCAGCAGGACAGGAGTGATTAGTCTCCCCCTTTGCTAGCTTCAGCCACAGACACTTCCCTCCAGGCTGGGGAGGAAGGGAGGAACCTCGGTTGCTCTGTTTCCTCTGCTGAAGGCAGCAGAGCCCCAGCGATGAACCGTGGGTGAGGGCTGGGCTGCATCTGTTCACCTGCTCTTGCTGCCAGGGCTGCTGCTGCTGCCGTGCTGCTTCCCAGCTGGAAATGAAAACCTCTGCAGGGGCTGCGAGGTGTTGCTCAAATTAGGAGCCACATTTGTCATTGAACCACCTGGAACACGAAGATCTCTTTGTTGTGCTTCCGAAATAGTATCACACGTAATAGTCACAGAAGTCTGTTTGTTTTGTATTTTGTAATGCAAAGTGTGAGGTTTGACGAGAGTATAGCCAGAATGGAGTTAGAGAAACAAGCAGCCTAATGTTCAGACTGATAGTTAAATCATGAAAAATAGGAAATATTGCTCACCAAACCTCTTAGGAAAGCAAGGAGCAGGTAAGATGGGTCCGTCCCTTTCTGGTCCCAAAGTATTCTGTGGGTTTCATGCAGCCCATCCCTGCCAGCAGTGAGGGAAGGACTCTGAAGGCAGGTCTGGAGCAGTTTAACCTCAGGTGACACTGCATTTGTTCTGTGCTTTTCTGACCCCTAGGAAAACCCCTATGGCAAGGAAACTCCACCTTGAGTTAATAGAGAATGATTTCAGGTTCAACTAAGGGAAAGAGAAAAAAGAAACTGGGAGATTAAGCCCTGGATATTAAAAATAGGGCCCGGGAATATCACAGTTAGTGTCCAGCTCCCTAACACATTGAGACACCCCTAAATGTGCTAACAGAGCACACACACAACCTGGCATGAAAATTGTCAGAAAAGAGCTCAGGGAAGGAGGAAATGTCTTTCTCTGGCAGGGAGGAGCATGCCTGAACCCCAAGGAGTTTGTGAAGCACACCAGTCATTTCTAACATCCAAAAGACAACACACTGCTGCTATACCCAAGAATATACCGGAGAATACTGGTGTTCAGGCTGTCCTAAGCCCCACCACTGAACTCCCCTGTCTCAGTGCGAGCTATACTTGGAGAAATCTGCCTTTGTTCAGATGTATGACTGTGTCCAGCTGTACAACTGTGTACAGCCCTATACAGCTGTGCAGAGGATGCCTCAGTTATGCATGAAATATGCATAAATTGATGTTTGAGTTGGGAGTTTTGGCACAGAAGGAGAGCCCTGGCTTTATGAGAGGGCTAGAACAGGAAGGGAACAGTGTGGGCTGTTTCTTCTCAAAGGCGTTGAGCCTCTCAGGGTGACTGAGAGCACAAGTAGTGCTGTAATACCTGGGTTATGGGTGCTGAGAGGATCCATGGAGGCATTCTGTGTCATCTGGAAGCCAGACTGACCCTAACTTCTAGTACACAACTCTCAGGGACGCTGCATGTCTTGAAAAATGTAGAAGTGAAACTTACCTTTATATTGAGGGAGCAAAAGGACACTGTCTCCAGTAAAGCAGGACAGGGAGCAAGGATCCCTCTGCTCCCTTCTTTGGTTTTCTCTAAACTATTTGTGCTGATTGCTGAATTGTTCTGTTCTTGGTTTCCCCACCTCTGTGATGAGCAGGGTGCTGCTCCACCCCTGAGAAGTGTCCTAGAAGTTCACAGACCCTCAACAGGGACACGATGTTTTCTTAGCTCTTCTGGCACTCTAACCGGACGGTGCTGTGCCTGTCCCTCTGTCCATCCGTCATCCATCCCTCCATCTGCAGGAAGCATCACTCAAGCCTGTCCCCTTGCTCTGGCCGGCTGTCTCCCTCCTTGCACCCTGCTGTGCCTCTGCCGCTTCCCATTCCGTGTTTCCCTGCCCTGGCCGCAGAGCAAGGCGATGCACGGGCCCTGGGGACGCTTTGGGACTATTATCTGCTCCAGAGCAAACCCTTCCCCTCCCACGCCGGAGTCTGCCTCACACACCAGCACCTCGGGGAAATAACTCAGCCCCACTGCCTGCTGCTCACCTCCCCGACCTGCTGATCCCGCTGAGGGCTCCCTCCCACCCAGCAACGTCCCGCTGAATTTACGGCACCGTCCAAAGGAGCACACTGCTCCCGGGTTCTCGCCCTGTTGCGTTGGAGGAGGAGCAGTAATTGCACTGGTCACCTCTGAGGGCACACCCCGAGCCCAGGGAAAGCAGGCCATTATCCTCATTTACAAGCAGGTAGGTAATCTCTTCTCACAGGCCCTCAAAAATCGTTGTGGTATCGGAGCAGGCTGTGCAGATTAGCCGATACGGGGAGATCGTCTTCAGCAAAGCAGTAAAAAGCCTTAAGTGCACTAGATTGGTTTTTGATTGACTTTTGGAGGAATAGTATATCAGAAGAATCCCAATAAGCTCTCCCTGTGGTATTTTAAGTGGATATAATGGTCAGAACTGACAGACAGTAATGAGCCTTGTAGACAGGGGCAACTGTATGTTATTTAATTTCCACTAAAGAAGGTATCTCAGCGTGGAACCTCAGGTCTAAGGCAACACACAAACACTCATCAGCCAGATTTTGTTTCTAACACTGCTGAAGCACGGGGTGGTCCAGTTCCCTCTACTGCTTAAAATTTGGGGGCAAAAATCTTAAATGTCACCAGGCAAGGAATGCAAATAAAAAAAATTACTTCCTCTTTGGAAAGGCTAAGCGAGAACTCTCTCATACATCCCACTTCCTACCGTCTAACGGCTTTCACACAAATCATTTCAAGCTGAAAATGTGAGATCACTGATTAGTACCAGGGGAATTTCAGCTTGGATGCAGGAGAATGGATCTCCTTTGCATCAAATGTCAGACAGCAAGGCATGGACACCCTGCAGCCAGGGGTACCGTGGGGTTTTTCTTTGAAGTTGTGAGGCTTGAAGGAGAGTACCTTAGACAACATGGGTTAATTACCCTGTTAGACACTCCACACCAGGTCTCAGGGGAGTCTCCTCAGCTTTCCACTATCTCTTGATGCAGAAAGAGGAGAAGAAAAATTTAAAATAACACTTTAATGAAAATTCCGGGCGATCCATAGAACGGTTGCTAAAATAAACAGGGCTGGCTGGGTGCTTTCATCCACTCTACCAAAGATGTAAACAGACGCTTTCCTGACTCACAACACTGCTGTTTTCTCATGGTTTCTTCCCAACGGAGAGCAGGAGACTGAATTTCAGCTCTCTCTGGCGGGGTCAGATGGGGCTGAAGGCAGAGCAGGCCAGCAGGGAGGAGCCACTGCCCTGTCCATCCCCAGCCAGGGGCCAGAGCCAGCCCTCACTGCCTTCACTGCCCCAGCACCCAGCCCATGGCAGGCTCTGCGTGTGCTGCTGCTCCCAGCACTGCTGAGCCATCACAGCTCTACTGGGAGCTGGCCCAGCAAACCCACCTCTCCTGAGCCCCCTCCCAGCACCCCATCCCACTGTCTGGCAGACCCCATTCACCTTCCATCCCCTTTCCTCGCGACAGGGGGCTGAAGTGGCAGGGGAAAATATTATACTGCCCCTGCTCTCACAGTGTTGTAAATAGTTTTAATGGATTTATGACCCTCCCTTCCATTTCTATAGAGCTTGCCCTGTGTGCCCTAAAAACTGGAGTTATTTTTTAATGGTTTTTTCCCAGTTTCCTCATATTCCTCTTGGTTGTCTCAGCAGTCACCCCATCAGTCTGTGCTGCTGCCTATCCACTTACTTCCCTGTCCTCTCCTGTCCTCCTTTTAATTACATGCAGACAAAGATGTTAAGTCTCTGACAGATTTGGATAAAATGAGCCCGAGCCTGGAGGTTTTCCTTCACGGCAGCTACAGCTTGTCCCCTCACCTACTGAAGTCGGCGGTCGGTGCCAGCCTGCAGCCACCACACCCTGAAAATGTCCTCCAAGTCCTGACACTGCTGCACCCGGATGGGGAACAGACTCATCCAGTCGGCTGTGGGAGGCACAGCAGATAAGAGGCTAATGCAAAGTCTATAGGAAATTAGAAGGCAGTAAATCTGCTTGTTTAATGAGAGATTCGGGCGCTGAGGCTTGGTCTGCTTTCAAGAAAAGAGGAATTAGTCGCTGCTCAATCCGTCTGAAGCAGAAATTCCAGTATTGAGAAAACGCTGCTTGTGTGCTCGAGCTGTGTGTCCAAGGGGTCCTGGCTGAAATGTGCCAGCGAGAGCACCAGAGTCCCTGACAGCCGTGCCCGGAGCCACACGCACGGAGACGCTCTCCTGCAGCAGACCTCAGCCCACATTGGGTGGATAAATGCTTTTATATGCCCCCAAGGGAAGGGAAAACGTCGTGTCAAGGAACTCCGGTGGAATTCAGGGCAGGCCTCAGCGTGGCTCTCTTTTACTGTGCTCGTCTTCTTCAGGCAAGAAGAAGCCGAGTTGTGGCCAGGGCTGACCATCACCCCAGGGCTTGGCTGTTTCTGAAACCCCTGCTCAGCTACAGCTGCTGTGGGGGGCTGATGGCAGCACCCCAGCATTCCACCCCCTTGTGCCGTGTTTCTCAAAGTCCTGCTTCCCGTTCACGTGCAAGGTCAGAGTGAATTAAATTAATTCACTGGCAAGTGAATTAAATTAATTTACTGGCAGTGAATTAAGGGGTTAAAGGCTGCCTAAGAAGCGTGTTTCTAATCCCGCAAAGCCATCACAATCTATTATTTTTCTTTAGTTTAATGTTTTACTTAATTTCTTTGATTTTTTTTTTCCCCCCCCAGATGTTGCAGCATTCTCTTCTCCCTAGAGATGGTCTGAGACTTGCTGCTCATATGCCTGGGGATGCACTGGATATTTGTGACCCCACCCAACACAACCCCATCCTCCAGCCCTCATGAAAACCCAAATCACATTAGCTGAACTGAGCCAGATGTGGTAGAGAGGCTTTTCTGGTTCTCTTGTTGTGACAGGGGGCTGTGACAGCTGGGAGACCCAAGAGTCTCCAGATTTAAATGGGTTTCACTGGTTAGACAAGAGCTGCACAGCCAGCACAGGCAGCTCCAGAGCTTGCTATGACTGTATGTAGAAGATTTAAATAACAAAAGACACATACATAAACCCCCTGGTTGTCCTGCCCCTAATTACAATCCCAATATACTAATACCTGCCACAGCATTCAGAAACAAAAATTCACACAGGAGCAGTAATTCAACACACTGAGCCGGCTACAAAAAGCTTCTTTCCAAACTCATCTCCTGGTGCCTCCCCTTCCCCTCCCAGTGGGATGAGAGCTCTCACCCAGAGGCTTTGCCGAAAAACCCACGGTTTGTGAGTTCATTTTTACCAAGCTCTCCGTCCCTCAGCGCTGGCTCAATGGGCCTTGTCCTTAGAGGAAAGTTCAGGGAAATTAACCCACACAGGAAACAGCTAAGCAGGATTTGTCTTGCCTCTCACGTTGGGAGTTGAATGACAGAGGAGATGTGATAAGGGTCTATAAGCTCAGGAGTCCTTCGGAGAGAGTGAGCAGGGACTGATGCCTCATTGTCTTCCACAGCACAGGAACAAGATGGCACCAAACCAGTGGATGGCAGGTTAAAAACAAACAAAAGAGAGGGCATTGTTAAAAAAAAACCAAACAAGCAACAACAACAACAAAATCAATAACAGAACCAAAACACCTGACCAACCATCCAACAAAAACCACAAAGAAACAAACAAACAAACCAAAACAAAACAAAAAACAAACAAACAAATAACAACAAAATAACAACAACAACAACCCACCTCTGGGAGCTCCTTGCAGCACTGCCCTGAGGATGCTGAGGGTTTACTTGGCTTCAAGGGGAGAATGAAAGAATGAACCTGTCCACAGAAAATACATCTGGGAGTGGTTGCTCAGGCTTGGGAAGTGCCTGGCAGGGGCTGGGGGCTGTTGTTTCATCCCCTCCCGTTTGCTCTGCTCTTACCCTTCTCCTGGTGATCCAGGCATTCCAGCAGCCGGCAGGATCCTGGGGCTGCTCCTGTGCCCAAACCCAGCGATTCCATGGACTGAGCAAGGAGCTGCCCCTCCAGGCCAGGCTCTGGGGACACTGCAACACCATTGGCTGCAGACACAGGTTTATCAGGAGTGTCCACACCTAAGCACTCCAGGAAAGCCTGGAAAGACACAAATCCATCAGCTGGACTGTGCAGCAGCCAGGGCACACGCAGACACGTCCCGTGGCACCATCTCTGACTGGCTCCATCTCCAGCTGCACATTCAAAGGGAAAGCAGCATCGAGTGCCTAGATAGTGGTTTTCACTTCCCACCACTTTCTAATCAGCGGCTAATTAATTCTCAATGCCCCAGTGAAGTAAATATATCTGTTTCATGCATTAATACATATATATATTGTGTTTGATCTTTCCTTAACAAGTCCCCACAGCCCTGGAAATCCACACTGAAAAATGAGAGGGGGGGTTAGAAACAGCACCAGCTTTGAAATCCAGAAGATCTTCATTTGTATGTCACATTGAAAGCAAAAAGAAAATAGTTATTTGGCAGGTCTGTTTCCACTGAGGGATTGGCTTGCCTCAATTTGTATTTAATAAGTGTACCACCAAAAAGTATTTAATGCATAATGTATAATATAATACAACTAGCACTACACTAAATAATATCCTGTGACTTTAAACATTAATGACTGTGTGTGACTACTTCTCTTGAATTTCAAACTGCACAGAAAATATTTGTCAGCAGTAAAAATAAGCTCGTGATAGATAAATAAAATATTGGCACAATAAACCCAAGTCATGATGTGCCTATTTAAATGCATATATACCTCTATTTAATGCAGAACAATGAATGCTGGTTTTGTATAATATTCTACTAATGTGTACACTACAATATAGTAATATTCAACATCTTTTTCCCTTCAGCTGCAGAAGAATTGCCAATTCAGTGCAATACTTGCTGCTGAAGGATATGTTTATACCTTCTCATTTTTGTAGCTTCTTGGTTTTATGAAAAGATGAAAGAAATTGTTTCACCCACTTACAGATGGGAGATTTCACACCAAAGAGTATTTAGATGACATAAATCCAATTATTGCCATTTTATTAAACTATAATTTTTACATTTCTGGGAACTGTGCACTAAGTTCATTCTCTTTATTCAGGAAGGCAACAGCTTGCATGGGAACCTTTGGGACAGCAACAAACTGAGCTCTGGAAAACACTTGAGCATTTTCAGGGCCATGCTTAGATCCAGTTTAAGTACATTCCTAAGGCTGGGAACACAAGTGCTGTCCTAGCTCAGGCCGAGTTGATTCAACTTCATTACTGTTATCTGAGCTGGGACTTGAGCTCTTCTATTTTTATTTTTATTTTTTCCATTTGGATCTGATATCACACTCGCCTGGCAAAATAAGATGCAGTACTACAGCAACAGGCAGCTTTGTCACTGTGATGGTTATGTAGATCAGAGCCTAAAAGTTTGTCCCTCCCAACATTTTTTAGTCCTTCTGTTGTTCAGAAGAGTCTCTTGTCTCTGGGAAGCTGCCCTGAGTTGTCACAGGAGACCATCCTGAAGGACCTGATGCTCTTCAAGCCAAAGTCACACTTGACAACACAAATGTCAGTTCACCCACAGCTTTCACATGGGGCATGGTGCCAGAGACAAGGCTTGGGGGTGTAAGGCTGGGAGCTCCATGTAGGAAAACCAGCCAGAAATATTAAGGTGCAAAAAGAAATTTTATTTTTTTAAAAATGAAGTTTTCAGGATGGCCAGATTTTATTAGCTTGGACTGAACTTCTTGGGTATGTTCCAAATTAAAAAAAAAAAAAGAAAAATGAGGGGAGTGGAATTCTTGGAAATTCAGGCATCAAACACATGGCTTTGTTTCAGGCTTCATAATGAAAAAATAACAAAGTCAAGTACCAGAGCAGTCAGACTTTATGTTCTCAGTAAAACAAAATATTTTGCTTAATATTTCACCTTGCAAAAATACTTTTCAAAACCCACTTTGAACTGATCTAACCTGAGCTTCCTTCACAGTTTGGCCAAAGAACAAAAAAATAGAAATCCAGCATTTGCACAGTTCCCTTGTGGTCATGTGGGCATCCTATTTTGTTCTGACCCAAAAAAGATCTTTCAGTCCTCTGACACTTGGTGAAAGGAAGCACGGGATCCTCCCACCTTGCTCAGCTCAGGATATGGAAGCTGGGCACAGGCAAGTGTCTCAAATGCCTTAAAAAGCCTCTAGAAATTCCGTTTCCAAAGAAAAGTTAAAAGTGTGGAACAAACACAGGTGACCCAGAGATATTTCCTTGAGTTTGCTGAGAGCCTGGAACAAAGATCTATGGGGTGCCTCGCTCAGCTGATGGAAAGATGGTTCTTTCCACAGCTCTTCAAGGCAGCACAAGTAAAAATAACTAAATGTATAATCTGGCAATCTACCTAAATAGCAGCAGGTCAGGGACACGCTCGTTTTGGTACAAGGAGGCCTTTGCAAGGCACTCAAATTCGGAACGCTGCGAAAGCGCCGAGTTAACCTATCTGCTGGGAAGCGCAATTTTAACCCCGGGCACAGGCATTCTTGTGGCACACAGTTGTCAGGGTGGGGCCAGAGTCAGGAAAAGATGGTTTCTGAGGCATTCAGGTCTGTGCCACTGCTTTATTACATGAGAACCAGTGATAGCCGTGAAGTATGGGCCACATGCTGCTCTCTGTTATACTGGATTAAATCTGTAACCCAGAGGGTGCTAAATCTGGGTTTACACTTGCTTTGAAAATGCAGAGTCTGGTCTCTGCCCCTGCAGAGTGTCAGGAGGTGCAAACACTCGAGGCAGCCCCTGCAGCATCCCCGGACTGCACTGAATGCAGCGCCCAACCCTCGTGCACCGAGCACCCAGCCAGTTTTCCAGCCAGAAAAGAAATGGCCACAGAGGAGCAGAAGTATTCCCAAACCATGAACCACTCGGTGTTTTCGTATGCTGCTCAGCTCATTTTAATGGGGTTTCTTCAAAGAGCTGCAGTGGACACTCCATGCTTTTACAAAGAGCAACCTCCGTCACCTGAGCGTCAATTATCCAATTTCCCTGGTACCTGGAAAAGCAATGCACGGCAATTGCACTGAAAGTTGTTTTAGTAACTCAATCATTCAAATTTCGCTGAGCTTCTCATAAATTCAGAGAAGCCAAGGCTATGCTATAGACATGGGTGTGTTCACATGTCAGCTTTAGGTATCTAAAAAATTAAAGACTTGACAGCAATTTAGAAAATGAGTTGCTGGGGTTTTTTTCAAACACCGAGGAGATCAAAGGACTGATGCAATTTGGAGAGATGTTGTAATCATTAACTATTTCAGAAGGGATCTCCCAGCCAAGTATCCAGCTTGAGGAATTGTTTGGAAATGTCCAGGATAGCTCTGCATCTCCCAGCCTCAGAACCAGCACAGAAATATGCATGGGATTTACTGTGACAGGGAAAAAACCCTCCTCATTTGGAGCTGGGCTAATCTCAGAGCAAGACAGCTGAGGCAGGAAAAGCCATTTAAGTAATGTAGTGTTTAAAAGGCCTGCTCTGACCTTCATCTCTATCTGCTTTCTTGCAGGGCTGCCTCTGAAGTGCTGTACAACATAAATAGCACCTGCCCTGGGATTTTAGCCTGAGCTTAGCAGAAATGGCTCTGGTGGCTGTGATGCACCCTCTCACGGTGATTAGTCACCGAAGTTTTCCAGTTCTTCTGCCATTTGGGGCATATGTTACACTTCTATTTATCCAGACGTGATTGGGGAGGCTGCTGATTAGTAGTGACTGAGGGCTCTCCTACTCAGCAAACCTGTGTGCCAGATAAAAATAGCAGAAAGCACATAAGAGGGGAGGATGAGAAGTGGCCCAGCAGAGAAGGCAGCTTTAGGACACAAAGTTTTCCTTCAGCCTCCAGGTAAAACTTGTCTCAAGGGTGAAGGGATCAGACTGGCAGGGACTGCAAGGACTTTCTTGCCCCCTCTGTAGCCCAGGCAGCTTCCTGGGGTGGATTATGCAAGAAATTGCTGTTGCAGGGACTTCAGCATCGCTGATTTGCTCAGTCTCCTCTGCACCTTTTCTGATCTACTCTTCTTTTTTTTTCTAAAAAGATAAAAAAAGTCCTGGGTGATGCAGGGTGTCAAGAAGTTTCTGTAACCTATGGCAGGGGTGGAGGGATAAGCACGGGATGGAGGATGGGAGCTTGGAGCAGACACAGGAGCAGGGACGAGTCTGCAGAAGCACAAAGGGAGGCTGATAAAACATCAAACCCCAAGTGAAAGCAGAGCATTACAGGAACCAAGTGCCAGGCACATGGATGTCCTTACTGGCTTTAACAATGTTATTCATTCATTTAAAAGCAAGCACACACACACACTTTGCAGCCAAGGGCCTCGGAGGGGCTGGCAGGCAGCTCCAGAGCCTTCTTGGACAGGGCCTGAAACCAGAGGAGCAGCTCTTATTCCAGCAAAGATTTTGGGACAGATATTTCAGGACATTTCCAAGCTCTGTCTGACCTTCTGGAAACCTCACAAAGTTTCTCAGAGCACTGGCAAGGACAGACTATGTACTCAAGGCCTTTTAAAATCCCAGCAATTCTTAGCACATCCAGCAAGCTGCCAGCACCTGATGGAGCAGAATCAACAGTTCTGCCTGGACAGTGAAATCACTCAGAAACATTCAGCCTCGAGCACTCACTTGTAACAGCAATCTGGGCGCAGAACGATTTGAGCATTTCTTCTCACCACATCTCACATGCTGTACAGGAAAAAAAAACAAAAACCCAAACCACCGAACCATGAGACATCTTCTTAGAGCAAATCTAACCTGCCAGGCTCCTCATCCAGAGCTCTGGATAGCAAGGGAGATCATTTCTCCACAGGATTACCTAATACCCCAGGGCTGGGATGATCCCACCTCTACCCTCTGGGAAATCTTGGGGTCCCCTTTAGCTATTTGTAAATTTGAGCTTGAGGTTTCTCTTATAGTGCCTGCCTGGTCATAGCAGTGTTTCTAGGTGCTCCACACAAGTCCACAGGCACCTCCTGTGATACCACAGCCAGTGCCCTGGGTTTACAGTCTCCATCAGCCAGACAGGTAAAGGAGGGGTGAGGAAAATTGCAGCATCCTCGGCATCCAAAGTGTAGCCCCTCAGACAAGTTATGTTTTGGGCCTCCTGTGCCTGCTCTGATCAGGAGGCAGTTCTGCTACAGCTGAAGATTAAGAAGCCTCCAGTTCTGGCAGCAAATCCAGTTTCCAAAGTTCCTCCTTCCCACCGGACCCCACGGCTCCGGTTGCAAACTGGGCCACTGAAATCACCCTGGGTTTGATCTGGGTTTAAGCTAGGGTTAAAAGAACTTGTATCTAAAAAGGGTATCTTCAACCTGGATCGTGTCAGAGGTTCAGTGCTCAGACAGTGGCAGGGCAGAGCAGGGTGTTGTGATCTGACCCTGAGCTGTCCCTGTCTCTGTCACATCTCGATCGGGTCAGCTGAGCCCCCAGGGACCCTGGAGAAACCATTGGTCCCACAAAGGCACCTGGTGAGCAGAAAGGGTTTGCAGAGCTAGCAGAGACACTGAGGAGAGTGAAAATGCTTCGCATTTCCCTGAAAAGCAAAAAACCGTGGTGCTCTGGTGAGAACAGAGGTTTGGTTTCTTCCTTCTGCCAAGATGGAAGCTCACATCCCTCTCTAGAAAGACCTGGAGCAACATGTGCCTCATCCAAAGTCAACTGCCATGAATGGGAGCTGGGTATTGACTTCCAAGGCCAAAACTTCCAGTCCTTAAACAAACAGGATGTGAAAGTAATACAGGCAGAAAGAGCTCACCATGTCCAGCACGTTTCCAAGGAGCAGCGTTCACTCCCTGAGATCGAGGAGAAATCTCACCAAGACAACAGGAAGAAGTTAATAAAGTTTTTCCATGTGATTTTTATTTGGTGTCAAGTATCAGCCAGTTTGCCCGTCTGGGATATTAATAATGCAGATAGTGCTAAAGGTTGCTTTGCTCAGAATAAGCCACAGGAACTTATAGAGTTCATTAAATTCACATATTTCCTCTCCTCCCATTTAAATAAAGAGAAGGGACGCCATGCCGCTTCCTTTCACACAAAAGTGTTGGGCTTTGGCAAGGCTTTTACATTATTTAATTAGCCCACTCAAATTTCACTGAATCGGGAATATTCTAGTGACAATAATGTCCCTCTCCTGCTGAGTATCAGAAGGTGGGAAATAAAAGGCTCTGTCAGGCAAATGCAGCCTCAGCAAAGTGCCTAAGGTGGCTGGAAAATATCATTTCGTCCAATTATTCTTCCTGCGATTCCCGTGAATTTGGGGAAATGAAAATGAACCGGAGATGTTCCCCTCTGTAAAACCTGCTGCTGCCTCACCCCACGAAAAAAAAGTCACTCCAGGGATCAGCCTTGCCCACTGTTGGTGCAGTGCCCCAGGAACCCCTGCAAGCACACCTCCCAGACACCAAAAAGAAAAACAACCAACACCACACGACCCAAAATATGATTAGCAGGCAAAAACTCAATCCGGAGCCTAATGTAAAATATCCTCCTGCCATTCATGGGAGTTAGCAAGCAGACAGATGACTCACTGATTGATATATTATCCTGCCCTGCCAACGCATCTGGGTGCATCGCAAAGTGGAAAACAGTGCATTAATCTCTGTCAGAGGGAAATCAATGGGAATCAGGCACCTAATTCCCTTAGCTGCTTTGGGAAGTCCCGTCCTTTCTCCACTTATCATAAATCAAATTTAAAAGAAAATCTTTCTCTGCCAGTGAGGAGCATACTGCATCTGCCCAGCCGTGATCTCTTCCCCCTGAAATTCAGCCCTCAGCATCTGCTCCTGGAGCCCGAGCACCTTGTGCCTCCACGGAGCTTCCCAAGGTCCATGGATGATGCTGCAAGAGGCTGTTATGGTTTTGTTCCCTGAGGGAGAGCCACATCCTCTGAACCCAGTTATCCCTGAGCTGGTAGGTACAGGGGGAAGCAAAGTGAAGGTGACACCTTAAAACAAACATAGAACTGAGAATCAATCATTAATTTTGCGGTCAGGTACCTGCTGGCTGAGCGATTCTGCTCCTCAAAGCGCTGGAGCTTCTGCCTGAGGTAGGAACATTAGGCAAAATCACCTTTGTTATTGGGTTGGTACCAGTTCAGCAATTTAGATACATATCTATGAGCAATCACTTCCTGCTCCTGGCTTGTCACGTTCTGGGTAGGATTTTCATAGGAAAAGCTAATTAATCACAGGAATCTGAGGGTAACAGAAGGGCTGAGCAAGATGGACACCAGGTGGATTTGCCCTCTGCACAATTTGGAGCTGGGTCCACAGAGTGGCAAAATGTTTTCTTTCCCTGCTGACAGGCTGCTGAAGTTCACTCCCAAATCTGTGTGTGATGGGCTGAGTGCACATCCCTGCACATTTCCCACGCAGGGAAGAGTTACACATGGAGGAGGTTTCCCGAAGAAGAGTTGGTGCTGCCTTCAGACAAAGAGGAAAGAGATGATCACCTGCCCGCCCCCCTTTCCCACACCTCTGTGCCAGTGCTCTAGAAAGCGTCTCAAACCAAGGGATGAAAATACAGGGCAGCCAGTCTGGGGCCGAGTGAGCCTGGCACCCAGCTCAGCCATGCCTACAGAACCCCCCTAGCCCTGCTTCTGCTCAGGTCCCTCCACCAGAGAAGATGTGGGTCACTTCCACCCTGGGCAGGGAAAACATCAGTCTCCAGCATCCACTACTGAGCAGCAGTACCACCACCATGCTAAAAGCAAACACATTTCCTTTTTTTGGTCCTCAGGTGGTGGTGTTTTGTTGTGGTGGATTTTTTTTTTTTTTTCCCCATCTTCAAAAGACACTGATTCATGTTAAATTGTATAGAAATAATTTTCCTTTCACAGCACCGCCAAAGTCCCTTTCTGTCACAAAAGTCCCACCTCTACAAAGCTGTTGGCTTCCTGCCTATTAATTTTCTCCTTCAGAAATCAGCAGGAGGACAGGCAGAAGTTATCCCTGCAGGGATGTGAGCTCTGTAAGGACCCAGCTGCACCCCAAAACACCAAGTGCTTCAACACAGAACAGCCATTTCTTATTTTACACTCTGATATTGCTGCTGTACCAAAGGAGGGATGCAAAAACTTCCCAGACAAGGACAAAAGGCAGGAGAGGAGCAGGAGCATCTGGTGGTGTTGGGGCAGAGGATGCAGAGCAGCTTTCCCCCATGCAGGAAGGAAACTCTTTGTTCAGAGCTTATGCAATTGAAAATGCAGATTCAGACAGACCCAAATAGTTCACAGATGCATGTCAGGCTGGTTAAAGCAAAAGGGAGCTGGAAGTGTCGTCTGACAAAGGGAAGTTTGACTACAGTATTAACATTTTGCTTTTAAATTAACTTTTCTTTGTGAAGAAGCGTTCCAAAATTTACACATGATCCCTTACTATAAATACCAGAGCAAGTGTGCACTAAATGTAGCTTACATTTCAGGTGTGCCTAGTAAATATTAAAAAATACACAGTTTCTCTGAAGTGAAATCAGATATCTGGATTGAGATCAAACAAAATGTTTAGAACAGCTTTTTTTTTTTTTTTTCCCCTTCAGTGTTTTAGCTCAGCTGGCAAATCTGAACATCCATCATCGCCCTGCTTATTCTTCCACCCTGTGTGATAATGTATCTCCACATGGGGATCAGAGGCTGTGGCTTCCCATAAAGCCCCACTTTCCAAAATCACAAGTAACTCAGCCTCAACAAGCCCCACCAGAGCTGCTGAGGAGCAGAAAAAACACAAACATGGAGATGAACTAGATCAAACCAGGAGCTGTGCATTCGTTTGACAGGTTGTGTCCTCTGTAGTTAAAATAAACCTTCTGTACCAGGGATGTTTTCACTGTAGTGCACAAACATCAAGTGCTAAGAGCATTTCAGTCTATTGCAAAGAATCTGTTTCCCAGCAGCTGCTCCGAATCCAATTGCATTTTTCTCTGATCTTGCTACTTTTACATCTATCAGAGACTTTAGTCTCCTGCTACTTCTACAGGATCTTAAACCCGACTCTGACAGGCTTCAGGAGGCAGGACAGCCCTGAGAACCCCCTGGCAGAGCAGATCCTCCTCTTGCAAGCTGCTTTCCACTTTGTTTGTGCTGTTGCTGAGTTAATGAGGGTTTGGAGGTGTGTGAAAGAAAGTGCATCACAGAATCAGAGATTCACAGATTGGTTTGTGTCAGAAGGGAAGATAAAGATTCTTCTAGAGCCATCCTCCTGCTGTGTGCAGGGGCATCTTCCACCAGGCTGCTCAGGGTCACATCCAGCCTGGCCTTGAACACTGCCAGAGATGCAGCATCCATCCACAGCTTTTCTGGGATGTTTCGCAGTCTCACCACCCTCACAGTAAAGAAAGTTCTTCCCACTACCCAATCTAAACTTATCCTCTCTCAGTTTGAAGCCATTCCCCCTTGTTCTGTCACCCCACACCCTTGTAAAAAGTCCCTCTGCAGCTCTCCTTATTTAGGTACTGGAAGGTGCTCTAAGGTCTCTCCAGAACCTTCTCTCCTCCGGGCTCAGCAATCCCAGCTCTCTCAGCCTTTCCCCGCAGGAATGGTGCTCCAGCAGAGCAGTGTCTTGAGGGGATCCCAGCTCCTCCACATGGCAGAGCTGGGAGCACCCCATCTTCACAGCCTGCCCTGAGTGTGCAGTTAATAGAGACAGGGTGAAACATGAAATCTCTCACTGTTTTGTCTCCTCGAGCCTCTGCGCTGGCCCAGCCCCAGGCCAGTCCCGTCCCACTCGCTGGCAGCACAGCACCACAGCAAAATAAGGATAAAACGCTTCCCCCAGCCATCTGAGCCTCCTCTGGCTGCTTTCCTGGGGGTAAAGGGATGAGCTCCATCAGAACAACAGTGCTGCCTGCATAATCCTACAGCAGGAGTAAACATTCAGGCTTAACAGTTTTGCAGGCACAAATTGAGCTGGCACAGCAGGAAGATGCTACCCCAGCGCATCAAGGCTGGGGCTTATCCCCAAGAACCTGAGCTCCTACAAAAGGGCTTATCCCCAAGAACCTGAGCTCCTACAAAGGGAAGATAACCCCATTTAGGGTGGAGGATCTTAATGCAAGTTGGGAAACTCCTGTCCCATTCATTCCAGCAAAGCCCCTTTGCCCTCATCCCCCGCAGAGCCCGTGGCAGCACAGGGAGGGAGAGCTCTGGCTGGGATATCACTGCTGGCAGGGTTTGAACCAAAGCTGGGGACACAGCTGCAAAATCAGATGGGGGCTTGGCAAACAGGATTAACTGAGTGTTATCACCTTCCTGGCCTCAGAGTGGCTTCCACTGCGCATTAGCATTCCTGAGTTTTATCCTTGCCCATCCACAGCATCTCACCTTGCCTTTGTTTGCCAGCTCTGCTGCTGTGGCACCCTGGCACACAGCTGGAAACGCCATCCTAACTGAGGAAGCAAGGCAAAGTTTTTGCTTCAAAAAGAAATCAATGTGAAATATGTCAAGTTCTTTTTAGGGAGAACTTTTGCCCAGTCCCCATCAGTGGCTCCTTTCGCCGAGCGATTGGTGTGATGCCGCAGTGTGATGTGTGCTAGGAAGGGGTAGGTGGGAAAAGAGCTGGCAGGGAAAAAGCCAAGAGCTCTAAAGGTGCAAGGGATAAAAAAGGGAGGTGAGATTTCAGCTGTTAACACACAGTGTCATGTGTGCAAGCAGCACTTGGCACCCGCAGCGTGAGCGCCGGGAGACGTGCTCATTGCTTTCGCAGGTCACCCCACCAGCCCTCGCCCTCCACTGGACCCACAGACAAGGCAAAGCTCATGTATAACCCATAGATTGGGTGCTGCAGGGGATCTGCATGCCAGAGACCTCCATCTCCCACAAGCTGGAGCCACCTGGGGTCCCACTCACCTGGTGTACGGGCCCTGTGGGGACTGCACGCTGCTCCAGGGGAGGAGAGCTGGCTGAGAAAACCTGTACCCACCACAGATCAAAGACAGTATTTGATCTAATTAATGCCAAGAGTGATCATGAAAATCAGAGCAATCACACCCCTCTTCCCATTACATTGCTGCATTCACTTTAATTGGCTTTTCTGTTGGCCCAACACCTTCTGGTTTCCAAGCAGGAGAGGTTTTGCCTCACCAGTGCTTGACCCTATTGGAGACACTTCCAGGAGCCAGCCCCAGGCAGCCCTGGAGGTGGGGTGGAAGGATAGTGATGCCTATCAGGGGTGCAGGGCAGGGCTGAGGATCCTCCATAAGCACATTCATTTTATGTTGCTGCCAGAAGCAATCAGCAGCAGGACAGTCAGAGATGTTGGCATGAACATATTGGTCATTTCGTGCCAGACTCATCCTCTGGGATGCAGCCTTTATGTTCCTCTCCCAAATAAGCAGAACATAAAACCGGGAAAAACTCCCCAGAATACCAACAAACCTTCCAGTTTTCAGCCTAAATTACTTCATGGTTAATTTATTCTTATTTATTCTTATGCAACCTTGGGGGTTTTTTGCTTTCTATTTTCCCTGGTGCCTGCCCCTTTGAAGTATTTTTAGACTGAACTCAGATCCCCTCTTTGCCTTTGCTGGGTGAGACAAGACACACTCTTCTGAGTCTCTCCTAACATAAATTCTCTGTTTTCCTACCAGCCTGCTCTCATTTACAGCCACATCACAGGAGCGACCAGGACATGAGGTCTAACAGTCCAGGGTCAGTCTGACACAACCAGCTCCTTCCCTTTTGGGGCTGCACTTCATGGAGACTCTCCCTTGCTCAGCATCCCATGGGCCAGACATCCCTCCTGCAGATGGGTCCCAGGCACTGGAGTGAGGACAAGGACACGATTTCTGTTGTGCAGAGTGATCCTGTCACATTCAGAGCGTGGTTTAGACTGGGACAGTGAAGATCATTTAGTTCCAAATGCCCTGCCATGGGCAGGGACACCTTCCACTTGTCCAGGTTACTCCAAGCCCCATCCAATCTGGCCAAGAACACTGCCAGGGATGGAGCATCCACAGCTTCTCTGGGCACCCTGTGCCAGGGCCTCCCCACCCTCACAGCAGGGAATTTCTTCCCAATATCAGGTCTAAATCTGTCCTCTTTCAGTTTAAAGCCTTTCCCTCTTGTCCTATCAAGATGCCCTTATAAAAGGTCTCTCTCCAGTTCTCTTTAACCCCTCTGGGCTGCTGTAAGGTCAGCTCAGTGCCTTCTCTTCTGCAGGCTGATCATTCCCAGCTCTCCCAGCCTGTCTCCATCAGCAGAGATGCCTCAGCCCTCTGAGCATCTTCGTGCCCTCCCCTGGACTTGCTCCAACAGCTCCATGTCCTTGTGTTGGGGGCCTCCAGAGCTGGACACAGCTGAGGCTTCACCAGAGCAGAGCAGAGGGGCAGAATCACCCCCCTCACCCCACTGCCCACCCTGCCCTTGATCCAACCCAGGTTATGTTCACCCTTCTGGGCTGGGAGCTCACATTGCTGGGTCACGATGAGCTTCTTGTCAACCAAGACCCCAAGTCCTCCTCCTCAGGGCTGCTCTCTATCCACTCTCTGGGATTGTCCTGACCCATGTGCAGTGCACTCGGCCTTGTTGAGCTGTCCCCACAGCCCAGCAGCTGCCTGGGAGCTCCTAAACTAACCCCAAAGCTGAGGAAGGGAAGATGCACAAGATCCAGTGACACAACCAGGAGCACCCATCCCTCCTTCCTGCCAGCTGCTGTGCCTCTCTCCATGCCGTGAGAATCACAGGTGGCTGTCACAAAATGCCCTCTTTGCCCCAGGGTTTCCACAAAGCTCCTGACAAGGAACTTTTTAGGGGCTGCCCCGCTCACACCCCAGCAGCTCTCAGCTCTGTGGTTGTGCCCCTGCACATCTCATCCTCTCCTCTCTGTCAGGAGCATTTTTGGGGATTTCATGGCGAGGCAGCTCCACGGTGCTCGGCAGTGTTTGCCTGGCAAACAGAAATGGTCTAAATACTTTCAGGCTTCTGGCAGTTCACAGAGCAATACCCCAGGCAAAGAAAAAGATATCTTGATTAGAATAATTATAATTGTCTTTTCCTTCGTTCTTTCTACAGAAATTCCAGGCTAAATTATCATCTAATTTCAGAGAGCTCCATGACCAAGATTATCTATGAGTCATTTGTAATTATGTGCCAGATTGTATTAAAGCATGAAAATACAAAGGTTTCTCATCAAATGCTAAGGGGGTTGGGAGAAGAGAATCAAATTACATTGGAGCAAGATAACTGTTCCAGCCACTTTCTGATTCATGGCATCCAGCAAATTCAAAGGAAAAAAAATGGAGAAAATTCTCGGTTTAATAATTGTATAATTGTGAAAACCGACAAATTACAGGAAATCTCAGTTTAAGGCTGAGATACCATCCCCTTCCAGTGCTGCTCTAGAAAACACTGCAAGGAGCTTTAAGACTCTCCCGTTCTGACTCTGCACTAATTCCCATGGGAATTTCTACAGCAGATTCACCCTGGGCCTGAGCTTAGTGTTAAAAATGGGATAAAAACTGCCCATTTAGAAATGCAGTCTGTATCTATCCAAACAGCTTTAGCTGGGAGCAACAAACAGAGCAGCTGCCTTTCTGCACAAAAGAGAATGCTCCAGCAGCAGGAAACATCCTGGGACTTGTGCATCTCTCTCTAGCCCAGCTGTTCTGGGACAGGAGCTGCACTGGAGCGCTGGGACTCTTCTCCCCCAGCAGCACATCCATGGCCCCAGCTCTGCAGCACCAGTGAGGGGCCCCAGGGTCAATCCAGGCATGCTGCAGAATGTATTGGAAATAGCCAGAGGGAAGCAAAGGAGAAAACGTTCTCCATGTGGAAGTGTGGGGAGGAGGGGAAGGAGGAGAGGGGATATTGGAATGAGGGTCATTGGCTGCAGGGGCAAAGTTTGGGGCTGCATGTCAAGGGAGACCCAGATGACAGGCTTGACAAGGCTCTGATGTGTTCACTTCACTTCATAAACAAAAAGCACACACAGACTTTAAAAGAAATATTAACATGGGGTAGAACTTGGATGGGACCAATTGTCCTTCCTGAGAGAACTGAGTCCTGTTTTCCCCACAAAACTGGGCAGTCATAAACAGCAGGGAAAAGTCTCTAACCCCAACAGCCATGTAAAACCAAAGCACGAGATGATGAGAGCTTCCATGTGATACAAAGGTCAGGGATGTGTCCCCCCACAGATCTTCATGGCTTTGGTTAACTTGGATGCTGCCCAGAGCCAGGAGCTCCTGCCTGCCACGTTGCAGGGCAGCTCACACCTTCCTCTGCTCTCCACAGGCACAAACGGGGCAGGCAGCTCATCCTCACCATCACAGGCACAGCTCTTCCAGAGAGCTGTTTTGGGAGGAAACAACCTTCGTTTGTTTTCCTTGACTTTGCTGATGGCCTCTCACAAAGCTGCAGTCAGAGCTCACAGGGATTCCCTGGGAAGGTGTTGCACTGGGATTTGTGCTCACAGGTTTGCCCAGCTCCAGGGAGAGATCAGCTATAGGGCCACACAGGTGCCTTCAACCGTGCTTGGCTCACACAGGCCAGGTGGAGCAAAAACATCAACAACAGCGCTCAGGTACTCAAGCAGCACCATCACAAGTGACTGTAAAATCCAGGGAGAATTCAATGAAAAAATATCGGCATCTAACATCCCTAGCATGCCATGGGAACCATCTCCCCCATTCCCACAGTTACCCTGAGGCCACCCCTGCCAGCTGACCCCATGACACACCTCACTGTGAGAAGGAGAACGCTCCACATGTGCCCACAGCACAGCTTTGAAGCCTTCCAGGGGACCTGAAAACTTCATCTTCTACTCAGAAGCTCAGTCCATTCCTGCTGCCAGGGGCTATCCTGTTGTTTTTCTGAACTGAAATGAGGACAGATTGTTCTCCATGGGATGCAAGGGTTTCCTGGAGCCTCAGTTACCTGCCCTCCAGTGACCCCCTGCCCCAGGGAGGACACTAACTCCCCTGCCCCTTCCCCATCACACTGGTGTGCCTGAAAACAATGAGATCTTTCAGGTGAAACATCATTTACAAAAGAGTTCCAGAGGCAGAGGGGGCAGTCACTTCTGGAGGGATCAGAGCATCTTGGGAATCTCCCTGGAGGGCTTCTGATGAGTCCAAGCCACAGCACATGGACACAGGCACCACAGCAGAGAGCCAAGGGACAGGAGGAGACCCACAGCATCCAGGATGTGGCTTAACTCGGCACACATGGACTTCAGATTTCACTGATGGAGCCCACATTAAACAAGCACAGGCACCAGGATGTGACACAACTTTAGTAATAAAGCTTCAGTGTGGGAACTGCCAGAGAAGGAAGCTAGCAGCAGCATCAATAAATGTGCAGGGCAAGCAGGCCAGCTGCAATTTATTCTGATGTGCTTCAGACATTTCGCATTGTCTTCATTCCTCACAAAGTTTTTGTGATGCCTGTCACATGAGCATGTCCCAAATTTAGCCGCACTGAGCATTGCTTAGCAGCCTCACAAATGCTCCCCCTGCCTATTGTGAAGGGGAAAATACCCAAATTATTAATCTTAGATGTTTATGGTGCAACATTTTAGGATGACTGGTGAGCCAGGCTGTACATTAAAAGATCTTTTGTTTTGTTCTGTGGCACACGATGGCTGGTTAATAGCAGAGGGGAGGCACTCCAGCCTTTCCTTTCCCCAGAACAATTAGGACTATAAAGGAAAGGTGAGACAGGTGGGAATGGGATTTCCTCACCTCCTTCCTGGTGCCTACAAGATTGACACTCTGTCCCAACATCTCACCAGCAGTTCTTTTATATTCAGTGGAGAGCAGCAGGTAGTGCAGGGAGTCACCAAGCTATGATGATGGCTTTAAATGAAGGAAAATGTTCCTAGAGAGACGACTGCCATAATTATATCTGTGGGTGTGGCTGGTACTGCCACACCTGAGAGCACGGAACGGTGAATTTGGAAGTCAGTGAGATACTTAGGCCACATCACAGGTGCACAGTCAAAGCACAGCAAGAAGGTGAGTCCCTGTATGTTCTTCTGTGAGCATGGAGACACAGGTCTGCTTCTGCCCAGAACACCCTGGCATGGAAACCTGCCCAACTGCAAAGGTGCCCCCTCCCCCTTTGTCCCCTTGGCCACCACACAAGCCAGCACCGCAATTTGAGAGTTGGAAACTGCAACCTCTGCAGTGCCAAGCCTGGCAGAGCTGGCAGGGGTGGGTTGACTGGAATTCTGCGGGAATCACAGCGCTGTGGGTGGCAATTTGCTGCTCATCAGCCCCGTGGCTACTTGGAGGCTGTGTGCCAGGGCTGAGAGAAGCCTCATCACACACGGCATCAGCTGCAGGGGGCAGAGATGCTTCTCATCTGTCCCTGGCCAAGGGAGGGATGGTGTTTCTCTTGGCAAATGACCCTTTCAGAACAGGGCTCCACAGAAATACCCACTGTTGGAGAGAGAAAGCAGCAGAACAGGACAAGGGTCTGTGTTACCAAGGAGCTGCCCAGGAGCTAATGGGGATGACTGCAGGGATGGCGACAAAATGACAGAGGATGCTTCCTGTTTGGTATTAATATCACAAAGCAGGGGAGTAGGCGAAGAGCTGGTGCTTCCCTTGATACATCCCTTCACTATTGGGATCCTGAAGGGCAGTTTACCCCGATCTCCGCTTCCCAAGCTCCTCCTTGTTGGAGCAGTTGGCAGGGAAACACTGCTTTTTGAGGAAGGAAACATGTCAAATTGTTGAAGCTCACAGGGCTTTTCAGAGCAACCGTTATTTCCCTCAGGGCTCACAAGTAGAGAAATTCTCTGCTGAGTGTTAACATCCCAGCAAAGTGTCCTGTTTTCCCTTCTGTGCATTGGTCAGGGCATTTCTAACAAGTCTATCACTTGAGCTCCTACACACATTTAGAGATGTTATTTCTTGCTGGTGTGTAGCTGCACCGACACACTCTCTCTGGAGAGAAAGGAGAAGGCTTTCTTTGAGGACCTGTGCTTAGCTATGAGGCTCTTCCAAATCTGAAAATAACCCCCAAAAAACAACAAAGCTTTTGAGATTGGATCAGCCAGGTCTAGAAAAACCTGAAGGACAAAGGTCCCCAAGAGAGCAAAAAGCTGACACTGAAGCTTGGCCAGGTGTAACATGGTCAGCAGTCCAGGGGAGGAACAAAGGATTGGACAGCCTAAGGAGGTAGCCAGGCAATTACTCATTTGGGAGGCATTTTTTATTGCTTTTGTGAGGAATGATTCATCTCTTCTTATGTGCATGGACAGTCAATCCTCTGGCTGTGCAAATGAATCAGCACACGCTCCCTGCTCCCCTGAGACCCTGCACGGCCAAAACCAACCCTTGGAGGAAGCAGGTCTGAGAGTCAGCAACTGCTCACATACCAAAACCACCCCAACAAAATACCAAAAAAACCTCACATAAAAAACCCCAGAAAACCAAAAACAAACAAACAAAAAGAATTCACATGTTTCAAGGGATATAAACCCTTCTTGTCATGGACAGGCTACTGTGGATGTGAACATACTCCTGTAAGGCAGCTAGCACGTCCTAAGAATGTGGCACTGGTTGTTCAAGAGAGAAATACACAACTGGAAGAACCATCAGGGCCTTAACAGGGTTTTTTGTCAACCACATTCCTACCTGCTTTCAGCACAATCTTATGCCTCAGGAAATTTAGCAAGGGTGGGATAAGAAGGTCAGGTTTTCACAGGGCTTTCCCATGGACAGGGTCTCAGTGCTCTCCAACCTCATTTATCTTATCCCCACACACTGCTGATGCTGCTGACATCCAGAGATGTCCAGGAGGAGTTGGCACACTGCTGTCCTGCCTCTCAGGGGGCTGCCTCTAAGCTTCCCAAAAAAATGTCTTGACTGCAGCAAGGGAATGAGGTGAATATAGGAGAAATGTACTATTTCTCCTGAACTGCATCAAGTCAATGATATTTCCCTCCCCCCTTGCAACTCTGTAAATCAACGCGTGACTGTGGAACTCAACAATGTTACACTGATGTAGAACCACTCTTGGGAAGGAACTGGTTGGTGTAAATCATCCCCTTCTATTTCCTAGTACACAATCTGGTGCCAGGTTCTGCCAAAAACAAGGAGAAAACATTCACTAGATTTTTCCAATGGCAACAGTCTGTCTAAACACAACTTTAAATGTCTGCTATTAAAGTTTTCTTCATCTCATTAAAATGACTTGCAAAACCATCTGCCAGCTAATGAAGAGTTTTTAAAGCTTTAATATTTTATTTTGTAATGGAATATACAAAGGGGAAAACAGGACAGGTATTTAGAAAGACAATGGCAACAATCTGCTGTTCTTCCCCAGAAAGCTGATGATGTTCACTCCCATGGCTAATTAAACTGACTGAACACTTCAGCCCCTTAAATATTCCTTGTACAAATAATGCAATTCCTATTCTCATGATATTTGCCTAACACACAGCAACTGAAAGCAGCAATTCCAGGAACTATTTCTCAGCATCCTTCTCTTCCAAAAATACCAGTGACTGGTACATTACAGAGAAGGGCAGACAACATTTATGCTAAGGGTCTACGTGAACTTGCCAAAATCCCTTGGTGGTTCTAGATTTCCCTCAGCCCTCACATTCACTTCTTGAATTACTCAGAAATTGAACAAGAGATGAGAAATCTTGGTGAGATCATCAAGGACAGTAATCAGCCAGACTCAGAGCAAAGGCGTGGGCAAAACCCCAAGGGACAGCACTGCTCTTTCCAGGAAAAGGAGCTGTTGCCACTACATCCCAGCCTCTTTTCCTGTGGAGTCAAAGAGCTGGGCAGGATCTGGCTGTGATCTGTCTGGAATCACCAGCAGGAGCAGAACAAGTTGGGTTCATGCCCCTGTGAGCAATTAATGGCAATGAGTAAGGGAAGTCGTGGGCAGCCATCTGAGGTGGTTCCACCACCCCTCAGCAGTATTAGGGAACTGAGAGCCCATCTCAGAGCCAAAATGAGGAGGAATTTCAGGTCACAGCTTACCAGACCAGGTCTCTTCCACTCGCTGCTCTCTCCTTCACCTCTGATGTGCGACATCCCCGGCTCTGATACCTGGACCAGCTGATACTTCCACACTCCACGTTTTACTATAATTCTGTTTGTGCTGCTTTCCCCCACTTTTTGTCTTATTTAACATCTCTGCTCCTCAGGACTGCTTACTCCTGCTGAGCACTGAGGACTCTGCTCAGAAGGAAAGCTGCAATCCTAAGCATGGTCCTTGCAAAATATGGCAATAGAGGGAGTAACTTAAAAAAACCATGTACATCCCACCCACCCCAAACACACCCTGTTACCCTGGTTTTTCTGAGTTTCTTTATTAGCCTTTTGATTTTCATAAATGGAGTCAGATCTTTTAGTTACTGTAGAATATTAGAGCAGTTTTCTACCTTTCCCACAGAAGTAATATAAACAAATCCTTTGTTTTTCATTCTCTGTCCTTTGCATATTTCTAACCTCAAAACAATTGTAACTGACAATTCGTCTGGCCACTGAGGCTGAGGGGTGGAAACCCCAAAAAGCCAATCTTCTGCTAGACCCACAAATGGATAAAAAGTAAAAGAATAAACAAAGAGGTCTCTTCTTCTCTCTGCTCTTTCAGCTGGGAGCTGGATCAGAAGAACCTCTGTGAAAATCTCTTGTCTGCGTGTGATTTCTTTGTGTGTCTCACTGACAACACCCAAAGCACTTTCTTGGATAGCAAGACACCCTATGGCCCTATCAACCTAAGATATAACTAAGAATTTAATGACAACTAAGCCTGACTGTGAAAGTAGGCTTGAAATCACACTGGCAGAGCTACAGCCTGCCTTCCAAAGCTCTGCCGAGTCCTGTAATGGCTGTGTCTTCATCCTGCCTACTGCTGATCTTCACTCCAGGTACCACAGATGGCCTCAATTGCTTATCTCCTTCTGAGCTTCATACCTGCTGGGGCAGACCAACAGATGGGACTGAGCACAGCCCTTGGGACCCCTGAACCACCTCTGTGCACAGCGATCAGGGCAATGGCTTCTCCCCACTCACATAAAGCTCGTACTCTTCTAACCCATGCACCGTCACGTCTCACCTCTGGTGCAGCCCCCTGTGTTCTGTGCTGCTTCCACAGGCAGTGACCACACCTGGGGTCTGTGCTGGGCAGCTTTACAGGGCTGGCACTACCCCTGCTGACTGAGAGCTTTTGCCCACCAAGAGGCCAGGGGAGATCAGAAAGTCCACACTGGCACGTGGGCCAAGAGCGGTGACCAAAAGCGTTTCAGACGGCATTTCATTAATGTGCAGCCCGCAACTCTGAACCAGCATAAATTATACTGGGAAGATGAACAAGATGAGAGATCCTTCATCTTACCACAGGCAGAAAATACACTCAGACTCTTCCTCGTGGTGCCTGATGGTGCAGGAAGAAAACACAATGATTCACATCGTGCTGATTTGCTGTTGGAAGCCTCAGAGCTTACGGTAGGTCCTACTGATTTAATGCAGCATGCAGCAGTAACTAACAATGTCTCAGTGGCCTTGTGGAAGAGTTTGCTTGAAAGCAGTGAGTAGAGCTTTGAAAACATTTGCTTTAGCTGTATTTTATGCCATGCCAGCCCATGAATCTTACCTGAATGCTGCTGGTGTGTGTTGGACTCTCTCCTGTTGAGCTCCCAGAGCATGGGCAGGAATCACAGCTGATACAAGGATTAATCTGTTTCCCAGACACAATGCTGTGCTGAAGAACCATTATCCAATTACAACACACCCACATCACAGTAAGTCTGTGAGCACCTAGAAAGTTCTGACAACCTCAGCCATCCCCATTTATATTAAAAGCAGCAGAACAGATAATTCCTCTTTGCTGTTTAATTAGGCAAGGCTTGACAGAGGAAGAAGGGGCTCTGGATTTAACACACTTTGGGCTTTGGATTTTACTCCAGGACTGGTTTTATCCACAGTACTCTGGTTTTATCCCAGAGCACTTCTATCCCTTCCTTCACTACTGCTACCACCTCTAGAGAGTGCTGGTAACAGCACAGAGCCTTGAGTGATGTAAACCAGCAAAGCTCTTCCTGCCTGATTCCACAGCCCAGTGCACATCATTACAAAGAATATTCCCTCATCTTTCTGGTTTTAATGCTTTTTTTCCCTTAACATCAAATGACAACTCTTAAATTCACTTTAATTTTTTTTTTTTTTCACTTGAGAAACAATGATACCTCACCATCTCTTCTTCCTCATATGGTGTCCTACCTCTTTCAATATCCTCCAACTCAGGCTACAAATGATGAATATCATGCAGGATATACCATGAAACAGAAGAGTCTGGAAAATGGACAACACTGCCTCACCTCTGCTGCTGCCAAGATGCAGCTTTTTGCCCCTCTTAGTCTCTGTGTACAAATCCTTTTACTTTTCCCACAGAAGAGCACTGAAGAAAAACTACTTGGAAATCAGTGTTGGTGCTGTTTCTTTTCATTGCTTTGTTCAAATTCCTTTAATTTGCTGTATTTTTTCTGCTTTTAAAGAATTGAGAAACTTTACTAGGAGCACTGAGAGCAGTGAGAAAGCGTTCTTGCTGCAATTTGGCAATAGAATTGGATAACACAGTCACTGCCATTCCCGTGCCCAGTACTGTGCCACTTACTGCCCTCCCACACAATAACAAATGTACAGTTCACGATACAAGTTGTTAAATCCTGTGCTCCTGGCACATGGCAAGAAGGGAATTTCATTTTGCATTTTTATGAACTGTGTGTGCCTCCCTAATTTCCATCAGAATGCACGACAGGTCCCGTAAGAAAAAAAATAATTACAATGAAGCAACTCACCGAGTAAATTTGTTATGCCCTAAGTCCTGAATTCTCACTGAGCCTCCTTTCTCATGTACTTAACCCCTTTTGTTAAACAACCACCACTCACCAAGATCACTGCTGGTATCAGGGTGGGCAAAAAAAAAAAAAAACAACAACTGAATAATGTGCTGTAACTTATAGAAGAGATGGGAGTAGAAAACTGTAATAGCCTCTTCTGCATTACAAAACATGAACATAAGAACAAATGTGCTATGACCTGCCGGTGACAAATGAAGGTAATATAAAACCTTGTAAGATTTCGGCTTTATTAGCATTATTTAACTTTTGAGACCATTAAAGGAGGCATATTTGATGAATGCAGCTGTGGGGACAGAATGGTTTTTGTTATGAACGCCTGGTGTGGTACATAAGAGAAAAATTACAGGACAAAGCCAACAGCTGTACAGCTTGGGAAGAGCAGAAAATGTGAGGCCAAGGCGGTCAGTACTTTTTAACAGCTCAGATGTTACCAGGTAGAGGGCATCCATGATGGACACTGCTGGAGAAGTTCCCAACTCCCAGTGGAAATGGCTGGAACAGTTGAAGAGAAATTCAGATAAAAACATCCCATTGTCAACGAGAGCAGAAGTGTGACTTGATCACACTATGGGAACACAGTGAATTGCTGGAATGACACATAGTGCCTTATCAAATCTACTGTTAATCATCCCTTTATAGGCTAAAACTTTGCAGGAGACACTCCCAAGGATCCAGTAGTACCTCGTTTTCCAGCAAAAACTAAAAGGAGCAAACACCCATCTGCACAAAGGGCAGATTTGGATTTTGGTCTCCAAACTGTGGCAGCCAGATGTTGATAAAAAAACGTGATTTTTAACTCAGCACACACCTTATTTATCAAGATACAACTTTCAGAAACAAGCACTGGAACAGTTCCACTAAATACACACACCATATATTGTTCCCACAGTCAGTTAATTATACAGCTTAGTAGAAAAGCCTCGTTAATGTTATGCACTTTACATAAAGCATCTACATCAGTGGAACAGTATCTTGTAAAAAACACTTGCCTGATTAGCTGTGTCTTCTCTTTTAGAGACAAAAGAAAGCTCTGAACGACAAATTTTGGCCACGACCAACCAATCACACAGCAGTCGAAACCAAACATTTTTAAGAACAAAGACAGAAAAATCAAAAATTATCAGAAGAGCATCATAATAACAGATGGGCTATGTAAAGGTTTTATTTTTTATTTACAGCAAATATATTACAGTAAAAAAGGTTAACAGGACTCGTGGTTGTGGAAGGATGGTACGTATGCTTACATCAAAAAGGTTTCACTTCCTTGGCACTAACTGAACTGAATGTGAGGATTCAACACAAAAATAAGAAACAGAACATATATTAGGCAAACTCTAACTGTACACATCTGCAACTGGGGTTTCAATGCAATCCAAAGAACACAAACAAGTCATCAGGATGGCAAGAACTTTTTTGATGAACATGTCTAACCCTCAAGACAAGGCTGTCTGGCACCATTTAAAAGTTGCTGTACTGAACACACTGATTTTAAAGAAATGTCATAGATGATTAAGACACTGAAAATTCACTCAGCACAGTGAAGAAGCCCATTATCTTCTTTATTTCTTTTTTACTCCCACAATACCAGAGTGTTAAAAGGCTGCATGGCAGACAAGCTGGATGCAACAGCTGGAGGGTTGTGCCTGTCAAGCAAAGTGACTTGTAGCAAGAGATGTGCTTTCTGCAACAAACCAAATGATACACAGCTTGTGTGGCTTCAAGGAAGATGATCTAAGAACGACAAATGTTGAAGCCTTATAAGTTCTGAGAATCCTGAGAAAGGCAGGATCCAAATTACTCCAAGTGAATTCGGCCTTATACACAACAAAATTGTCCAGATACATCAACAGTAGTAAACAGAATTAATGCAGTGTTAATCTTTTTACATTTTAATGACTGGCTATAAAAACAGAAACTAGCATGTTCAAATCTGTTTATATTTCCTGAGCTTAGTTAAATGAAGAAGGAATGAACATTATAAAAATCCCAGTAAGTCACCAATAAATTAAAAATGTACATAACCACTATAGCTTAAGAAGCTCAGAGTGAAATCTGCCCATCCAGTATCTTTTTTTTTAGGAATCCTGTACAGAAATCATGCCATTAACTTCACCAGCAATACTGAGATGCTATGGAATTGTAGGTCTTTTTTTTTTCTCGCTCTTCCAGCAGATTGCCTGATGGCCTTCCCTAATCGAATCATATGAGAGCATTCAAAAACTGCAACCCTCTACTTGCAGCACGCAAAACAATGTTCTCAGCAGCACAACGTACTACTGAAATTCAAATTTCCCAGCTGCAGTTATTTGGGTGGGCTCTCAGCTCCCACACACAACATCACTACCCTGGCAGCAGGTTTGGAATCCTTTGGGAGAACAAACCAGGAGACCGGAGGAAAGACCCTCAGCAACGTTCATCTTAGCGGTTTCTTTAAGAGCCAACATCTTGCATTTGAGAAAAGCACTCGACCTACATGAGTCATACACATGTTTATTTATGCATGTTTATTTCCTGCATAGAGAATACTGTGTACCTTGGAATAAAACCCAAGCCTTGAGAATATACTGAGAGTATATTTGTAGCAGTGCTATGGAAGATTAATTCAAACCCAAACAATCAAACCCAACGGTCTCAAAGACTTGCAGAGCACAAACTTTGATGAAACAAACCACTTTTAAAAAAACCTGTCTGCTTATGGCATACGTTTATTTTATGGTGTAGGTAAAAGAGAGGTAGAAAGGTTTATCTCCTCAGTATCAGTTTCTGTGCAGTATTTATAAAGTATCAGAAAAAAAAAATCTATAGCTTTTCAGTGAAAATGTCAGCTTTTCTCCTAAGAATTATAAGCAATCTTTGCTTTCCACTTAAGAGCTGCTTTCCACTTAAGTGCTGCAAACTAAGTAACTGGAATCTGGTTCAGAAGAGCTATTCTTTCCATCAGCCTTACCACACCAGTTTTGTTACCAAGTTCTGCTTCTAAGAAGACATTACAGAAATACTCCTAAGGCTCAAAAATTCCTCACAGATACAAGCCACCAAATCATATTTACCAGCCAAATACTATCAAGCCTGCTCCTAAAAAAAGCCAGTCATGCTCGACTTGCATAATCCATCTTACGCAAGCTACCAAGAGGGACAGAGAAGAATGGAAGTATGGAAGGCCATGTGCCCTTCCCCTCTTTGGTGATGACCTCAGATGTGTGCACCACCATCACCCTGTCTGGCAGAGCATCCTTAAGCAGCTTCTCTTTCTGCCACAATCCATTCTCTGTAGCAGGAGGGTGGATGGTGCTTTAAGAACAAGTGCTCCTCAAAAAATGTAGGAAGGAAGACCTGGCCAGGAGACACAATTGAACAGAAACCATACTGGTAAGATAAATATCCATCTTTCCCTGGTGTTAAGACAAGCCTGTAGCACAACAGCTTTCACGACTGTCACCAGATAAGGGAGAGAGATGGAAACATCAGCTGCAGACATCAAGAGTGCGATCCAGAGCGCAGTGCATTTCCCACGGAGCCGAGAGCCTCGGGCCCTGCAGTGCCAGGGGAAGGCAGGTCAGAGGCACCAGGGTGGGATCTGCCCACAGGGGCTCCACTCCTGACCCCTGCTCTCTTGGCACTGCCAGAACTGATCTGTCTGTAAGAGAGGACCTGCCTGCTGACATTTCGGGGCACACGGGGCTGGAGCTCCAGCTTTATTCACATAGCAACGACTGTTCAAGGGTAGGATTTGAGCCATGAAAGTCAGACTGCTGCATGGTGACCTTTAATTTACCCAGTGAATGTTAAGCAAATTACATTAAATTAAATTCAGTCAAAGCAGATGCTAGCTTATTTATTAAAAAGCTCAGCTTTCTCTTTCTTTCAACTGGTTTTAAAGACCAGCAGCTCTCGGGAGCAGACCTTCACTCTTAGTCAGGCAAAAACAGCTCCACAGAGATGGCCAGAGGGACTCTCCTGTAGCAACATCAGCCTAAAGAACACCTGTCTGTCCCTAAGGATGCCCAGCAACAGCTCATGAGCACAGCAGCTTTGCCTCTTTGCTCCCTACCCTTCCTACCTGACCCAGGTCTTCTCCCTCCTTCCACAAAAACCACACGGGACTCACAGTGGAAGACAATTCTTCACTGCCAACATTGCCTTCTACTGTCAGGTATTTTAAGAAACCTATGAATTGATTAATATAAAAAAGTATTTACCCTGTTTCAGAAAACCAGTACTGCTCTGCAAATACATAACTTGTCATTAACTTTTGATAGGGTTGGGTAAGGAAGCTCGTATACAGTAACATGGTCGCATTCACAATCCAGGCTGGAAACTTTTCTTTCTGTCAGCTGTAGCATGATGAGACAACTAATGCTCCTGTACTCAAATAATGAACAGGCCCTGTCCTTCAACCTGCTCCCTTTCAGCAGCATGCCTAAAAGCAGTCACATAAATAAGAGATGTGTAGCTTTCAGCCACACAGGCTTCATGCACAGCCTGTTTTGTCTCTCTTCTTTTGTTCTCTGGAAACATTACTCTCATTAATTTAATTCTCCAACTATGATCCACCAAAATAAAAATAAATTCAAGCAGGAATCCAAACCGGTTATTGCTGGGTTACAGGTCAATGTAAACTGACCAGACCCAATGCTAACCTCAAATTCACTTTACAAAAGTAAGGATTATTCGATTACATTCGCTGACCATAGACAGCTTCTTTCACTATTCATACAGTTTCAAGACCGAAGATTTGCTGAGAACAAGACACAGTCCATGTCCCCTGGAAGTAAATGGAGCTAATAGCCATCATCTTCATCCATATCACAGCCATAATCTGAAACACACAAAGACAAGGGCATATAAAAATGCAAATATTCCGGGTAGATGGAAGACACAATACAAGTATTGCTTCTTTAAAAGTTGTTTCCTTACCATGTAACTACATGGTAAGTTTTGCCTTAGGCAAGCATTTGAAAAATCATCCATTTTCCTAGGCCTAAATAAGTTCTTGCATGTGCTTCCCTCAATGAAATAAAATTATTTTTAAGCATGTATGTGTCAATATCTCTTTACACTTGTCACTAGACCCTCATTTAGGAATACTTGGCACATGTGTATATGAAATACTTGGTTTAATTTAGAGGCTAAGGTGATCAAGCCTGATTGTCACAAGTGACTTGGCACACAGTGGCTGATAAGCAGCAGCATTACATTTACAAGTAGGCACGTTTTTCACTAGGCATAGGCACCAAGGAAAAAGCTGGTTTGTTTATATTATTCATGGATTTATGAGCTGAAATTGCAAGGGTTCAGAGATAGCTCAGAGTTCCCATCAACATCAAAAGAGTCATGGAATGAATCCTGACCAATGCATCTGACTCAGATCTCCCTTATCTTCTTACTTCTAAACTTAACATTTTTGCCCAGATTTTTTTAATCCAGTTTTGTTTTCTTTAACAATGCTGAGTGCAATGACTGTGTGCAGTGTGTCAGAAGGCAAGTCTGTATGTTTCTAATGCACCAATTTCTCTTCTGTGTGCTTCTGAATGCACTGACAGGGATATTTTCTGTTGTACAGATGAACCTATGGGTAATCATTACATATGAGCACTGAGGAAAGTTAAACTTTATATTCCAAATCCAATACAGGGTAACATCTCACCCAAAGAGACAAGCAAATGCTCTGAAGCAGAATTAAGTGTAATCTATAATGATTTGTGTAGAACGGGTGAAGTTCACCATCTGTAATTCATGTAGTTATCCCAGGCAGACAGGCTTAAAAGCCATGGAGAAAGCAGCTAGGAAAGAGTTATTTGTTGTGCTGAGCAGCTCTGCACACCTGCATTCAAATTCTGGGAATACTACTTTCCTTCTCCTTTTTATTTTTATTTTTTAACTCTAATTTTTCAGCTGTTGACCAGACCAGACAGGGAGTAGTGGAATGTTCTCAGAATGGTTCCAAATTAGTAACATTTACAAAAAAAAAAAAAAAAACAAAAAACAACAAAACCAAAACAAACCAGTGACCTTTATTCTATTTTTGTGGGGGGTTTATTAATAAACATAGACCCACCCTCCCCCACATGGGTGCCTTTTCTTGGGAACGTTATTCTAATAATAAATGCAGGCAACAAACTGTTTTTCCAACGGTTCAACAATTATTTTCCAGCAGAGAAATCAATTTAAAAGCAACAGGCGCTTTTGTGAAATGTATACATATTGTCCACGAAAGCCAACCGAATAGCGATGGGATGATTTTTGCAGTAAATAACATTTTAGTAGGAAACTTATTCCCATCTTGAATCTTCACAACCCATAATTAGCAGCTCTCATTTTAAAAATAAGTTTGTGTATTTTCAGAGCTTAACTTCTAAAGGGAAGTTTTTAATAAAGGATAAATGTGGATGTGTCCAGCTAGGAAAAACCACAGCAGAGAGGAGACTGCCTTTTCCTGCCAGCAAAGAAATCTAATTAAACCAGTGGCTCTGCTGGGTAACCCAAAGAAATTAGCACACATCTGTGTACCATACACGCACCACCAATGCCATTCCTGCACTTGGGGAACAACTGCTTCCTCCTAACACCTCCCCCAGAAACAGAGTGTGATGATTTGTTCTGTTTTGAGCTGGTCAGACACGTCCCCAGGGCTCATGGACAGCCTGGACATCACTGCAGCCTCCAGTGAGGAGGCACAGGGAGCAGGGATTCTGGAAAACACCTCAAACTTCAGTTTGATTTTGGGAAGGCCTCTTAGCCTAAAGCTCCAGGTGCAAAGTTTTCTCAGAAGTCTCTAATGTCAGGTTTCAGACAGGGGTGATCCCAGGCTTCCCACAGGAATGGGCAATGCTGAAAAGGCAGCAGGAGCTCTGGGACAGGGACAAGCAGGGGAACCCTGTGTGTCCCCACCCCTGCAAGAACAAAGCCCACAGCACCAGGAGATGGTAACCCAGCTCACCATTCCCTCCCATTAACTGCAAGGCGCTCATGCAGTGATCTTCATCTTCTTCTACCTCTTCCTCTTCCACCTCCTCCTCAGGGTTGTAAGCAACTGGGCCACTCTCCACAAGCACAGCTGCTGGTTTTTCTACATCAGAGGCTTCAGCCTGTGCATTTGGAAATGTAACCTGCATAAAAGAAGAGAGAACAGTAGAGCAGCCCTTCCTTTGGTCCACTATTTGCACAGAACTTTAGCAGCTTCCAAACAATAGGGACAGGAGAGATGGAAGATCATGTCCAGTGTTACAGGTTCAGCTGTTCTAATGAAAGTCTGAATGCAAGGCAGGCAAAACCACCCAGCTTTCACTTAGTTCAGAACCAAGCAACTGAAATATCCAGCAGTAACAACAGCAGAACAAGGATTCTCTGGCAAGTACAAGGGGAGGAGAAATTTGGGAGCGAAGGCTCCTCTGCAGAGCTCTGTGGGAAAACTTATAAACCTCTCCCATGGTGTGCTCGACTCACATCAGGCCTATTACAAAATAACAATGTTATTGACAATTTAATGATAGCAAAAATGTACCCTTCAAATCAGAAAAAGCCCAACATGTATTAGTTTTGACAGCTCTGGTTGGATTTATTTGGCGGCGCAATGAGCTGTGGAACAAATAGCACTCTGTAGACAGCACTTAATGTGATGGCAGAGCACTCAGTTGATAATACACACTGGCACCTGTAACACAACCTATGGAATTCAGCAGAATAATGATCTCCAAGCACTAACTTGGGAATCAATCATCAGCAGGACGTGTTCCGTACATGTTCCTCCCCAGCTGCTCCAAGGTGAGGCAGGACATGGCATGGAGGGAGAGAAAGGGCAACACCACAAGGGAACAAAGGTGAATTTGGAGTAGGTAATACTGTCTTCAGTTCACTAAGGAGAGATCTGGGAACAGGGCAGGAAGCAGCAACACAGTCTGTGCCAGCACAGCCCAGGCTCTCTCTGGTCTTTCTGATCTTTATTTTCATTTTCATGGTGTGCTCAGTCTGGAGCTCCACCTCCTTCTCTCATCCAGGGAAGAAACATCACGGGAGCTTTACCTCCATCAGCTCTGTAATATGGTCCTTTCCACACCCATTCTGTACTTGGGGGTTTGTACACTAGAGCCCATGGCACACAGAACCAGCCAAAATTGAAGAACCTTAAAGATTAACCATGAATGCTGTGTTGTCATGTGAAGAATTCTGAGAGGGAAGTACTGACAGTACCTGTCACCAGTCAGCTGTTACCAGCACCGAGTCACTTCCCAGAGTAAGAAAGAGGGAAAAGTCTGGGACCACTTCCTTGGAGGACAGTGGTGAGGTGCTTCTAAAAATGAAAGGTCCAAAGGAGACCAAAAACCCCCAACTCTGGTCCATACCATGAGAATAGTGCCACAGTGCTCTAAGTTTTAAATTAGCACACAGTTATGTACTGCTGCATGTTCTCCTATTCCATTGGCAGCAAGCTCTGATGAAATGCTGCAGTTTATTTTTATTTATTTCTTTATTTATAAATGTATTTACTTGGGATGCAGTAGCTCCCAGAATCCTTGTAACTCCAGGCACTTCAGAGATACACTGCAAGAGAAAATCCCTGTACCAGAAAGTTGATATTCTAATTATTCAAACATCAAAGCTGTTCCTGAACTTGTCATATACCATGACAGTCAACCTAAAGAATCTGCCCGAGTTTTTTCAAAGTCACCTCGGGGTTTGCTTCAATAGCTCATTAATAGGGCAAAAGACACCCATTAATTTTAATAGAAAATCAAGTATTTAGATATTTGGATCAGTCAAAGACAGGTTTTCATGATTTTTTAATGCTCAAATTAATCATATTATTTAGAGGAACTTCCCTCCAGTTTATATTTCCTACCACTGCTTTTGCCTCTAGAGTGATCAAATTAAGCCCATCTTGGTATAAGCAGAAATAGACACAACGGTTTCAGACAAACCAGCATCATAATATACATCAATTTATATATTTAAAAGTATCCATCTGCTCTGAAAAAGTGGGTGAATATAGAGGAGCTACAATTGAGTCATTATTTTTTTAAAATTGCACCACGCTAATTAAAATGTGACCTTCTTCTAATTACCATGTCCACTTCCAGACTGCTGTACTTCTAAAAATGTGCAGAGTTTTCTAATGAGCATAGAATAAGAAGTGAAAATGTATTTCCCTAGGCAGGATATCAAACTGTTTCTGAAAATCAATGACTTTTAGTCATTTTAAAAATAAGGCAGTCAAACAACACCTTTAAATAGAACTTCCTGAATTCATTTCCAGATGTCCTGGACTCGAGTTTGGCACTTAGCTTTATGTATGGATGGGAAACTGTCAAAGGTGCTAACCTACCCAAGGGAACTGGTTCACTTTCAGAAGGGTGTCAGTGTCACACGTTCATGGGCAAGAGGGACATCCTTTGGTATCCTGAATTTTTAGATATGCAGCAGACAGTTCATTGTACACAAAATGCCTGCGAATGCTCTGTACAGTGTGAAAATAATAGTGAAAGAGAACAGTTATCATTGATATCTGTTTCCATTATCTGATAATGATCATGAGCCCTTTGGGAGGTGCACAAAGCCACCCAAGGAGGGCTTCTGGCAGTGGCCAGTTACCAGCACTAACCTTTCTGTGGCACTATTACATTTTCAAACTAAACAAACAAAGCAAAGAGTAAGCCAGGCTGTATATGGTGAGCTCTTTCCACACTGGTCTCTGACAGAAACCCAGCCCATCCCTGGGATCAGCTCTGGCTGCACAAAAGTGGAGTTTGCAAAGTCCTTCTTCTCTGTGAGGTCAGTCCAAGTGCTCAGAAACAGGCACGAGCTCTGCCCTCTCCTACCCCTCCTGACCATTTATTTGACATAGACCTTCTCAGATCCTTGCAGGGAGTTTTCTCTTTTTGCAGTCCAATGAAGCATCATGAGGCTGTGCTAATGTTCCTAATGGATAAGATCAAGTCTGGGTTAGAAGACAGCCAATCTCAGCTTTGCAGTGTTCACAGTAACCAACTCCTGGCCTGCTCAGACACACAAGACTCACTTCTTTTACCCTTATCTACCACATGACCAGGGCCAGGCTGAAAACAGCTGGTGGGAATTTCCAAACTCAACCTGTTGCACCAGGAGAAGTGCTGGACTTTTCATACCTCTTCTGTGGCAGCCTTCTTAGCAAACTGGGTTGAAATCAAGGGTCTTAATCTGCAAAGAAAGAAAGAAAAAATGCTGAACATCAGAAAAGTTGCACAAGAGTGTGACACAGAGTATTCATGTTCCAAACAGTGAAAGCACTTTGCTAGTGTTATGTTGTGCAATTACTTTTTTAATGACTTAAGATAAAGAGCAGAGAGCCACAAATGCCACGATAATTAACGCACACATTCCCTCGGGAGCGTCTGTCCCAGATCAAGGTAATAATAAAAGATGCCAGCACAGTGGCAAAACCTCATCTCAAACTGCAGCCCCAGCTTCTCCCCAAGGTCTTTGAAATAGCTACGTTTGCCACATTTTACAAAAACCAAAAGAAAACCGATTTTTGGAGGAATTTCAGACATGGCAAGACTGGGCCACACTCTGATTACCGGGCACTGGTCTGCAACTGCTTCCCTGTATCTGATGATACATAGAGGATACCAGTAAGATAATGCATGCAGGATACCATAATCATCAGAGGCAAGATTTTAACCTCCAGCTACAGAAATCACAAAAGAAAACCACTACCAAAAAAAAAACCAAAACGAAAAACCCAGGGACCCTGAATACCTTGAATGAGAAATGACAGAAAATGAACACAAACATTTCTTAAAACTCTGCATCAGACGTGAAAGAGACCTGCATATTTGGGGAGAAGAGCTGGATCAGTATAACCTTACAGCTAAGTGTTAAATGTTATTACTTCTGAAAAACATTTCATAGTCTGTTGTTTCCTTACTGCCAAGAAGGCTGCTCTCAATCCATCATTTAGTGTTACTTTCTGGTCTCTCCTGCTCATCTAGATGTTTCTATCTAGTCACGAAGAGGATGACTTGCTTTCCACAGAAACCCTGCTCAGACAGCTCCTCAAGCACATCTTTTAACAAAGTCTAGGCAAACAACTTTAATGAATACCAATTTATGCCTCCAGAGATACAGTCTTTTATGATAAGCAGTATTTTACTCTCATTTTTCTCTTAGTCATTCCTCCTTGTTAACACACAGAAACTGGTTGTTTTCCTACTTATTTATTTATTTCAAATAATCAGCAGGAGGAAACAAAACCCCAGAGAATGAGCAGGGGAGACTCAGATCATTATCTCTGATGGTGGAGACAATATTAAAATACAAGATATGGCTAAGCTTCAAAACAGCTCAAAAACTGATCATCTCTGAAAGGCTTTGCAGGACCCAAAAGGCATTTCAGCAACTCAAGTAATTGAAGGTGCCTCCTCCCAACAGATCAAAACAAAAAGAAGCTAAGGGAATGTTCCAGGAGCTGCACCACTGAAGAATCCAGAACACATTATTCTGCTACAGATACCTCTTGTCATATTATATAATTACAAAAAAATTTCAAGATAGAGATTCTCTTGACCTAAATAAATACCTATTATTTACAAATCCTGGTTGACTTCTGGGGTCAGAGAGAATATATTTGAAGGCATGGACACACTCCTCCCTATGTGCTCAGCCTTCTCTTTCCATTATCTAACCCCAAGTGTAGAGTTCTCACCTTTAAATGCTGTCTAGTCCAACCCCCTGCAAGGAGCAGGGATACCTTCACCTGACCAGGTTCCTCAGAGCCCTGTCCAAGCTGAGCCTGAATGTTTCCAGGGACAGGGAATCCACCACCTCTCTGGGCCTGTGCCTGTGCCTCACCACCCTCAGAACAAAAAAGTCTTCCTTAATTCCTGAGATTTGAGAGTACCTACCTACTTTCAATTGCTGTTTTCCAAAACATAACCCTGTTTAGAGGCTTATAAAGATATGATGCAGAAAAGCCAAAAGGTTGCGTAGCTGAAGGATTCTAATTACCACACAGGTTGTGTTTCACTGACATGACTGAAAAACACCCAACTCTGCTAAGAAATGAAGGACTTTTATTTTAAACCCGTAGTCATGATTATTGCAATTAACACTGTACCAAAGATAGCACCTTTTCCCTCCTGCTACCCAAAGACATCAGACCTCCCTGGAGCACCCTGAAAATATTTCCTCCCCCCAATTAAAATCAAGCTGTTGAGTAAGACTCACAAGGTAATCAGAAACTGCTGACATTTCTTTTAGAGCAAATTATACATGTGCTCACACAGTGAAGAAAACAATCACAGCTACAGGAAGCAGAGAGTAAACATTCCAGTTTCATTTTAATTAAAATGGTCCCCTAATGAAAATAAAAAGATTCACGTTTATGAAAAGCCTATTTGCAAAAACTTTAGTGCTACATCCAAAGGCCCTTCTATACCATTTCTCAGCAGCAAGGGAATCTCACACCCAAGCTGAAATTAAAGCTGTATTTCTGTTCCACGAGAGCCGCTCACAACGCGCACGTCTTCGCTTCCTTACTACGAACACAGCACCGCCATCTGATTTGGGCAACGCAGTTCCTCTCTCAGCATAGTGTAAAATGCATCCAGGAGCCGTGGGGAGGATCCTGCTCCTGCCATGGATGGTCAGCACCTGCTGCAGGCCAGTTCCAAGGGGGTCACCCATCACCTGGGTGGAACGGCCTGGCCCACTGCCCCTCCACACTATCCACTTCCTAAAACACCAGCCACGACACCAGAGAAAGGTAAAACCATGGCAAAGAGACACAAAAACTTATTTCCCTGCTGCAAGAATGGCTTCGATTCAAACGACAGCAATAAAAGTTATAAATATATAACTCCCTTGGCTCTCCTTATGCCTGTGGAGAACCCTACAATTACTGTACAAAACCGTTTAAGAAGGTTTTATAGTTGGGGGGTTGTTTTGTTTCTTAAATGCCCCAATGTCCTGACCTCCTTTAACCAGAGCAGCTGCTGCCACACCAGCCATATGGAGCAATAAATTACTGGCTGCCACGGCTACAGATAGGGGCTCCTTCTGCTGTCTGGCTGCACCTCAGAGGGTGGAAAAAAGTGTCCTCACAGAAAAGCATGACTGCTTTTGAGGTTGGGATAGGTCTGGGTATTAATGATCAAAAAGCACCTTGATAAATAAGTAATTGAAGTATCTTCCCCAACTTTCACTGGGCATGACTCGATCTTATCTGTAAAAGTCTACCAAGGGACACACATGCACATATACACTACCAGAAGAAAGATCCTGTCCATCACAGTCCAGACTGAATTAGAGGTTCACAAGCTCCACAAACAATAACATCCTACATTAAGGTACAATTCCATACATACTGAAGTGACAACAGCATCCATTTAAAATGTAATGTGACTGGGAAATAATGGGGCTCCTGGTCTTCCAAAGTGTGTCAGCTGTCGTTCGCTATTTATGATGACATTTAGTTTGGGGCATTTTCCTTATGAACTTTGCAAATTAACACAGTACCTTGTGGGAGGGAGTAACAGAATGGGCAACTTCTCGAACAGCAATATGATCCGTAAAAGGGGATAAAAAAGATTTCACACAGCCCCAAGTGTGTTACATCCACACTTCAAACTACTTCAAAAATTATGCAGATCAACTAATGCTCATGTCAGCCAACACATAACACTGGAAGCAGATTATCTTGACATGTTTGTGACAAAAACTAATGGCATGGTACAAGGCATCAGAGGCTTCTCCCTGCCGAATCTGCTCCGCTCTCAGCTGAGATGTGTGTGATAACGTCTGGGTTTGTCCTCCAGCTTAACAATTTAAAAGAAGATTCAATATAATAGCTCCTGACAGGGCTGCAGATCACACAGACTGAACTTTCAAAGTGTTTTTCTCTGAAAAACAAGCTGGCTGTGACAAACAACAGTTTTTATTTTGCTTATTATTTAATAACAAAAGATTACACGGCACAGTACATAAAAGAGAAAGCGCAGTGAGAGGTAATAAACCCACCTCACTTGCATCAGACTGTTCATCCACCAAAACTTTGACAATACCATAACAATCTCCTCAGTGCAATCCTGCAAGTAATTTGGAAACTCACCCAAAGCTCTGCTTCTGACTGAATTTTAATTTAATCCACCCATGTAGGGAACATCTTATTGCCGCTTACCGCCCATACTAATTTTGTACACGGATGGTCCCAGAATACACAATGGGAAGCTGAGATCGAACAGAGCCCACAGCCACAAGCCTGCAGTGTAATTAGGCAGGTCATCCAAGACAACTGCCCATGAAACCAATATATCCACACACAGGCCTTTCATGTGCAGGGACAGAAAAACTGTTGAGAAATGACTCAACAAGAGACAGGTCAGGTTCTTCACGCTGGCCAAGATCCTCCTCTCACCTGAGGCCAGATGGTTTTGCCTCAGGAGATCAGTTTACTAGACATCTGTGTGAGAAGGAAATTAATATAAATGTTTATACAGGCGAAGAGTGCCCTTTCATTAGGTACTGTCAGTGTTATCCTTACCAGAAAGCTGGGAATTACCTCTCTGCAAGGACTTAAAGCTCTTCTTGGAAACACAACAGCATGAGGAGATACTGACCCACTGTCCTGCCACTGGCTCAGGACAAAGGGGTGACCCTCCCAGACTTGGATGACTGCTCTTTTCCAGAGGGCAAAACAAAGGCTGCAATGACAACCATAACCCTGGAGCACTTTGGGGTCTGCACATCCAGCCGTGGATCCCACCATCTCCCATATCTTCTTCTGCCTGAGAGCCAGATGCTCACAGGAGCCGTTCCCACCACTCGAGAGGAAGTGGAGGCACACAGCCAAGGCCATGGCTGGCCATGACACCCATGAACAGCAGCATGATGCCCTGAAGACAGGGGCTGGGGATCAAGGTGTACTGCACCACCTCAAAAGTCGAGATACAACCACGGACACCATCATGCTCTGCAGAATGACAAAGCACCTGTGATGCTTGCACCTTGAAACAGTATGTGCCTGAACACAAGGTAGGCAGGTGGTTTTGGGTTTCTCAAGGTCAGGCTCTTCACCCTGTTCAACTCACTATCACTGTGAAAGCCCCAAAGAGTTTCCCTGAATCACTCCCCCAAGTGCCAGGGCTGCAGAGACCCCAACTAATGGCAGAAAGACTGCAACTAAGAGCATGTGCAAACTGCAATGAGCTCAGCTCCCACACGGCGAGGTCCCTTTGGAGATGGCTCAGTGCTGCCAGCTGTACAGATGGGACTGATAGAGCAGCAGGCAGGGTCTGAACCCTCCTGGATATGAACAGACAGCTAAGCCAGGTCCTGCTCACTCTGCTCCAACACCCCTGCGTGGGCTCCAACTCCACCAACAGTCAGGGCTTTTGTCCAGTTTTCGAGCAAGCAACACTACAGAAAGCCATTTCAAGCAGGAAAAAAAGCAAACTGAAGTTGACAACAAAACCTGAAGTGAAATGAGGAATTGTTCCCACTTCTGATTACCACTCAGGCCTCTTTCATGCTGGATCAGAGGAGCTTGGCTTTCACCCATGCAGCACCGGACAACACGGCACTGAGAACATCTCCAGTGATAATGAGAGCAGCCTCTCCCAACACCTGGAACTGAGCACTGAGGGGCCAAAACCCGCAGGAGGAAACTGGAAAAAAGTAAGAATCTCTACCATTCACTGCAAAGTAGACTTACCAGTGAGGAACTAAGCACCTACATCACTCACCAAAAGGCTTTTGAAAAGCAGGAACTTGGCTAGTGTGTCGTGAGTTAAACACCAATTTCAGGCTTTTCAGACAAGGGCAGGGGCTATGACATCTGTCTTCAATAACCCAACTCAGAGTGGGCAATATTTTTCTGCATAGCTGCAGCACTTTTTCCTCAATTAGATGTTGGAAAATAGCAATTTGCTGATCTTCCCACTGACTAAACCAACAGATTTTCAACAGCAAAAATTAAAAGAGCAACATATAAGGCCACCTCATTGGGACCAAATGAAATTATGCTCCTGCAGCAGATCCCAAACAATATCGGCACATATCTGTTTCTAAAGGAAATTGCTGCAGATCATGGGAAATTACAATTGCTTCAGGACAAGATAGGCTGACTGATCTAATATTTCTGGTTGACACACCTTCTTCCTGGGTTTGTCAATAAAAATACTGATGAGCTCATCTCTCCACAGGTCAGGAAACTATTAGTCAAAAATATGCTATTCCTTTCACCATGGAAATTTTTCCAGATGAAATGATGGCAACAAAGCAAATCTGCACCTTGCTGAGAAAAGCTACTTAAAATAAGGAAGCTATGAAGCATTTTAATGAAGGTAAATGAGTAATCATAATGGTCTCAGTTAAGCAAGTCTAATGGCAGTGTCACTTTTAAGACATGGGCGTGAGACAACTCGTGGTGAGAATCCACATGACTTAACTATCATGTAGCACCATCCTTCAAATGGCAACAGTGCAGAATGCAACTGCTATGGCAGAAAGAACCATTATTAGCAGATAAGGCAAATAAAAATAACTCTAAAATGGTGCTTGAAACTATAGTAACAAGAAGTGAAACTTTATAAATTAAATGAACACATTATCATCTCAACAGAAGGATTATGCTATTGAAAAATTCTCATCAGTGTCACTGTTTCTGGTGCAAATATATTTTTCTAGACTCAAGCAAAGAGGATTACAGATATTTGCTTTTGGACAAGTGTTTTGATCAATCCTAACCTCATGAAAGCTTCAAATGAGGCAAAAGATAAAAAGAAAACACCTTAGTAACCTGCAGTCTCTTGGAACAATTCATTGAGGTTGTTATACCCAAAGGTGATGCCAGATCGATCGCTGGATCTTCCCTGTTGACATTACAAGGACAAAAATCAAGCCAGACAAAAGAGTAACTCACTTCTTCCACACCTCCAGCAGCCTATATCACCAGGCAAATTCAGTTTCTCTCATCCAATTATGTAGGCAAAACTAATATTTCAGAATTCAGGCAACTATAGATTCATACAAGTAATCCATCAAGGAATAAAGATGGATGACTGATTCTTTTTTTTTTTCCTTGTGTCTGGTCTATTATACATTAAAGAGCAATTTCACTGGCAGCCATCTGGAAATCAATGTATTCCAAGCTTTATTTTATGATTACCAACATTCCCCTTCGTAACTCATTTCTAATTATAAGCAATAAATCATTCCTTCTTGCTTGTAATTTATAACAGCCAATTATGGCAAACCTCTTATTTAAATAGCAAATCTCACTGTAAAACATCACATATTTTGAGGTATGCACAGAACATCTAATCAGGCAGCCAAATGGTAGAACAATGATTTAACGTGGGTTTTGCAACCACCAAAAAGACACAAGTGGAGGAATCCACCTTCCCCTGTGAGCTGTACACACCAGAACTTTTCAAAACTGAAAGCACAGGTCTCATGTGCCTGACTTGATGTAGAAGAGATTTACATTGCAGCAATACTTGAGCCAGGACACAATTCAGGGAAGGCTGATGTCAAGGATTCCCTTTACTGTACCAGGACATGAATAGAAACTGTGGCAGACAAAGCTGTAGGTTGGTTAAGTAAGAACTTCTGGGCAATGTCTAGTTTCATTTCAGGAACCAGTGAAAGAACACAGCTCTAGATTTAATATTTACAAAAACAACTCAAGTAGCTTTTCCCATGTCTGGATTTGTGTTTGAAACTGGCTGGCCTCCTCCCCACAAGCCAAAGGACTCCCCCATGCACTGCCTAGGTGCTCAACATCACACCTACTCCTTGTTACATCGGTTTTGTAGGTGTTAGCATAGAGCACGAGCAAGGCACTCACTCAGATCACTTCTCCCCATCCCTCCGAGCCAGGAGAGGATCAGGCAGAACAAAGCAATCAAACAGTCGGCAGAGAAAAAGTGTCACCAAATAAATCCAGATTCTTCCTTCAGGAGCAGCCTTTAATGGTGCTTTGCTATGGCAACCCTTACCAACAGAACACTAGCAAAGAAATGTAGTGGTGGATGTCAGATAAGACCAAACAGGGTCAGTCCAAAAGCACAGGCAAGGACACAGAAAAAACTTTAGTTATATTTGTTCTTCATTGTAGGTCTGAGTAACAGGCATGTGAGTGCAAACACAAGAGAGAGGCTTCTTATAAATAGCTCTGCTGGGATTTGTCCGTTAGGAAAAAAACCCTCACTCTTGTCAGAAAAGTATTTGATACAATTTTGGATACAGAATTTATTACATGAGAAACTGAGCTCAGGAACGTGGAAGTGGTTCCCACTGAGATTTTATTCGGTCATCACACAGCTCGAGTCTGTTCCAGCTTCACATCGTGTCATCTGGTAAGCGTTTACAGTAGGAATCTAGGGAACTGGATTTGGAAAAAATCCATCACAGTTGACCTAAATCTGATCTGACCTGAATAATCAAACTGAATACCAAATTCAAAAATGGCTAGACAAAAGAGAGGAGTGGGAATTCTTCAGCTGCAGGAGTTATCTCACTCTCTCCTCGGCCATACATTGGGTTAGACACCCCTTTTCTTTTCCCAAACAGCCATGGTGATGGAGGCTATGTGAAGATCCCCATCCAAAGGTGTCGAAGACAAATGCACAAGTGCTGCAGGCTCCACCACGTTCCCGTTCCTTTTGAGATACCATTCACTCATGAGAGAACGTGGTGGTGCATTCCTCTCTGGCAGGCTGCACTATGATCTAAGCAAGGCACCTGGAAATAGGCAATGGAAGATAGCAAGTGAAAAAGAAAATCCGAAGAGAATGCTTTGGATGGGCAGTGGTGACCATGTCAGTGCCATCTGGCTGTGTCTTTGCACAACCATCCCAGAGGGTGGCCTTGGCTGATGTGGTGCTGCAACAACCATGGGGAAATGTTCTGTTAGACCCACGGCCATGCCAGCCCTCCCTACAACCACATGTCAAAGCGACAACCTGCCTTGTCACCAAGCCCTGCCCATATTGCTGCTTCAGGGTCTCAGAGGGTTACACTGCCAGTGCTGCTTTATTGCTGAGAGACTGAGCTGAAGATGTACAGGTGCAGCACCACCTAAGCAACACAGAGCAACTCTCCATGGATGGATCATTATTTATAGAGACCGTGTAGTGATGTGTTCAACAAAAAGTTTCACCACTTTCAAGATTCCTTGTCTTCTTTTTATGATAGATCTAAGTATTATTTATTAGTCTTCTCCAAACACAAAGCTCAAAGGCATTTTAACATCTGGTTTATTCTCTCAGCAGTGAGAACAAGAACACTGAAGAAAACTAAAAAATCACTGGCTTGATGTCGGTGAAACTTGGGCAGTATTTCTGGCAAAATCTTTGAACAAGGATGCAAAAAAACAGCCTGTAGAAAACTAAAGGGAGGGAAAAACAGACACCAAAGCCTATAAATTTCATTTTGAAAACAAGGCGTCATTCTTACTATGCCTGTGGATGTGTATCTTCCCCATACAAAGTTTTAAAAGCTTTATATAAACTATACTTCTAAGCAAGCTTGTAATTAGCTAGGGGCAGGCTTGGCTTTAATTACAGCTTGAAGAGGCACACATTATGGAAATACTTAGCTAATAACCACAGCGATGCTCTGTTGATGGCTGAGGTCAGGCCAGCATGTGATTGCCATGTAACCACCTGAGTACTTTCTGTCCTGTGTAAACTGGGCTCCCTAATGAAGGAGCAGGACCGGTCTGTCAGGTCTTCCTCCCTGCTCTGCCATACAGGCTAAGCCAGGCTTTGCTGGCAGCAATGCTGAGATGTCCGGAGTGCCTGCATCTGGCCTCCCTGCTCCTTACAAGAATGCTGTGGGACACCTGTTGTCACCTCACCTGAGATGCTGTGCAAAAGGAACTGGGAACCTGCAGTGGAAGATGAAACTGCACCATTTCAGCATCAGGCAAGAACAGCCTGCACCCAGTGCATGAGTTGGTCAGATACCAGCATACACCGTGAACACATACATATTAACCTGTACAGCTTTTTTCAAAGTTAATACGAGGTTGATCCCACATCCCATCCCAAAAACCCAATCGGATAGTCTACAGGAAGAATATACCTCCAGTACCAAATTCCTGCAAGTTCACACAGATCTCTCACAATTTTGGATCCAACCTTTACTGGCGTAAGAAAGGACCAGAAAGTAAACTGTACTTTATTCCAACCTCAGAAACTGCTTGCCTGGCAATCTCTACTTGAGTATAAGTATGCATGGATAATTAAGTGCAAAACCAATACAAATCACTGGGAAAATGGCTATTTACCATTGAATGTGACACAAGCTTAAAATATGCATTGCTACACACTGTGGGTGCTTGCTCATACACTCTGTCATGTACCAATGAATCGCTGAACTGGGTCACAGAAGCCCTTCATGATCTAGAAGTCCTGTCTCCTTCACAGTGCATTTGGTACAGATAAAGAGATGAGTATAAAAATGCAGCCACATTTTTCTACAGAAAGGAAATTCCAAATGGAAATGTTATAAAGGAAAACAATACTAATTGCTGTTTTAAAATCTGTGCACAATGCGTGCAACTGCTTCTGAGAGGCTGAGAACACTTGTCTGCATGTGGGGAGCAGACAGCACCATCTTCCCCAGGGTGTATAAGGTTGCACATCTGTGGTGACATTAGATGAGCTTTGCAGGGGATCCTATGTGTAAAACAAACTTACTTGATAGTGTCTTGCTTTAATACACCTTAATACTAGTGTTAACAGATAGAATGATCCAATAGAAACCTCACTCTAGCTGCAGGGGAGATGCCTCTCACAGCCTCTCCTGCTGGTTTAAACTGGATCAACTGGAAAACCTGCCCAGGTGAAGACTATTGCCTGCAGTCAGCTGCACGTGGCTGGTGAACAGGGGGCAGCTCTGGGCCACCAGTCCCTAATCTGGCTCAGTCAAAACAAGCCAGGTCAGCCTAAGGAGACCTCTGCTAACTATTACCTTTGAAATTGGTGGAGTTTTCACAACCAGTTGAAGGGAACTTGCACAAGCAGGTCAGGCAGCAGATCTGAGCACGGGGAAGCTGAGTTCAGCTGGGAAGATGTTTTCCTGACCTTGGCTTACAACCAAGGCTCCCAACACCTCCTCTGCACTGAGCCTTCACCTGGACAGGCGGAAGGCTGACCCCAATCTCCAACATTCAAATGAGCAAAACTTCTGTTAACTGGGAATCAGCCACTCCCCGTCAAAGTGAAACACGGCAAAACCCGTGTGTCAAGATCAGTTTAAAAATCCTTACTCCACCTCAATTTTTTACTCAACCCTTACAAGAAATTGTGACCCCTGGTGCGTAGTTCTTCAGCCAACAAAAATCCAGCTTCAGAGAAAGGCCAATGTAAAAGCCAGGCAATTCCTCCACTTCAGTATACCTATGGAAGATGCATTAAAAAGAAAATTACTGCAGCTACAAGGCTCCATTCAAAAACCGCTCGTGCACATCCTCAACTCTGTGTGCACAGAAATACTGAGGGGCTGGGGTTGTCCTTCAGCACTGTGCTGCTCCAGCTGAGAGGGAGTCACATAAATGCTGTGTAAGCTACACTCCTACCACAATTATTAAGATATGGGCTGTGAACAGTAAAAGAAGTTCAACTGACCATGAAATGTGCAAATACTACAGTAAATAGATATTTATACACTGTCTTATTTATACAGAATTCCTCCTTCCCATCCTATCATTCATATTTTGTCACAGTATTGTGTCTAGTTTTTCAGACAATTTTGGACATATAACATGTTATAGTACAACTCTAGTGACAATGTGTAAAATCTGAGACAAATGCTATCCATCTCAAGTAAATCCCTTGCTTCTTCCTTTGTACTTAGCAGAGCTTGCTCTCCAACCCTGTGAAATAATTGTATTGAACAGAGAAGACAGTAATTCCCACTGTAGTTCAAACCCCTCTAAATACTAACCCGTGTTTGAAGATCAATTAAAAAAAATGCACTTTCAGGTTACGCTTCTGCCCCTTTCTTTTTTTTTTTTATTTTTATTTTGAACTTCAACTCCTCACATTAAAAATTCACAGCAAGGAAACCAATATTCCTGCAAGACCTGGGCTACTTGAAGTGAAGTGCTCAGCAGCATTGTGAGGCTGGGTATGCACAGCCCCTTTCCAGGCTTTGTGCCGCACGCACCCTCTCCAAAGGGAAGGGGCTCCCCGCCGCACACAAAGACGGGGCTGTTTGGGCTGAAGTCACAACTTCAAAGACCAGCAGCACAGAATTTGCCAACTTGCTTGGCCATTCAAGCAAATGTCAACTGAAACAAAAGCACACCGAGGAAAAGTTGTTACCGAACGCCACGCTGGGAAAATAATGCAAATTTGTATCAATGATCAACTTAGCTTTAACTGAGCCTAATGAGCAAGTTGCTTACGTTTGGGGTTTTTTGGTGGGTTGTTTTTTTTTTCATCACCACACTCATTTTGTTCTCTAAAAGGATTTCTGAAGCATCAGTTTCAGGAAAAAACTTGATTTAAAAAAAAAAACAAAAAACAGTGACAGCCTCCCCTGCTTTTTAAAAGAAACTTTAATGCATAACATTTAGATCTCCTACATTCTGTACTTGGTCAAAATATGCAGCAAATGCCTAAGAAGTGCTTGGCCCCGGGGAGACAACAGTCTGCACAGACTCACTCGTAACACACGCCCGCCTTTCAGCTGTTTAATCTCCATACACTGTATTTCCTTTATCAGCATGACAGCATCGCTCCACTTTGCCTTAGTTTTTTGTGTCTACAGAGTATCGTGAGAACATCAATACTTGGCAAGCTAACACTTGGGCTTTTAGCATGACATCACAGATCTCTGGGTTACTTTGCTCTGTTGGTTAGTAAAATGTTACAGCAAATAAATAGTTGTATAAAAGAGGGCTTTTTGTTGTGTGTGTGTGTGTTTTTTTTTTTTAATGCAATTTAAGAGCTATATTGCAACATAAACACTTTTTACTGTGCATGTTTTTATAGAAAAAGTTTTACAGAGTAAAAGAAACTGAATCAGATTTAAACACATGCACAATAGACTTACATTAGAAATTAATTTGGTAGCAATTTATGGTCCTTTGGTGTGAATTTTCACAGTCACTCTTAGAGCAAGAATGTATAAATTCAGAAGTGTTACGTTTTGCCTGGCCTCAATGGGGAAATTACAGCTCTAAGGTTCTTGTTACCTCTGCGCTTTTGAGTATTAATAATTTATTTGAAAATCTTAATACAAGAAAGCAGCCTAAACCTCTTCAATAAAATACACGTTTCTACCATGAACACACTTCACACATAGGTGCTAAAACCAATTGCCAACGCTGGCAGAAGCTGATCAATCCAATACTGAATTCATTTAGTGCCTCTACGTCTTCCCATTGGATTCTGACGCCTATGCAAGCAGTCCTAACATTCAAATTCCCCATCCATCTCACAGGATAAATATGAAAAAATACGCTTCAGAGACGGCATACGAGTGATGTGGAGTTTGCACCAAATGGCAGCACCACGCAGAGAGCCCGGGAGCAGATTTTTCTCATCTCTCAACAAAAGCAGTCTGGAGAGGCTGCTGAGCGAGTGCTGTCCCTGCAGTCATGCCCTGGGCTCCTGGCCCACCAGCCCTCCTGGCAGCACAAGGGGTGTGTTTGGCAAAACCACAGGGGAACAGCTCCCCTCGCCTGCCATGCGCCGATCCCTGCGATCCCCCCGCGGCCCCCATTACCAGCCGTCGGTGTTTAATGCACTTTAGTTCAGACACAAAATCCACGGGGTGTTCCAGCCCCCAGGAAGCTCAGGGCACAGACTCCTGCAGACATCACCTGAACAAATCCTCCAGGATGATGCAGGAGAGGCAGGCTGATGCTGATGCCTGACCCACCACACCCAGCTCTGCCCTCCTCTCATTTCCCAGTTTTCAGAAGAGGACTCCATCAGACTCATCCCCACATCAGCAACAGCATCTCAGACCCAACCAAACCTGACTGCTCCCAAATGCTGATATCCACCTCGGCCAGGAAGCACGTCCAGGTGTGCGCCCTCTTACACAACCAGCATTAGTGCAACTTGGCTTTTGCTTTCCTTTCCCTCACACATTTCAACATCACGGTTCAGATAAGATGATGTGAAAGCCCCTTACATTTTTTAAAGGACAGCAACACCCCAAGTAAGTGTCTTTAGCAGCAAGAGCTAAAAAGTTAAGACTCTACCTGTCAAACTGCAACTCAAAGTTGGCTTTAGTTCTGACATGAACAGCATGCAAGCCTCATATTTATTAAAAACAGATGAAACAAGTCCCAATTCTTTTTGAATAGCAAAACTACTGAAGAGACCTGGTGGAGTTTAGCACAGTGGGAGGTTTAGTTGTCTATCACCACACGTTTAAACACTTGAGGTCTCTGCAATAAGTGTTGAATTGAATTCACCATCAAAAGACAAAATCCATGTTCTGTCTGCCAAAACCTTTAGCAGCCTAAACAGAAAATGTCAAAATTGATTTTCAGCAAGGGTATAGAAATAAAATCCAACGTTTTCAAGTCTTTAGGGGATAGATAGATAGACAGATAAACACCATGACAGACAGATGAATTTACTGCTACAGGTAATTTTTTATTCCTCCTAAGCAAAAATCAGGCTTCAAATGGATTGTTACAGTTAAACAGATTAAGAAAAAAACCCCCAACTAATGAGTAATTTTATTGTTAAATTCTCTGGTCTGTCATAACCATCGGCCTAGAGGTATAAAGCAAGCAGATTTTTTTTCTAAAACACTACTGTTTTATTTGCATTAAGGTTAAAGAGCTTCCTCTCTCCTTGACTGGTGTCAGATGTAGTAAAATAAAACCGTTTGAAAGGAGAAAAAAAAAAAACAACCCGCTCAGAGCGATTAAAAGTGCTGTTTTGGAGGCTCTTTTCCTCCTTTTCCACTTCTCTGACAAAGTCATGAACTATCTTTGGGCTCACTTCTCACCACAGAGCTGTTGCTGGGGTTTGCCTGCAGTGCCCTCCCAAACCCCATCCCTCTCAACCCCTGGCCAGCTCCAGCTCTCCCCATTTGCTGTGGGAGAAGGTGGGGCTGGTGAATTTGCAGATTCCCTCTTCCCTCTAAATTTAGCACGGGTTTAAAACTCCTGATTTAAAGAGTGCAGTGAAACACAGAGCAAAGGAAAGGCGAGCCAGTGTCCGCAAACTCTCCAGGTTGACTCCCAGCATTTCCTGAACACAGGAGTGGCTGAGCTGACAAGCTGCCTGCTCTGCTCACAGCCAGGCTCCCACATTTGAGAGGACTGTGAAATAAGCAACTTCATAACACTGCTGTAAGGCAATTAATGCTAATATTAGAAAAAGGAATTTGAATAATCGGGCTCTGCAAAATGCAGGCTTACTAAGCAGCAAGCTGGACTGCTTTCAAACCTACCCTGTAACCTGTTTTCATACACTTTTGAAATGAACAACTAACCTGCACCCAGCATCAGATTTTAGTTCCCCCCTTCTGTTTGCGATACTAAAAAACCCAAACAAACAAACTGCTCCTACTTGAAATGGTAAAACATCTGTGAAAAGGCCACCAGAGTGGGAAAATAATTAGCTGATGGTTTGTCTCTTTAGGACTAAACCCACTTTAACAGGGTCAACAGGAGCAATGGGGGAGAGAGGTCAAGACAGCTCCACACCAGCACGGCTCTGGGTTGCAGGCAGGAGCTTTCGGCTGCCCCCATTCCAAGGAGCATGTGACAGCCCCACTCATGCAGGAGAAACAAACTAGCCCTGGTGATTTACAAATCCCTTTTATGATGTTCTCAAACACTTTTGCGTTTCTACTTGTGTGAGTGGCCAGAAAAAAAACCCCAACTTTTCAGGCGCTGACTTCAATGGAGGGAGTTGAAACTGGCCCAGCCTGGCATCCTCATCCTCCCCTCTCACCCGTTAGTGACTGGGACATGCAGCACCCTCTGCTTGCACGCAGTTATGGTTCACCTCCAGCTACAAAAGATCCTTGGAAGTGAGTAAATGCCTCACCATCACCATTTCTCTCTTTCTTCCAGTTCATGAGTGCCCTAAGGAAGAAATTGAAACTTCATCTAATCAGACACAGCTCCAAAAGGAGACAAAGATCTTAATTCACTTCAGTATTTGGCCTTGAACCTGTATTTTGACTACAAATGTTTGCTGTCTTCCAACACAGCACCCAACCTTACCACCACCGAGGCTCCTGCTGTCCCACCAAAATTAGCCTTTTCCTCAGCTGTATCCCAGCTCTACCATTCCATATGCTGCTGTTTACATCATCTACACTCCAAAAGCTGGCACACCTCCTGTCCATGGGCTCCTCACACCACACTCTGGATGGTGCTTCAGCATTTCCTCTGGATCAACATCACTATGTTCTCTCCTGCTGAAACCACACTAATGACTCCCATTCTCTCATCTGCAGAAGCAAATGGTTCTCCAAGACAGGCCTAATGCCTCCCTAATCCGTCACATGCTGCTCCTCCAATGAGTGGCCCAAATTGGTCTTTTTGTAGAGCCGCGTATCTAATTTGCAGTCCACTATCTCTATCTTTTTCAGCCTTATGGCTTTTACAGCTTCTGTTCCCATGTTCGTCTGCGTTTCAGATTGTATTTCTTCGGATGCATTAGCCTGGATGTTCTCCAAGATGCTCTTTTTTATTTCCTACTCTTGGTTATATTTTTTTTTCCTTAGCAGCACTACTTTGCACAGTCATTTTCAGTCAACTTTGCTGTATGACTCACTTTATTGTCTCCTGCAGATTTCATTAGTGTAGTTTTCCAACTCATTATGGGGTAGGACTGAATTTCATGCATTGCTCAAGCTTTCCACAAAACATCTTCTTGCAAGTTAGCACCTTCCTTGCTGTTCACTTTCGCAGTTGTGGAACTGCTCCTCAAAAAGAAAGATCTTGGGGGTAAGAGAATCTGCCTAAACAGAGCAAGTTTCCTAAAGTGCTAGGAGGAAAATGCTAACAGAGAATCCGGGTGTGTTATCACCATTAGCTCCTGGAAGACTTTGGTTTTTCCCATGACCTGTTTTGTTAGGTATTTGAAGGTAACTCCTTGCCAGGAACAGATGGTGTTCAAGCAGACAACTGGCAAAGGATCCAGAAGAGTGCACTGAGACGGTGGTGTGTGAAAGCCTGGCCCGTTATCCAAAACAACGGTATGATTACAACAGGAGCTGCCAAAAGGCATTGTTTTGGAAAGAAAACGTAGTAAGTAGGACAAAAAAACCCTGTAGGTGACGAAATGTAAGAAACTTTCTGATACAAGGATGGTGCCTTGGCTATTAGCTCAATTTTTGAATTTGTATCAAATAGTCTACAGATGGCTGGAAGTGAGTAATGCTTTGACACGTGCCCGGATAAAAGAATATGATAATGAACTTCCACAGATGTGATGGCACAATTAAAATAGCGGACAAGAGAAGCACTTTTTGCGAAACACTTAAAACCAAACAAATCTTAATGCTCCACCAAATGCCTTCAAGTGGCTGAATAAATTTCCTCCCTGTTTTTACTCCAATATTACCTTACTTCAGACCCAAAAAAGGATAACATAGGAGACCTTCAAAAGAATCACACTATACATTATGTATGGGTTTCAGATAATCCCTGCTAACTCCAAAAACATTTCATTTTCAGAAACTGCATACTCCCCCAGCATAAACATTTATAATGATGCAAAATAGAACCAGAAGAGATCCATTCCTTTCTAATGCTAAATATTGCACAAGCAACTACCATCTTTGTAATCTTAATGCTGCATCAACGCAATTTCCAAAACAGAATACAAAATTGAGAATAAATTGTTAGGAGATTACTCTTCAAGAAAACTATTGCCAGTAAGCTCCTAATAAGACCTGTCACTTTGACCTTCACGCATATTTTTTAACTCCTCCACTTGCTGCAATGTTTGTGTGAGTCTAAGTGCAATGAAGAGCCCATTTAGGGAGCAGTCCCTTGAGCATTATGCCTCAGCAAGCCACAACCTTGAAATACCCATGGAACCATTTAAAATATTTACAGCCCCCAAGGTCAAGCTTTGGAGAGCCCGGACAGAAATCTATCACACTCTGAGAAATGGAAACACTTCTGCCAATCCTTCCTCCCTAAAAAAAGTATGGTTAACATCAATGTCGAAGAATTGTTTTAAGCAAACCCTGCAGATACAAGGAAACTCACGTATTTTTTCTCGTAACTCACCTCTCTGCAACACACAGGTAACGTTAATCTTTAGAATGCCCCCTATAAAATTTAGAAGGGAAGTGGTCCTAGGCACAAGATTTCAGGCCTTTATTTCAAGTGACTGTATTTCTGGGGAGTAGGGGATGCTGCAGGTGCAAAGCCAGAGCCAGCATTACAATTCCAAGTGCCAAACACCGCAGCAGAAAAGTCCCATAAAGCTGTTTACCAAAGGCTGCCCTGTTAATCTATTACTCATCAGGGGGCAGTGGGGCCAAAGCAGCTGCTGCATTTCAGGCTGTGATGTAACTCACAGTACTGTTGCAGAAGCCTCACTGAACGCCCTGAGGTGTCATCGCCTGTTCCTGCCAGCTCCATATTTCTCTCACATCAGTGCATGTATCTACCATTTAATTGACATATAGGCAACTCCACACTTTGCAACATCACAATCCATTTAGAATTCACTTTTTGCCCCTTAAGCATCCTTCCCTGCACATCATCTGTAAATCATTTTGATTAGGGCATCTTAAGTACAGTCAAATGATTTTGATTACGATATGATGCTCTCATAATTGAGCAATTCAGGGAAAGTTCTAGTTTTATGTAGACACTATTTTGAAAGAAGTTGTTCACTCTGTTCCTCCCACTTAAACAGCAAGTTGATCCTTCTCATCCTAACCAACAACTGAAGGCTACTGCAGAGCTACAAAGCCCACAAAATGATACTTGTATAACCATTAACTGAATGTTTGCTGCAATCAAGGCAATAATTAAAAGCCATTAAAAATAAAGCCACAGGCTGACCCAGCATCAGTCTCAACCCTTTCAGGCAATGAGAACTGTCACTAGAAGTGACAACTTCCTGGCTCAGGAGGACACTGGCTAAAAAAAAAAGGCCCCAAGAAATCTTGTAGTTTTTTTAAAAAGATCCTAGTATATCTCACAAGTGAGGTTTGCCACTGCCAGATGGTCGATAGGAATGCTAATGGAAAGAGTTGAAGCTGAAATAAATCTGCCACTTTTAATCAATCACAGACAACTGTGTCATCAATCAATAAGGGACTAGTGTTATGACAAACTCTCTTTGGTTCTCTACAAGCAAAGTTGATAAAATGCATCACACCTATGTATCCATTATCAATACTGGCAATACTGGTGGTTTTGAGGGTTAAAGGTTATTTTTGAGGTTATTCTTTCCTTAGCTATGTGGTGATTTTGGATACATCCTGAAAAAAACAACAGTTACTAAATGTTAGAAGATATTTAGAGAGTAAATCAGTTGGGAAAGAAAAAAAAAGAACCCAACCAAAAAACCACAAAACAAAAAACCCAACAAAACCAAACCCCATACCACTAGAAGCTCAGAAAGTCCCACTAATTTCTAGAATCATAAAACTTGGAAGTTACCTTTAAAGGCCATCTAGTCCAACCCCCAAAAATCAGCTACTACCTGAAAGAAATGCACTCCTTATTTCCAAGTCTTTACCCACAAAAACAGGGTGCACTCTCCACTGTTCAGAAAAGATAATTATGAAAAGATAACGATGCAATATCCTGACACTCCATCTATGTCTCGTACACTCCACTCCAACCCCTCCAAACATCTGGTGACCACAAAAAGCCATAGAAGCAGAAGTCACCAAGATAAACAAGTTCCTTTGTGAAAACTGGAAGTAGGAAGAGGAGATTCAAAAGAGTTCCCCAATAAAAGGGGAAAGAATCAACCACATGCCACATAGCTGTAGAACTGGGGATCTTGCTTCAGGAAAGGAAGGGAATGACCACGGGAAAAAAGATGGAAACCAGTAGAAAATTAGATTTTGCTACTTCCATTGCTTACTGGTAGTTTTGCAAATATATTTTTAACAGACTTCCAAATTCAGCCTCAGTAAGAATCACGGCTTTTTGCTTTCACTGACAATTGTCCATCACTGTTTCAAAATGTAATTGCAAAACCAAGACTCCACGATTAGGTGAAGGAAATCCAATATTTTCCCAGATTAGAGGCAATATGGGATTCACTTGCTTGAAAGAAAAAATAATAAATGACTGAAGTTACTAAAGCACAAGAGCAAACAAGTCATTTCAAATCCATTTACAAAGACACAGGAAATTATAATTACCCCAAACTTCATAACTTGCCTATCAGTACAGCAATAAATACATCACTAAAGATGCTTCTCCTTCCTCACCCAATTATAAACTCCCAGTATCTAACAAACAAAGACCATAAGTCAACACAAAAAAAATTTCACGGTGGATTTGCAGCTCTCACTGGGAAAAATCAGGCCGACACAGACACTCCTTCACCTTCCCTTCATCAGCCAGCTGAGAGATGACATCTTTGCAATGATGAGCAGCAGAAATGAAGCACTCACAGTTTGCTTGTGTTTCTTCTTTTCTTTTACATCCCCATCCAAGAGTAACTGTGCTGGACAGGATCACTGGAACAGCGTGATCATCCCTCAGTATGATTTCGAAGGAATATCGAACTGTGTCTGCACACAGAGAACACTGTGGATCCATTTTATGAAATAATGAATGCCAGGATGAGTAACCCGATATCTTCAAAATTTAAACCCAACAATTTTTATTCCAGTAATAATACTCTGAAAGGTAATGTGTTGGAGTTATTATAGACTGCTGCAGCATCATAGATTAGTTTCACAGTATTGATTCTCAGGAGACCAGAACGGCAGATACGTGAATGTTCCCTACAGTTTAATCAGTGAGACCCTTTCAGTGTTTCTGAATTATTTTTCTCCATTTTCCTTTTTTTTTTTTTTTTTGTGCCTTTGAAGTTCTAAGGAAAAGAAAAACACAGCTATTTTCTCCTCTTCATGCAAAATGAAAGGTTCTTTTTCTAGATTTTGAGAGAACTGCAGTCAAAACCATGCTTAGGAGCCTAAGTTAGACAGAAAGACAATAAATAACATTGAGATATACTTGGTAAGAGCTGAAGAAAGATCATTAAAGACAAGGGTGGCACCCATACTAAAAAGTCTTACAAAATAAGAAAGGAAAATATTTGCATCAATAGAATAGGCAGCAACTACACAATAGAATAGACAGCATCTACAGTAACTTAACTGAGAACGCTGCAGCATAAATTGGAAAAAATCAGACATTTTTAAGTAGATTGTTTCACCATTTCATCCCAAAAGCACGCACAACGCCTGAGTACATCCATTCAAAGGCATGCCTCGTTATGGACAGAGCCTCACTATTTTGTGTGGTGCTTGTATACATACCAAAATAATACTATAGACACACCAAAATACACATCACTCAGGTTCAAGACATGAACCAAAGTCCACCAAGGTCAGTGGGACAAACTCCAGGCCTAGGTATGTACAGAAAATCCTCAGGTGATCCATTAACAGAAGATTTGGGAGATTGGAATCACTTACCTAAAGCATTCCTTATCTCATCTTAACGACATTTATAAAGCAGCTAAATTCCTCCTTAAAAATTCTCTTGAATATCAGTGCTTCTGCAGCTCCTGGCTTCAACCCTTTGGTTATGGTGGTAAATTGAGAATGTTCAAATCATTTCAAATTTACCCTATTTAGTGAATTTAAACTGGAAGCTGGCCAGGTATCTCTGGAGCAGTGATGTGGAGCAGAGTGCACAGGCGAGAGGAGCTCTGCTGTTCAGAGTGCTTTAGGAAAAGATAAGTCTTCCAATAAAAGCTTGAAAATCTTCATCAACTCTTAAAATTACTTGGAAGTAGAGCCTGAAATAGGTCACCTCTGCTCCACTATGTCTCCCACAGCATATGCCAACACCCTGCCCAGCACAGGCAACAGCAGCACAAACATCGGCTCTTAGAACTGTGGTCTGTGGAGAGGTAGGGTATTAAAGGTCTTGATTACTGTGCTAGAAAAACCCTTAGCTATTTCATTTGCTTTAAAATGGATTTTAAAATGAAATCAGCAGATACTGAAATTGAAAAGAGAGGGAAAGTAATTTAGACAAAAATGCATCTGTTCCTGTGGTTGGCCTCTTACAAACACTCTGCAAAAGCCATCTGAAGTCTGGACTTCCCTCAGTTGCAAATCCTATCAGCAAATGCTGAACCATAAACTTGAGTTTTCTAGTGTCTGGACTGCACCAAAAAGTTAATACAACGCTGTGCTTAATACCTGTGAGCTACTGAAGTAGCAACAAAATAATGAATATATATTATACTTGCAAGCTCACTCAGTACCTTGGATCTCAGGATTTCCTACTGCTTCATAATTTAAGACTTCCTTAAGCTTTAAGGAGTAATTTTAAATTGTGACCCAGAGCTAACAGAAAACTATAGCATAGTAATCATCGGATCTCAGAAATGTTGACAATTCTCCCCACGAGATAGAAATAAATGCATAAAACCTGCATTTTCCTTCAACAGCTATCTGAAGAAATTTTTCTGTAAAATTTTGTGTGTGTATATATATGCATCTGCAGGTATAAAGACATATATATATTTTAAAAAATTCCAGACTCTGAGGATTACTATGTTGAAAGGCAAACTTTCAACGTGATGCAATTACATTCGTATTTTCTGCCACTGAACAGAGGAGTTATTTATCCACTCCTGGATAAAACACAGGAAGCACCTGAAAAATGTTGGCTCAGTAAACGCAGCAAATCTTGCAAACAAGTTTGGGCAAATGAATCCCGGAGTCAGGTTTCCCATCCATCATGTCAAGAGCGGTGGGTTGTTTTTCCAAGGATGGCCAGCCTGACCTACAGCCAGGGCTGCATTGTTGGTGCCAGCGGGGGAAGGCTCCGGAGCAGGAGCAGGCTGCTGCTTCCTGAGAAACCACTCCTGCACACAATGGGGCTCTGGGAGACAATAGTGTCTACGGCTTCTTTTGATGTTTGGAGTTTTTCTAATCTCTTCAGGTTAGATTAAGAGAGAGGCAGCCAGGGTCGGCAAAGGTCACCGAGATGAGGTTTATTTTTACAGAAACCTTTCCCTTCCATCCAAGATCTCTCAAGCTACTCAGTCATTTGCTATTAAGTTATTTTGCATTATACAGAATTTATGATTCCTTACAGCTTACACACACCACACTTTACATTCAACTCAGTTCGCTCCTTGCAAAAATGTCCAAACCTCAGTGGCTTTAATCCTTAATTAGCTCTTTTTCTTTGTCTTTCTGCCCTTCATGGCTTCCCCACCCTCCTTATCTATTTTTTTTTAATAGAACAGAAGCAGCTATTGTCATCTCATGCTTTTAGATCTGCTGAATTGGTACGGCATTAGGCTTATTTTCATGAAATGTATGACACAGGCTATCTGAGCCACACAAGTTAAATGCATGAAATCCAGTTAAACCAAATTCTTTCATTACCCCAATGCTTTGCTCTTGAACAGGAACAACAATATTTCAAGAAATAACAGAATAAGAAAATAAGAATGGAGCAGAAGTATCTCTATTCCTACAGGGATTTATGGAAATTCAAGGTATATATACCCTGGACTTTTCCCATGACGAGACTAAAGCGTTCTAAGCAAGTTTCTCTCTTGTACTTTTGGAGTAATTATGTTCTGACTTGAAAAATAAGTTACATGTAATCTGACAGTAAGGCCCAACCATTTTTTATATTCCAGATTCCCCAGGGGTCAAAATCACATTTGGACTGGACCAAATGTGAGTGGACTGGACCAGGCTGCAGGCAAAGTAAGCTCTCAACTCACCACTTAGATGGTTTCAGAGGTGGGACAACAAATGAATGTGTTGGCAAACAGTAATTTTTTTGCACTGCCACATCACCGAGAGCCATTGATGATCCTAATCCCCTGGACACTGTCCAAAGGTGGAGGAGAAAGCTCAGAAGGTACAGCTTGACATGGGAACACCCAGACAAAGCCCACAGCAGGCACCAGCAGTGATATGAGCAACCCAAGCTGCTCTCCCAACCACCTTGTTCCACAAACAATCCACACAAAGGAGTTCACTCCTCTGCTGCTCTGTTCCCATCATTTTTCTCTGCAATATTTCAATAAGTATGAATAAAGTGCAAACATGTCTAAGACGTGCTGTATTTGCATATCAAATTTTAAGCCAATATTGCTTGCACACACAGTTTGTCTGGCAGGAAAAAGAACAAGCTTCTAAACCACCTTCAATTATGTAGCACCTTCAGGCACAGAATTAACCCTAACATTGACTTACTAAAGGCCAGACTGGATGGTCCCACCTCTGCCTCCAGGAACAAGGCAGCAAAGTGACACTGCCCTGTAATAACCTCCTGCAATGTTTTAAACTGCCCTGATTTCAGTCTTGCTTCTCTTCGTCTCATAATTTGATTCATTGTTGACTTGCATCTATTAATTCATCAGATGACTGATTGATTCAACTACAGCTTTAATCTGTTGATTATCTCACTCAACTTCAGCAACAGCACTAGTTAGGACCCCAAATTATTTTGTTTCTTTATTGCTCCATTATAAAAATCCATACAGAAGTGTGTAAAGCCATTTTTCTCTTAAAACTACCATGTTACCCCTGTAGACAGGCAAAGATAACCTTACAAAATAAATATGCCAGCCACTTCATTCCACTTCCAAATCTGTATGCGTGTCCTTCGTACTTCAGATTAAATACCTCAAACCACTCATATAAAATGTTGATAACTTCTTAAAAGAATGCTATGCTGTAACAGCACATATTTCTTTCACATAAATATCACATCTAAAACCATTTCAGAATAAAGAGGTGACAGACCACTGAATACATATCTGACACTTTTATTCTGCATGTGGCCCGAGAGTGCTCTCAATGTCCAACATTTTCCAGTGCCCCAATTCAGCAGGAAGATTACACTCAACTCTTGAGTATAAATAAAGATTTAAAATCTATCGCACCATGCCATGCTGTGGGCTGCTACAGCCTCACTGCATCCTTTAAATTGTCTGGGTTTTGACAGCTGTTAGGCCAAGCAATGCCTGGGAAGAGTGCTCAGGGCCAGAGGTTCTCCCCTGCACATGGACAGCAGATCCTGAGGTCCACACATGCTGTACTCTGCTCTGTGACTTTCTATCTGACCTCTGTGGCAGCACAAGTGTTCTGCTAATGGGCAAAACTTTGGAGAGCAAAATATACATTAAAGTTGGTGGTTCCCTCCACCGTACTTTGTAGGTCACAAGGAAGGGGCTGGTGGAAGAGAATAGAAGGAGATGAGCTGCTCTGGAGCAGGACAGAAGTATCCTCCGTTCTGAATATCCTAAACACAGCAATAGGTTTATTCAATCTATGGTCTTGCAGCACTGGAGGAAGGGGAAAATGCTGGGCAGAGATTTCTGACTCACAATAAATTGAAATCCAACAACAGAAGAAAAAGTTAAATTTGCTGCATATATATTCCAAGAGCAAATGTAGAAGTTATTTCAGAATGTTTCAACCTATATTTAGCAACAACTGCAGCAAGGTAAAATTGAACTCAGCGAGTGCACCAGCAGCATCACTGGGTAATGGAACAGCACTTACATAAATGACTAAGTTACAGCACACTGGCTGATTTAAAACCAATTATGTGGATGCTGTTAAATATTACGTGAGCAAATAGTACTTCAAGTTTTCTAACAAACTGCTGTAACTTTCCAACCCTTTAGCCTGCTATGGTCAAAGAACTGCACTCCTAACCACAGAATGGCTGCAGCCATCCCATCTGGAAATGTCTGTACACAGCAAGGAACAAGAAGCTTCCTGTGACTGCTCCCCTAGCTTGGGTATTAGTCTTGGTAAAATAATGTTTGCCATATTGCAGTGAGGGAAAGTTAACTTTTTGTTTGTTTGGCTCCTTTCCCTTCAACACTTTACAAATACTCACTGAAGACTCAACTTCATTGATACATCTAAAACACATCAGACATACACTTCCCGTGGTTTAAACTGGAAAAATGAGCAGACACATACTGTAAAGATCAAGAAGCAGACCCTGCTGGAAAAGGGGTCAAAGAAAAATCAATTCAGAAACCAACCATTTTCCACCCGTGGGGAAAAAAAAAAAGAAATCAGAAAAATCTACAGCCTGAGACGAAGCATTTCACAGTGCTTAAGCCCTCTCAGCCACAGGACATGCACCTCCAGGGTTTGATAACAACACACAGAACACTTCCAATTTCTTGTTTCTTCCCACTCTCCTCATCCCTGTACCACATATAACTATTTCTGCTAACACAGTATAAGGTTCAAGAGACTGCACATACATATTTATATTGTTTCCCATTAGACCATTACTGAGCGTAATTTGGAAGAAAAAAGCTCGCAGAGTCTTTTCTTATAACCAGTCTGAAAATGAGAACATAGATAAACAATGCACTCACAATCCAACTGTCACACAACATTATCTTCTGGGCTGAAATTGCTCCTATTTGGTTTTAAAATGCAAGAAGAAATTATTTCAGACAGACACCAAAAACCCCTCTGCATTTTTGTGCTACCCAGCCACCTTCCCCCAGAATCCAACACGGGGATGACTTTCTTGAGTGGGAGGCAGAAAAGAAATATCCAATTTATATTAGGCAAACAAAAAGGCTGCTGTAAAAATAAGGAGACTTGACCTGGGTCTGGGCCACAAGGTCGAGACGGATCAATGCCTTTTTAGTTTTAAATTGAAGGCATTCTAATAATTTGGGGTAAAGGGAACAGAGCACTGGATTTGGCGGATTCTTACTATTCCTGAAACACTCACACAAGTCTACATGTCTCCTCACCCAATCTTGAAGGGTTTATATATGTATATTTCTCAAAGGTTCTCATAACTCCCAGTAAATGACAGCTCAGGAACACTCCTCTGCAGTACCAGCAGACAATGCTCCCTTATCCTTACACTAAAGCACATTCTGACAGCATTAAAAGTCTGCACTATAAAATCTGAAAGCTCTTAATAAATGATGTACAACCAGGGACGGATGATTTGCAGCATCACTGAACTTAAATAAATTGGTACAGGTCACATCAAGGAGGCTTCTTTACATTATTTCTCCTATCACTAAGCTATTTTTTCTCCATCTGTATTTTACAGAGCGAGGATACAGGTGAGTTAATTGCCATACTAAAATTCTGGCATTTTATTCCAGTATTCAGAAACTAATGAACTCCAAACTGGGATTTTTAACAAGAATACTCATTTTACTAATATAACAGGCTAGAAAACATTTTAAGTTAGTTTCTCTTGACTCACTGGCAGAACAGGCATGAAAGGGGAAATGATTCACCTCCTACAGAAGAAATGAAAGAAACTAAGGGATGAAGAAACAAGTTTTTTTGCTAAACTCACCCTAAGAAGCACAACAAAAAGTTCAGAGATGCTGGAATGAGCAGGGAATGACGGTCAGCAGCAGCTCCTGAGCAGGCTGGGGACAGACACAAGCTGTGCCAGGCAATGGCTGTGTGGGAGCTCCCTTCCCAGGGCTGCAGAGCACAGCCAGTGAAACACTATCCATACATGTTTCAGAGTTAAATGCAGCTGTATTTCAAGAGGTATTGGGCCTGACAGATGTGAAATAAAAATGCTATTGTATCAGGGGAATTGATCTTCAAAACAGTCTGAGTAATCAGAATAAACATCAATTCCTGACAAATACCTGACAGCTTCTGTAAGGACAGTTTGGGGACATCTGGGGGAGGGGGTTGCTTCGTTGAGGCATTTTTTGGTTTTCTTTTGGGGATTTTGTTTTTTGGTTCTTGTTTTTTTAAGAAAAAATCATTCTTTCCCCATCTTTCTGTCCTAGCTCAGGGTCAAGAGAAGTGAATTTTAGGGTAAAGTAATAATAACCTGCTGCATCGTTGCCTGGACCCCAAGCTGGTTCTTGCCTCCCAGTCTCTCAGTGGCCATTTGCTTAACTCTGTGCCCTCTCAGAGTGGTGTAACATGCAGAAGACAATGCCTTTTTCCTCCTGTGTCCTCACTTACTGAAGAAGGAAAGACTGCTGGTCATCACATTTCAGCATTCGTTAAAACCACACACGCTGCTTTTAAAACATATTGGGTCAGATCCATTTCCCTCCCATTCTTGCCTCTGCCTTATCTCTTCATTACAAAAGGCTGCTCAGCTGACAGAACAGCAGTAACCCGCAGCATTAGCCAGGTTACAACACCACAGGCTCGAGCAGATCCATTCCTCAAATCAACTGTGAACAACAAACTCAAGTGTCAGCTCCTTTCAAGGTCATTCGGGAGGCTCTCCCCCGAAGAGCTAACTTTAATAAGGAGATGCATGACTTAAAAGGCAGAACCTTGGAAGCCTTGAATTCCCTTTTTTTTCTCCCTTGGTTTAGCTTTTTGTAAATAAAATACTAAACATAACTGGTATAAGCTTGTCCCTCTAAAAGTTACAAGATTGGAAAATACTGGTAGGATTTATTTAAAGTGGAGGTACTTATCAAATGTCACCGTTTTCCTGTTCAAAATGAGTAATCATTTTGATTAACCTTTGATTTAAATGATTATATACCACAGCAAAGCAGAAACACACATGAAATTACACTCCAAAGAAACTCTCAAAGCGCTGATCACATAAGAAAACAGTTATGTCCAAGTGGTTAGAGAATTTATTCACCATGTACACAATATTCAAACCAAAAGCCGACTCCACATGCTCCCACCATGTGTACCCAGGAATCAGAGTCTAGCCTGAATCCTGCAGCCAGCATGAGACTGCTTCCATACAAAACACTAAATTATACCAAATAACAACTAAGCTATAGAATAAATTCCTAACTACCATCTCAGCAAGGACTCCCAGTATCTTGTGAAAGGAATTTTATTCCAGGTGGGAAATCAGTGTTACCCCTTTAGCCACACATAAAAAGGCCTAAAGCAGCACAAGAAAATAAATAAAATTTAATATCTCACTTTGAGTAAATACACATGAATTCCAAACCCTGCCACAGAATTCAAAGCAGAGAGAGAAAAACAGGATATCAAAAGTAAATTAGATAAAGAGCTGATGGCAATTCTGAAAAATAAAAATATATGGTAGAAAATTAAAGCATATTAAGATCTCATCTGAAAGGGCCAATTTGTAGAGAGAACGACAACCAAAGCCAGCATGGAAAAGACTCTCAAAAGCTTCACGTCCACCAAACATAGGGATCTGTCCCTCTTCAGGAGATCTGCCTCATCACCAATTGCCACCCTGCAGGACTGGCTGCAGACACCCATCAGACTCCACTGCACCACTTGCAGACACGGAACTTTTAAGATTCCCATTCCCAGGCTTTTAAACTATGACTGCAATGTCATTTTTCTTAAAAAAGAAGGTTCCGAACCAACAGCTCTCTTCTTGACACAGTGAATTAAAAGCGCTCTAACTTTTATAATCACCTGGTTTAACTAATACAAAGGTTTTAAGATGCTCAGGAATCCCTTAGATTATTCAAGCTGAGATTTGTTTAATGCTGTTTGGACTGGCCTCAGTCATTTGAGAAACATGAGCTGATGCTCCTCCCCTCCACAAATACCAGTCTCATAATGTAGAACTAGAAATATTGTACACTGAAAAACCTGTTTCCTCTGGTTTTACAAAAATCAGTGACAAGCTATGGCCCATGTAGAATAAGCATTCCTAGAACCAAGGAATCATAGAGTAAAGTTTGGCTTGGAAGGGACTTTCAAAGGTCACCTAGTCCAGCCCAAGGGACAGCTTTCACCAGACCAGGTTGTTCAAAGCCCCAAACCTGGCCTTGAACACTTCCAGAGGCGGAGCATCCACAGCTTCTCTGGGCAACATTCAGACTTGCAGCTGAGTTTGGAGCAGCCAGCCTTATGGAGCAATAACTCCATCCTGGAGACCAGAAAGGGACAACTACAAACAAGGGTGGAAGCTGGTGGAGCCTGCTGATGGCGTCCCATTGTTTCCCCAGGCTCCCTTGGCAGCGTGGTGCTGCAGGCTCCTCCAAAGCATCAAAATTAGGCTTCTGCCCCTATTTTCCTCTCCAGGGAAATATGGTTCAAATTAGAGACAAGAAAGCACCAAGCAATTTATCAGGGTAAACAAGATGTCGCATGCTAGGCTGCAGAAAAGTATCACATACATTCTCCCTAATAAAGAGTATTTTTACTGGAGTTGTGGCGCCCATTGAAAAGCTAACAAAAATGTAGCTGGAGCAGATGCCAACTGAAAATGTGTATCCTAGAGCAGGAACTTGAGCAGCAGAGCAAGTCCCTGGTACTGAAAGGGCACAATTCCCAATACCCAAATCCCATGGCTCTAAAGCACAGGTGCAGCCACGCACCAAGCTCTACTGGCCATACAGATAGTCAGCAAAAGCAAGTGAGACCATGGAGAGAATTTGGAGGTGAACTTTCAAATCTAATTAGATCTGAGATCACTACCAAGGGGTTTTGTCATACTCATAGCAGGCATGATTTGGTTTGCTATTATATATTCATATGGTTCCATTCAGAACAACCTTGTTTCATTACAACGGATTCCATTGTGCTTCACAGTCCTGCTTAATTTCTTCCAAGGCAAATTCTTCAAGAGATTAACCTGACACATTTACTCCCCTGATAATAGGTCCTGTCTTTTCTGATATCATTACCAATTTCAAGCACATAGCAAGAAATAGGCTTAAATTTTTTTAAAAGTAGTGATCAAAAGCTTTCTCGTACTCACATTTTCTTGGTACAACACATTTCACTTTACATGTAATGTTGTAAAATTCAGCTCAAGTAAATATAAAATAAATTATTAAGCTTCTAACCAAATACTTCCAGTCCTAAAAACTCTCTTTATTGAACTTGAAGTACTCCAACACACGGCAGAGCTCTAACTGGAGTTCAGCTTTTAAGTAGCTTAAAGCAGCAATTGTTCTTTTATTGGAGTTCAACATATTATTCTCATGTTTCATACGCACAGAAGACATTAGTGAAGATAAACTGTGCAACTGGTAATTGAAATTAGAGTTGCAACATCTATTATGATAAAATTCACTGTGCCACATCAACACACTGGGAGTGAAAAGGCTTTTGCATGTGAAGCACCCGTCGTGATACTCATTGGAACAAAAATGCAATAAGAAATGGAATCAAATACATTCACACAACATAAACTTTCCTAGAATTACTTACATTGTTATTACTAGTCTTCTACCATCTTGACAGATAAAATAAGTAAATCCCCCGTATAATTCTGGGAGATGTATCTGAGGAAAGCACAGGTTTTTCTAAAGCTCAAGAAGTTCACAGTAAAGAAACATGTTCAAAAGATCAGCTTGCTCCTGAAAATACTGATGTACATAATATCTGTCCACTTAACAAGGAAAAACCTGCATGATATTTGGAAGAATTCTTTGAAAGTTCCTTCTTCCCAAAATTGCAGAAATTACCAAACATTTATGAGATTTCAAAACTAGGATTTTTTATAAAATAAGATGCACATGAAACTATATTTTCTTTGAAATCCAAGTAACCATTAAGTGATTATAGCATCAACAAACTCTAATAAAAGGGCCACCAACTGAAAGACTATCCAGCTTTAGCATACTCCTGGGACCTGTCTAGCATTTCAGCTCTTTATAAATTTCTTCCAAATCAACAACTTTTTACAAGATTGTAAAATTTGCCTATCATTATCACATCAGGAAACAAAAGCTCTTCTGTATTTTAACTGATTAACAGTGTAACTGCTACTTCATGTGATATCAAAAAAAGAAAAACCACCGGAGATTGTACCCTGACTGGTTGGGGTAACCATTTTTTTAGGGATAATCTGAAGTCCTCTCTGTGGAAATAACAGCACAGAGTATTTTAGAGCAAAAGGCAATTTGAAAGATGGAAATGAAGACCAACTTCCTATTTCCAGAGTGCTTCAGACTATGTACAAACATGATTTTTAAGACACGTGACAAACTCAGCTACATCATCTGTCCAAATCGGGTGTGGAAAGTAAAATTACTTGCAAAATGAAAGCAAGAAAGATATTTATCTATATATGTATTAAAAACATCCATTTTTTATACCATTACAGAAGCACGGCTGTAATCACCAGCAATGAGTATTCACTTCCCATCATGTAACTTGGTACTCCCTGTACTGGCACCTTCTAATTGGGATCAGGACTAAAGAAAAAGCTCTTTAAAATCTGACTACAACTCCAATGAACTAAAGGACTGGATCAAAGCCCGGTTATTCATGGTGCTACTGTAGTCAGATGCAGCTTACTAAATATTTAAAATACACAAAGATAAATATGCAGGCCGTAAATCACAACAAGCCAAAACAATAGATGATCTTCAAGGTCCCTTCCGACTCAAACCATATGATCCCACTTCTGCAAATGCCTCCTGGAAAAAGACACATTATGTGCTTCATTCATTTTTGAATGAGCAGTGTTCAGGAGTTTTATTATTATTAATTGCATCTAAATTATCATGATTTTTGTATCCCTGGGAAAGTATTTAGCCATCCACCTCTCAGAGGAACAATGCTGAACAAAGGCAATGAATGCAAGGCATATAAGAACAATGCAGAACACAGAAATTTATGCATGCCATTTAAAAGGCATGGCATTTTAAAAAATCAAAAGTATGTCATAAATCTTTAATTATAAGGGAAAAAAAACCCAACTAATGTTTGTCAAGTCCTTGATAATATTTAAGCAAGAGCACTGCCTAATTCAGGAGTGCAAAATCGTCTTAGCTCACTTATCTGCATGTATCCTCAACCTCCTCTGAAGTGTTCTGCTGCAAAATTCATTGTATCCAAGATCTGCTAATCATCATCATCAAACTCTGTTACGCATCTTAAGGATGTACTTTAGGCTCTCAAGAGGAAAAATAAATACGTTTTATTAGCTGCTTTTGGAAAATACTGATTTGTATTTATTTAGAAACCTTTTCAAGTTGCACCACTGTTAAATTAAATATTTATGGCATGATTTTCCAAAGAGTTTAACACCTGTTAAGAGTGTTACACACTGACTTCAACAGGAATTCCAAGGGCTCAAGATTTCTGCAAACCTCAGAAGCGACAAGGTTGGGATGAGGCAAATGAGCTTGAATATCACTGCTGAGCTCTGAAATGCAACCAGGATCCTGCCCAGCCCCTACTTCCCACTCAGCATTGCATTTCAGACAACTGAATTGGTCCCACTTCACTGGAAATACCAGAAATACAAGTCATTAGTACCTGTTAACTGCAAATAAAGCATAAGCTGAATGCTCTTAAATTAATCCTCAGTGCATCTTCCCTGTACTTTACTAGTGGGAAACTGATGTGCAACTTACAGGGGAGCCTAAAATCCCCAGTGATTCAACAACTGGAAAGCAAAACTTCTGGTACTGGGAATGAGAAGTCGAATGAGGATGAAGCCAAAAATGCAGAATAAAGAAGAAAAGATGTCTGATCTACTGTTAAAACCTGTATCTGGTGACAGGGGGCCAGTGACTTTGGCATTCGGCTTCTCAGCCCAAACTGAAGCCCATGCCTCTGGCCTCACTGTCAAATGAAATTAAAATAAGAGGTGAGGTTTTGTCATCCTTATTTTCCTCAGCTTCTGAGAGATTTGCACTTACTATCCTTCCCAGCATCATGTTTTCAGGAATCCATGTACCCTGTTCTTTCACAAACAGATGTTTTGTCACACCTTGTAGGTGGCTGCCCTCCTGCCCTCCCGGGCCCCTTACCCAGTTTCAACACGTGCCTAAATCTGAACAACAGTTCAAAGACATAATTTTATATTTCAAAATTAAATACAAATATTTCCTTGTGGCATTTGGCCTATAATTCTGGCAGTAAATAAACAGGTAATAAATAAGTAACATCCAAGTAAGAAATTACTGTACATCAAAATGATTCAAATTATAATCCAACGTGACTTCATAAACTAAAGACAGATAATACAGTTGAATATTGAAGACTGGACACATCAATCTCCTTATACATTTTACAGCACACTACAAATCTGCCCAGCAAGTTGAATATTTCTCTCATTAAAACAGGAGCTTTCATTGCACTATAAAACATTCTCGAATGCAGACCAGAAAACCGACAAGCATATTTACTGTAAAGCTTTGTATTTGTGTCACCAATTAACAACAAAAGTTTGAAATAAAACTAAAATAAAAGCTAATCAAAGCAGCTAGCTGTCAAAACAGATGGGAACTATAGTTTTCAAATCAAGCAAGAAGGCAAAGCTTTCAAACATTTAGTGTCACGTTAGCTCATACAGACAACTTAAAGGAAGGACAGCAAATGCCAGGATTTTAAGAAGAAAAGGTGTCTCTGACTGATATATTCACATTTATGAATTTCCATTGATTTTGTGGGTTTTGTGGCTTCAGGATGATTAACTCACACCAAAGCAGACCTCTGAAATGTGAACTATAAATAAGGTGTCGCCATGACAGTGCAGGCAAAATAAATAAAAACAGAGCCTCGACATTATTTTAGCCTCTAACAAATGTTTCAGTCCCTACATTGTCTGGCTCAGAAAGATACATAGACAGTATCACAGACAGAGATATAAATGAACAATTGCAGTACCTTTTTCCCACACTGTTTACAGGGTTGGCTATATTCCTACTGGCAATAGATTTTCTTCTTGACAGCTTCTTGGTGTTGGTGCTGTCATCAGTGCTGTCATCCTCTTTCTTTGGTGTGTTACTTCCTTTGCTGTTCAGGTCCCTTAGCACATTATAATTAATTTTACTCGAGATTTTCTTCTGTTCTAACATCTTTTCAATTGCCTCTCCTGCTGTGCTGGCTTGAATTGGCTCCCGCTTCTTTGCAGATTTCTTTGGCTTAATTAAAATATAAAATTAGTGATGTAGATACAAACAAAGTTTCCATGAAGCAGAGGGGGCAAGCTGGAGTGCAGCAGTCCTGGCTCAGGCGCTGCTGATGTGGGGGATGCAGGTGATGTGCCCAGGCTAAGCCAGTGCTCCATCTCCTGCCACTCATTGGGATCGAAGGGTCTCTTTTCTCCAAGAGATGTGTGTTTGCTTTTCTGCCAAATGCTCAGAGAGTTTCTTAGAAATTCTTTACTTAATAGAGAGAGAGAGAAGGATGGGACATTTTTCGCGTATGAAAAACAAAAAGGGGAGTGAACTCCTGTTAGGAATAGGAACCTCACAGCATCACCCAGCATGGAAATAAAGACTCTCCTCTGCTAAAACTGCCTTTAAAGCATGAGTGAAGCTGGGTCACAACTCCCCAGAGCACTGACAGCTCCCTACCGGAACTGCAACCGTGTTTCATATCAAATCTGAACGCAGCGTGGGAAAGGCTCTACCCAGCTCCTCCTCCGTGCTGGAAATTCAGGGCCAAGAGCACCAGCAGCAGCAGCTTCCCAAGCATGGGCTGGCACCAGCACCGAGGGACGGGGAGCAGGAGGCTGCAGACACAGGAGCACTGTCACCTGCAGCTGCCTGGCACAGGCTGCAAGCCCTGATGCTGGGCAGAGCCAGGCAACCAGGAATGACACCGGAGAACATTTCCAGCCATGTCCCATGCCTAGGTAGGTACAAAAAAAAAAACCTAACCCAGAACCTCTGTTTCTCATTTGGCATTTTCCTATTCAAAGGAAGGTTTTAACACCAAGCTCTGCAGGAGATTTATTTTTTAATGGATAATAGCCCCTCTGTTTACCTACATGGGTCAAGTGCTACCTTGAAATTGGAAAGCACCATATTAATCAAGTTCTACTCGAGCTGTCAGAAACAATACAAGGTTAGAGAAAAACTCCTGTGTTGTCCAAACAAAAAAAGTGGGTGTTTGGGCTACTTGGCAGTGCCAACGAGTTATACAATTTTGAAAATTGCTGGTAGACTGCCACGTCTGCATAAACGCAGGATGAATGAGAAACTCTGAAGTATAAAACAGTGTTTCATTGTCTGGTTTTGTTTTTATTGTTGAAATACCTAGGGGAAGCAGGAAACTCTGCCATTCACATTAGTCAGAAAAAAAGATAGAGGATATACACACTAAAAACTAACATGGGTTTTTAGTTGCATGTGGAAGATTTGACTTGTCACTTGGTCAATTACACAAAATCCTAATGCTGTAAATTGTGAACATACGGCCAATTAGGCTGCTTTAAACTGCTAAACACGGAGACAGGACATGCCATTTGTTAACATAACCGCTGCATTCTTTATGAAAGGTAGAACAAAATACCCCTTCAAGTGACTGTAACAAGGATCTGTTCAGTTCTTCATAAAGAAATCATTATTGTAAGAGCAAAGAAAGCCACTGAAGTTATGGCAAGTACAAACAAATTCCCCATGCACACGTTAAAAAAAAAAAAAAAATCAGACATGTCTTAAAACCTGTATTTTAATAAGCAAGCAATTAGAACAGCAATCATAAATGCAAAGAGCTAGCTCTGACTTTGACATGCACAGAATTTTCTCATAATAGCAACTTAAAATAAAAGTTTGGGCAAGAAAGTGTTTTACTCACCACCTACAAAAATACAGCCTGGCAATTCAGTAACAGCTAGATGTACTGTAGCTTTTGCTCCTTTAGTGGTGACCTGTACCATTATGCCCATACATCTACATGGAGCTGATCAGCGGATATAATGAATTTGCAGGACATTTTCAAACGGACACAATTAACATACAATTTAATACCTTGTGTTCCTTATAAATCCCAAGTTCTTTCTCTTTTGCTATTCTTGCTTCCTTTTCTGAAAGATGACAAAAGGGTAACCAGCATGAAGATTACACAAAACTGCGTATTTCAGCAACACCAGCCAAAAGGCAAATTTCAGTCCTACATACTTACCTTTTTGTTCCTTCAAATAATCTGCATTTTCTTTCATCCACAGCTCTGCTTTTATCTGAGCTTCAGCTTCATTAAGTATATACTAAAAGAGAAAACAAATTTATCTACTTTGAGAAATCAGATTGAAAACCACAGAGCAAAACCAAACTGAAAAACCCCTGGCAAGGTCAATCCATATCCCAGTTTAAAAAATACATTAAAAGAAAACATGAGTGATATAAGAAAATCTGAGAGCATTTCTAGTAACATCTGAAGCTGGCACAAGCAACAACCTGCTTTCAAAAAACAGTGCTTGGTTTCCAAACTATGATGAAGTGACCAAAAACCATCCAGGACTCATTATACATGGTCTGTTAATTAAACAAAAATGATCCTGGGCTTATGATCTTTTTCAGATGATACTAGAGGTTATCATGACAACGCGGTTGTCTGCAAGTAATTCTGCGTGTTGATGGTGGTCTGTAATTCAAAACAGGATGGGAACCACTGCCCTGTGCGACCAAAACAAAAACATGTGTCTTCTGGGTAGGTTTCTGCACAGCTTTATATGGAGTTACTGAGATTATTAGTTCAATGGCCACATCTGTGTGAAGGAAACCAGCTCAGGTTGCTGGAGCTTTACCCCTCTAGACTTCAGACAGCTGGGCTCAGTAACCACACGGAGAGGTTTGGCAGGTAACTCCACCTAGTCTCGGTAACATCTTTAGTGGGAATGGAGCTGTAAAATACATCTAGGACTATTCAGATGAATCACAGAAATAAAGAGACAGATAGGTAGCAATTACTTAATTGCAGATGACCTAAATGTAAAAATAAACCCAGTATTTAACACAATTATCAAAGAAACAAAAGTTCTCTACAGATGATGCTGTTTGGAAGTGAAGAACAGCAGAATGGAGAAGACAAATTAGGTCATCCATCATGAGCAACACACTTTAATCTTAAGCAGTGCACCTGAGACTTGTAAAACTGTGTTTAAGAGCAAGAAAATCAATCTGAGGTTCCTCTATCTTTTGGGTCTGAGCATTCAAGATTTTCTCCAAAGTAAGAAGTACATCTAGGATTTCAGAAGAAAAATAATTCCAGTCAAATGAAACTAATGCAAGGACGAGTCCTTCCTCCCAGGGCTAAGCAGGCAAGCAAATGGCTGTGCAAGTCCTGGTTTATCAGACCAATATTTTCACTCTTTCATCTGCTTCTATTAAAAGTGGGCCATAACAGTAAAATCCACTTTTTCCTAGCTCGGTTATTCATCCCTCTTAGGCTTTCAAAGAGTTCATAATCGTGGGCTTACAACATTACAGTCTATTGCCAGAGAAATGAACATGAAACCATAAAAGCAGAGTTATGACTTCATGACAGAGCCTAGGAAGAGCAGAAGATGTGTTCCTCCCCCGTGATTGTTTAAATTATGGACTGGCTATGGTGAAAAACCTGAACCTTCCTGCTCCCTCCATTCAATGTCTGCTCAGATTGTGAGACCCCAACGCCCAGCCGACAAACCCCACCTCACAGCTCTGCTTTGGAGATCAGTAATTCCTGTGCAACCTCATCACTCTCAGTGATTTTGTACCCCAAAACGAGTTTTTAGCACTGGCATTATGTGTTCAAAAGCAATGTAAACCAGCATGGCAGCTGGAGAGGGCCCCAGGCTCAGAGAGCTGAACCAGCCATGTGGCCTCCAACAAGCCCTCTTCCACAGCCATGTGTCTGTCCCACTCAGTCTATATGTTAAAAGGTAGTTTTTGTTGCCACACAAATAAAAATAAATCCAGAGAACATCACAGAAATCTTTGGAAGTACACAGGAGCAGCACACGCTGGTTTTACAGTTTGGTTTCTATGGCAGCCTCCTATGTTGAATCTATCCTAATTAAATAACCAAACTTTTAAAAGTTCTCCTTTGGAATAAAAGACATTCTAAAACATAGTTATTGCAGCACGTTAAAAGCAAGCAGCAGCAGCAGCCTCATAAATATATATATATAACTTGGGCAAGGAACACCAAATTCACAGGTTTGCACGAACATTAGATTTCAGATCACTGAAAATTGCTCAAACCTCTCTATAGATCAGAGAGAAGAGGCATTTGCAGAGAAAGGACAAACCAGGTAAGAACCATTTTGTCTTTCTCAGAAAAGAGACACCTGGGACAACAGGGCACCTTACCCGATCTATTTCACTGTCGTCGATTCCACTCAGATCTAATTCGCCATCTCCTGTATTCTCACCTACAGAAAAGAGCACATTTTAATCAGCCCATATGTTAGTCCAAAATCTATTGCAACTTCAGTTCTGCAGAAATGTAACACTTCATGAGTGTCCTTCAGAGATTTGCATCCTTCTGCTTTCATCCAGGAGGTTTAATGTGTTGCTGAGTATTTTCAATATAGAACTTCACGGACACAAATCCACCACACTGGATTAATTTAAAATTCAGGAACCAGCACAGTCTTCATCAGTACTAAAAATCTGCCAGAGATTTCCAGTCACCTTTTTTCATCCATTTTAATTTACTGCCACAAATGTTCAGCAGGAAGCTAGGGAAACCATTTCAAAAAGAAGACCACTTTTCTTTCATCATAACAAAAATTTCTCTGTCAGAGCATATAGGTCAGTAATTTAACTCTAAATTATGACTTAGAAAATATTTTCTTTTTTCAGGGAAGCAGCACAGACCACTGCTGACAGTTACACCATGGCTTTCTTCTTGACTTTCTGAAATTACAATTTCACTGCAATTTTGCTAGTTTGGTAGCTATTAAGACTTCTGAAAATAAATTTTCAAATATTCCATCCATTAAAAAGCATAACAGCACAGAACTGAGGCTTAACTTGGGACTGGCACAGCATACAGCTGCAAAACCCGATTTTCCACATCACACTAAAGAACTATAGTAATACCCTATTAATGTAGTCCAGGTAGAGAAGAAAACAAATTATTTAACAAAGCCTTATGCTGGGGAATGAAGGAATCTTCTTGGTCATCTCCATTACATCTAATAAAGATCAAACAAGAGATGACCTCACCAGTTCACTTGCAGAAAAATATAAACAAATTAAGTTTCAACAACCTGCAATAACAAATTTAAAGCAAAGTGGTGCAGGGAAGCTTGGCATGTTCACAGTTCCCACTCCCCAGTACTGGGGATGTGCCACCTCACAACCAAGACCTTTGAATGGATTGAGCCTGGTGCTCCTGCACAGTGCTGGACCAGCAGAGTGATGCCAGCAGCTGCTCTAGGATCCAATGGCAGGTCATGGCAACAAAATGGTAAAGTCAAGCAAAGCTTGGAATTAAGAGCATTCCCAGAAGATAAAACAATGATCTGCTTGGCAAAAGTCAGGGGCTTAAACCTGAAGTACATGAAATCACAGGGCTGGGAATCCAACCAAAACACCTGGCTAGGTATAAAGTCTGAGCTTCCTGAGGTGGTGTAAAGGGTGTGTGTTGCTGCTCAACTCAACAGACATTCCCTGGGATCAGCCACTGAGCACTCACAAATGTCCTTTCAAAATCCACCTTAAACAATCAACAGAGTTTTATACTTTCCACACCAAGCCACAAGTAAAATGGGGTTTAAGCCCCCAAAAATGTCCCATCACAAGGAACAGCGCAGAATCACAGAATGGTTTGAGTTGGAAGGGACCTTAAAGATCATCCCATTCCAGCTCCCAGCCATGGGCAGGGACAGCTTCCACCAGACCTGGTTGCTCAAAGCCCCATCAAGCCTGGCCTTGAACACTCCCAGAACAGGGCATCCACAGTTTCTCCAGGCAACATATTCCAGGGTCTCACCATCCATATAGCAAACAATTTCTTTTTAATATCCAGTCTAAACCTTCTAGCAATTTGAAGCCATTCCCCATTATCCAGTCCCTCCATGCCCTTGTAAAAGGTCCCTCTCCAGCTCTTTTGTAGCTCATTAAGGTACTGAAATGGGTCACCTCGATGCCTTCTCTTCTCTAGGCTCAACAATTTCAGTTTTCTCAGACTTTCCTCATAGCAGAGGAGCTCCAGCCCTTGTAACACTATGTTTGACTTTTTTCCTGAGATTGTCTCATAGAAGTAATATCAAGTTTACCAATTTGCATAACCTGGTGCTAGTTTGACCAAAAAGGCTTTAAAGAACATTTCTCAGTGTCAATACATTTAGAAATTAATCACACACTAGTCCCAGGCACCAGATTTACTTTACAGCCCTTTTTCCCCAAAATACTTTAGAAGTGCAGAAGATTTTATAATAACTACATAATTGATCAGTACATATGCTTTTCTTCTGGTCTGATCTCCGCACAGAGCAGTAGAAGCAGAACTTTCTGCACCAGTGCCAGCAGCTCCTCATGCAGGCACCCTGCTACCAGGCAGGCAGGGATGCACCCCCAGGAAATGGCCAAGCATTCCCTGGCTTGAGGATGGGGAGGAAAAGCAAGGTGACAAAATATATCCTGGTGGCTTGCTGCCTTTTTAATGCAACTGACTGATTTTTTTTTTTTTTTTTTTTTTTTTTTTTTTTTTTTTTTTTAGCAAAGAATAATCATTCAAAGCATGGAGAGGCATCACCCAAGGGAGTGCAGGGTATTCTGCAAGACACATCTGTACATCTCTCCTGCTGGAACTGAGACAGAAACTTCCAGTGAGGAAAATGGCTGAATTTCCACCAAGGAAATGAGTAAATACTGTAGTCCACTGTCTGAGACACCTTCCCAGGAGATGGTGCACCTGGGTCCAAGAAATGTTCCATCACATAAAACAGCTCAACAGCAGACTGCGGCGAGTCCAGACCAGGATAACCTGGCTCCTAGGTTGGAAGGAGTTCATACAAAAATGGGACTTAAACAGGGTCTCCTGTATTCTGGGTAGCAGTTTAACCACCAAGCTGTAGGACAGAAGGGAGGATGGCCTCCACCTTCATTGCATTATCTACCCCTTGTTTCCTCAAGGGTTTTTTTTGGGAGAAAAAAACCTCAAATTCTCAATTTGGTTTACCTGCATGAATAAAGGATTTATTTTTCTTCACTATCCATTGTACCAGATAAACTGAATTGTCCACTGTCAACAAAGGCTTGGAATTAGGAAAAGAGAATAACAGAGCCTTGAAAATCTTGAAAATCACTAGTAAGTTTTGACAATCATAGGTTAGAAAACCAAAACTTGGAAGTGGTGAGGAACATACTCACTGTTCAACTTCACATAAAATTGACCCCAATATTTATTGTAGTAAGATCTGCCGAAGCATCTTACAAACAATAAAAGTATCCCACTGAAATCAAGCTGCCACTGCTTTTCATCATTATACACCTTGCTCCTCCTATACCCTGCTATATTTTTGGATCAGAGGTTTAAAATTTAATATGTCACAGTACAGTAGGTGCCTGTTCTCTTATACAGCCCTAAAATGCCAGACTGAAAATGATGCCATTTCAGGCACCATGAACAATTTTACTTGTCATTTTAAATATAACTTGTTACTGAATTAGGTGCCAGTTTTTCTCATTGGATCAATTAGCAACAGGGACAGAAAACTCATTCTCCAACTGTTAAATTGCAGAGAAGAATCCAGAAACAAGTTACACATAATAAGCATTTCTCAGACCCCCATAACAGCAGCAGAGGGAGTAATTGCAGGATATCCCTCTGCCTGCAAATCTTCCTTTTTCCTGCCATGGCAATAGGCATTCATTAAATGGGTTTTTTCAGTAGCAAAGGTGCCTTCAAATCTCTAGTTTAATGCTTTCACTGAGAAAAAAAAAAAAAAAAATACAAGTTTCATTACAGAATGCCAATTCAAAATAAAACACATCCATTTTGGCATGAAAATTTCCATGGCAATCGTTTCCAACAGGAGCAGACCCTGCTAGCCACAAAGATCTGTCTGCTTGATGCTACACAGCTCACTGCAGAGCATGGAAAGCAAATTTGTTTCCTAGCTGCTAAACTTTTCAAAGCCATTTCTAAATTATCATTTTCTCTTTTAATAAAAGGGTAGAAATGAAATGTTCGATGAAATAAAAACACAGATGTGGCCAACATCTGGTCCAGCCTCTTAAGAGCTTATTTAAAAGCAGTAGCATCACGTGGCACAGCTCTGAGACATCATGGATTTCTTCTGTTACGAAAAACAACCACTTTACTGCAGGGCACAGGCAAAATTAAGTTGGGCATTAAAAACAAGAAGACTCCTCCCTGTTCCTCCAAATCCAGTTGTTAAACAAAAGGATCACCAGGAAGAGCTTAGAGCAAGGTCCAGCCTACTCCATCCTCACCCAAGATCTCTGTAATAAGTGGAGGAGGACAGGCAATTATAGGGTTTCCCATCAAGGTACTGAATCAGCTACATTCATGCTACCTAAAACCATCAATCATCCAGCCCGATTCCCAAAAATGAAAAAAACCCTCCCCCCAAAGCCCTCCCTTTACAGCCTTTTAACATCTTTCCAACCAATTCCAGTAGACATGAGGGCTACAATCAGACACTGGGGATTAGGTTTGTAAACCTGTAGGATTATTTACTGTTCTTGTCATTACTAAATACACACTAAACTGTCTTTTTATCACACCCTCTGCCCTTCTTCCTACCTTTATGCAGCTAGTTAAACGTATAGTGTACTGTTATGGGGATTTATTATAGAAGAATCATTACACCCAATATATTTTAAACCTCACATTTTTAAAAACAGCCATGTTGAAGAATATGTTTTTCTGTTTCTATTACAGGAGACAGCACTATTTATTGCTCTGCCCAGATAAGAGGATTTCCTTACAGACAGAAATGGAGGCTGAACACTTCCCAGGAAATCCTCTAGAGTAGACATAATAGAAAGGCACTTGGTCCTCTGGTCCTATGCAGCAAATACATCCTTCATCACACCATTTCACAGCAAAGAGTTTAAACAAAGAACCTTTCCACCTATTTGGCACAACACCAGACACTAAGCACTTGCAGTATTTACGAAACGCTTTGGGGCTAGGGCGCAACAAAATCTGAAAAGAGTTGGGAGATGCATTTTCAGCTACAAAAATCCTTAAGTAACAAGCCAAACAACCTGAGCCCAGGGCAGCAGAAACACTGGGACTGATTGCTGCTCTCCAGGGAGGGATTCAGTGCAATGGGAGCCACAGAAAGCTCCTGCAGAGTCATCGGAGGGACCCAATGGGCAGACATGCTTGAACACCTCAAACAGACGAGCGATGCCGGTGCCGCTTTGGGGAACTGCAACGAGTGCGAAGGGAAGGCGGTGGCTTAGCGTCAAAAAAGGCACTGCACAACCACGCTGGGATATAATTGATTAGCTGATCAGAGGGGACACAAACCCATCTGGAGGGGGAGATAACTGATTTACCGAGGGGAGTGAAGGGAACAGTCATTAAAGGTGGGTAACCGGGAGGGGAGCGGCGCTGGGCAGGCAAAGCGCCGTGGTGATCGTGCTGTAGGGACCAGGCAGGGAAGAGAAATGGATGTGGAAATGCTGCAGCAGCAGCACAGGATGACGTACAAGGATCGATGGGAGCACACACAACCACACCACACATCAAGGCGTGAGGAGAGTCTGCAGGGCCGTATGAGCAGAGAACACCGCGAGTTTCACTACCACAGGGCAGGAGCCTCCCTCCAGAGCAGGCTGGGAGGTAATCCTCGCTGTTTTAAGCTGTTGCCAGCCCCATTGCTCCAGGTAAGGCACCTCTTTGTGCAATCCCAGCCTGCCCTGCCATGCTCCCAGCCCACAGCACGCACCCTGAAGCTGCCACAGAAGACGTATTCCACAAAAACAAAATGTAAGGACAGAGCAAAATTAATTGCTCTTACTGACGAAATAAGGTCACAAAACAGATGACGTGTATGCTCGCATTTAAGAGAAAATGTTTTTTACTTTATTGCACCTGGAGCTACCTTGAAAATTACAGCCAACTCCTTCACAGTGCCAAACTGACACCAGGTCTGGTGGTGTACGGAGCACACGAGGCCATGCACACAGCATAAAGATAAATGAAGTCTGTCACTTTATTATTTCCTTCTGCCAAGGGAAGGTTAAGGGGTCCTCTCCAGCCAAAGCCAAGTTTCCAGCCTGCTAGTTCCTCAGAGAAAGCCAACACATCACACCACACAGAGTGAGGCCCCATCTTCCCAGAAACATTCATTCCTGCCGACGAGGGATGTGGGAAGCGCTGCCGGCCGGCGCCGGGCTGCCCGGCAGTGCCAGGGCACACAGCCCTGCCTCTGCAAAGTGCCCACCGGCCACCTCCTCACACCGGGACCGTGAGAAGTGTAGAGGCAAAGCCCAAAATGGTGCTAATGAAGGGCAAAGAGGGAAAAGGCACAATTTAATTAAAAAAAAAAAATAAAATTCCACATACTCTACTATTGCAGCTGTGCAAGGTCAGCCTGTACAAAAGCTGGGATTTACAAGCTCATCAGCTATTTCTGAAAATAGGACTTTCTCACAAAGCAAAGCAGAGTAACAGCCAGGGCCAACCCTTGCACTTGCCCAGGCACTTGCATTGGGCTCATCTGCTGTAGGAAGAAGATCTCCCTACAACATTGGGCTTTAATTCAGAACAGAACTAGAAACCCATCTTTATTAAGTGACTGCATCCATTTCCCCACACTGAGATTCAAGCTCCAGATGCCCTGGCTGTCGTGCACAGCCAAGTGACACCCAAAAGCCTTCCCCTATCAGCCACCTTCCTACAGAGGTCTCAGAACCATTACCCCGTCACAGGAACGGAATTTCAGATTTCTGCACTTAATGATATATGGGAATAAATGATGAGAAAAGCTTTTCCTGCCGTCAATCACTCTCAAAGAACTTTTATTAGATAGTGAACATATTTTTTATAAATTAAATTTCAATATTGGAAAGAAAAAGCACCTAACCACCAACCCAGATTGTTTCCTTAGAGCACATCCACACTGAAACAAATGCTATTGTTTCACCTCATAGTCCACAGAGGATCCAACCCAACCACATCCTCATATTTTGCATTCAGTTAGAGGTTATACCACTCACCTAACAGACATGGAAACGTGTTAACTTAATGCTTCAGAGAAACAGTTAATCTCTCCATTCCTTCCAGAAAATCTGCCTGCAGTATAAATTTTTCAAATCAGGTAGTACAAAACCAGTCCAGCAATAAACAAAACCCTTCTGCTTCTGAAGAATTTTCTTTGAAAAGGTAAGCTCATGTTCATTGAACTACATAGCAACATAAAAAGCTCTTAAGAAAAAAACCCTTTCAACCTCCCAAAATAAATACAGCTGAAAATTAGGCTTTTGAACAGAAGAACATCTTGACACTGTCCTCAAAACCAGCAGCAGATGTTCTTCTTCTGGAATAACATTCATGTTCCCCCAACACCTTTGGAAAGCAATGAAAAAGAGCACGGTTTATGCAACCTACTTGTTGCAACCTGCCGTTCTTTTCTGAGCTTGCAATCCCGCTGCCATGACTGAGTGTTCAGAGAATGGCCGCTCTGAACAGTATCAAAAGAGTTTTCTTTTGCTGATGGAACCAATAACCAATAATCAAACTGACCAACAGTCACCCCGAAACATACTACCTAACTACCACAAATGACACTTTTCAGTGCCAAACCTTGGAAATTCTAAGAGCTCCCATGCTGACTCAAGTCTTCTCCAGCCTGTGATTTCTGCACCCAGCAATGCCAAGACCGACCACGGCACTAGCGCCGAAAGTGGCACACACTCACACCTCAGTCTACACTCATACACTCACCCCACCTGCCTGAACAGTTATGGACTTAAAACTTTTTAAAATGGAAACTATAAAGACAGATTTCCCCTGCTTCTTGTTCTTTTCCAGCTGATCACCAACTCCCTGCTGTATTTTCCTCCTTTGCCTTTTATGCTTTTCTTGGCATCTTTTCTCCCCTTTCCCTCCCCCAGCCTTCTTTTTGGTGCCTTCTGGCCTGTATTTTTTGCATTTTTTAAAATCTGTGCAGGGGGGATCCAAGAGTAACAGTTTATACAAAGGGAGAGACCAAGGAGAAGAACTGATCAGCATCTCAATCAGCTCCCCTCTCCAAACCCCACAAGGGCAGAGCGCTGCCGTTATCTCTGGCAGAGGGCGAGCCCAGTCCAACGCCCCGGAGAGCCGACAGCAAAAGCAGCCGGGCTCAGATCCCACTCCAGCTCGCTTTCCCCACACTGACAGACCACTATGTAAGACAGCAAGAGCACTTTACGCCCGAGCCAGCCGCAAAGGGAACAGCTGGCTTAATGTTTAAGTGCTGAAGCATCATTTCTGCAACTCGCCAGGTCTTGCTGTGGGCGCTAAACGCTCTGCTGTCCGTCCCTGCGAGCCCAGGATCCTGGTCTGGCCAGCGCTCAGCCACCCCAGCATAATTTATCGAGAAGTAAATCTCCTCCTGTAACCCCCCACACCAAATAAAACACAATGGCAGGCTCTGCACTACAGAGAACTTAAAAGCAAATCCTAGAATTTAGCTTGGACTATCATAGTGGATTTTTTTTTTTTTTTTTAAATTGTGAATCAATTTCTCTTCCACCAGGAAAAAATTTAAATGCACACAGCCATATAAGTATGTAACATACACAACCTGATCTAGCGGCTGGCATCCCAGCCCATGGCAGGGAGCTTGAACTAGGTGATCTTTAAGGTCCCTTCCAACACAAACTGCACCAAAGGGCTGATCAAGGTCAAAAACAGCCTACCAAAATAACTTACCCAGATGAGTAAGAAAGTAAAATGAGTTGAACTTTCCACTTATAACTTGCATCTAGTCACCCTTACCATCTCTCAGCAAAGGTGGGCTGATTTCTGCCCCCTCCTTTGAGGTTCAGAGCTCATCTGTGGTAGATCTGGTGACAAGCTCAGCACCACCCACCAGAAGCCACCCAGAATACAGAAATGCTTCAGCAGAAAATTATTGGCATTAAGACAACATCAAAATATGGAGTATGAAATTATATACCCAAGTCTTTATTTAGAGGAAAAAAATCAATTTGTGTCCTGGCCATTTACCCCACTGTCCGGGCGGGCTGAATGGTGAGAAGCTGTTAGCTGAAAGAAAATTATTAGGTAAGAAATTTCTCATTTTGTTACCCAGCTTCTTCCTTCCTTCATTGCTAATGAGAAATAGCAAGCAGGGAATTACAGAGATGAGGAAAGGAAAGAGAAGATAAAAAAATTATTATTAAATAGAGTAACAGGCAAGAGCGGAAGCTCCACTTTCAAAAGCAAGATGGGAACCTGGCCCAAAGGAAATCCTCTGAGGTGGATAGGGTCTGAATTCACAGCAGAGTTTCATTTTGCCAGGACCATCAGAGAAATTAAGCAGAGAGAAAGGACACATAAGCTCCTGAATGGTTCAGTGATCAGGATCACCACTTGGGGTTTACAAACATGGAAGCAGGAGATACTTGATTTGAATTCTTAAAAGGTGGCAGCTACAGAAATGCAGATCTGTGGTGAGGGCATCAGTCACTATACAGCAGAGACCTGCAGCCAGCACAGATCATTTTTTAAAATAAAAATTACAGCAGTTGCACTGTTTCTTGTTAGACTAAGTGCTACCTTTTTGTCTCTGACCATGCCCAATGGCTGAGAAACATGTAGGTGATAAAGTACTTCTCTGTCTTGCTCTGGACTAAATAGAGCTCTTGTAGGAGCTCTGCCCCAGGGACCAAGGCAGTTTTGTGTCCATTCAGGCAACTATATATATGAAGCACATAAGGATGTCTGCAATCCAAAGTTTAGGCATTGCCTGGGTGGCTCCAGGTGCCACTGGAGCACAGCAAGCTCCCTTGGTCACCCGGCCACACTGCAGCACACGCTGCTGCAGGCAGCACAGCTACTGCAGAACCTCCTTGGGAGGACAGGCATGGCTCCATCCCTCACCTCCTCCTCCTCCTCCTCTCCCCTATGTTTCAGTGACTGCAATGAACCTTTTCCCAGATGCATAGTAGACAGAGGAGAAGGATTTTAACATTTTGCCTGCAGCAGCTCTGAGGCCTTGGCATTTGGACAGACTCATCCATAAGCACAGCACAATTAGCATGTGTACTCCATATGCTTGAAGACCCATCCATTACAGTGCTGGAATGCCCTCTGACACCACAATTCTCCGAAAGAAGAAAGCTGAGGAGAAGTTCCTGGAGAATAATTTGTCTTATCCTGCAATAACAGTGGGAAAAGGCCCTTCCGTGCGCAGGAGGTTTTGGTGGAGCTGGAGAAATAACCTTTCCCAACAAAGCCCAGCAGCATGATTCACCTAGGAAGCACAGAGCTGCTTTCAAAGCCAGCCCTTCAAGCTAATGGCTATCAGAAAGGCCAGCCATCTGCTTGTGCAACCTGTCCTTATCATTAATCTCAACATCTGACTTGTATATAAAGTTTATATACTAACAGGACTATGCTTCAGATGTCGTTTTAGCTAAGTTTTGCATTGCTGATTTTACAGTTTCTCCTCAATCTGGCCATCCTCTTCACTTTACAGGCACACAAAGGACCCTGCTTAAATGCTGATTAGATGCAGAGCAAAGCAAATGACTTTGGGAAGATTTTACTAAGTCTCAAAAACTTGGTAGGCATTTCAAAGAGCTCACTGGAAAAGACAAGGTCCCACATCCACATGTAATTAATTCTTTATTTAAATTTATTAAGCCTCTACTTAACACAGTGTTGCAGAGGCAGAAAGTCACAAATCATGTCTCAGTCTCACATGCACTGGAAGGATTCATGGCTCTTTCTGCCATGCAGCCACTTTATTGTACAGCATATGGCAAAGTATCAGAGTTGTTCCTTAATTAACTGAGTAACGACAGTTCCTGTGGAGCTCAATCCAGGTTCTCCACATCCAAAACTATTACGGCACCCATTCTGCAGAACATGACTACATGTCCACAGCCCACTGGGAGAGAGTGATGTGCTTTTCTTGTACCAGTTCATTTCAACACATTCAGCACCACAGGTGATACTAATTGCTCTGAAATCAGGAAAGTTTATTTTGAATTAATGAAACCAGAGCTGTCTTCTCAAAATGAGTTCTGGATAACATTTTACTGTTTCATTACAAAATCCCACCAGATAGTGATTTCAAATTCAGATCTACCATCCTCTTCTATGGAACAGATATTTATATTTTATTTCTTTTACTTCTTTAGGTAAGAATAGATAGATTGTTCCTTACGTTAGTTTTAACTAGGCAAACTCTTTCCAGAGCAAACTTCAGCATCATTGAAATAAGCCCAGGATAATGAGCTGACAGAAGGGACTGGTGAGGGAAGAGCTTGGAAGATGCACAGACAAAAGCCCTGTCTCCTGAAGGAGGAAGATTTTAAATCTTGCTAGCAAGATAAAGCAGGGAATACTAAAGTCCAGACAAAACACTCCCATGCAATTCCCTTCACGCCATGAAAACCAACATAAAAATCATTAAATGCTAAAATAAAGCCAAGCAAAGGAACATTACTGTCAGCAGCTGCCAACTGAAATGAATGACCTGGGTTGAAAGCGTTTGCTGACGAAGCTCCACGTTGCCACAAAGGCTTGAGGGCTGTGGCAGCAAACTGATCTGTGGAACGGCTCGAACCAGGCGCGTGGAGCTCGGCTCTGCTATCGCCCCCACGGACCGAGGGGATGAGGTTGGAGCTTTGCCACTCAAGGGGCTTTTGGGAGCAGGACCACCTGCACCCCTCCCTCCAAACCAGGAGTAACAGACCCAACATCAGGCCAAGTCACTATTTCTGGCAGCAACGGGAAAGAACCCAGGAACTCTGGCCTTCGGCCAGAAGAGGTTTGCAGGTCGATGAAAGCACCTTGTAGCTCTGACACCGCTGACAGGCACCAGGGTGGCTGTGCCAAGACATCCAGACCCGGCATCCCCCGGGGGAAATCCAGCAAGGGAGCACCCAGAGGCTGTGCCACAGGCTGTGGAGGCACGGATCCCAACATCTGCATCCACAAAAGTTTAATTCTCAAGGTGGTTCTCAGCTGCTACCAAGAGGCAATTTCATCACCGCAGTGACACTGCAATCAAACAGCTTGGCAGACTGAAATGACGCATCTAAAAACTTATTCTGCATTTTGCCCAAGAGGAGAAGACAGATTTGAACAATATAAGTCATCTAAATCACACCCTTAATTGTGATGGCACTTAAAAAAAAAAAAAAAAAAAAAAGGAAACAAGAACAACAATTTCAGGCTTTCATGCTGATTTTAGACATTACATTTTCCTTCACATTGTACTAAAATCAACATTAGAAATCTTTGAATGCAGCAAAGAGAATGAGGAAACTTGCCAATTTTTGAAGAATCAACAATTAATATTATAGCAATTAATTCAGAAGAGTAACTACATGATCCTGTAGGGTTCCCTGTGTGTTCTGTCCCAGTGATTGCTAAAAAAAAAAAATTTTCAGGAACAAAATGAATTAAAAAATGTTCTGTTTATTTTTTTTTCCTAAATTACCAGCATTGCAAACTCATGCTGGTATTTGAAAGTCAGTGTGAGCTCTCCTAGTTATGCACCCTTATTATCATAAAGATTCCACAATTGGAAATTACTTTTCGTGACACTTAAGCCAAAAAGAAAATAGCTCTATTGCATCTGCAGAACCAAAAGTAGTAAATTGTAATAAACATTCATCTTTGTCAGTGGCTCTGCAAACCAACCTGCTCAGCACGAAGGTGCCATTTTTACACATTTGCTTTATTACTACATAATTATTGATGGATCAACCAAGTGCTCTCTCAAGGAAGACCAATCTTAAAAATGAGCTTGTTAAAAATTTAAGTGTAAACCTTGGGACAGAAACTAGCAGTTAGGTTTCATCTGATATAAACTTTTAAAGAGGAAAAAAATAATAAATTGGAGGGACAATTTTGAAAAATGCTACGTTTGAGGCAGGCATGAAATTGAAGCAGACAAGAAACTTTAATGTGATACAAAAAAAGAATTGGGGACATCTGTACTGAGAATAAGCTGTAAGTAGCAGGAGGAATTATCAATCTAGTGATGTGCCGGCTCTCTTCATTTCAATTGCTTCACAGGCCATACCATAAAAATTGTTTGCAATGAAACAAGTATGAAGCATCCCTAGATTTTATTGCTCCCAGTGATATTCCACCCCATTTATGTGTGTACACCAATTGTAGCTTTCAAGTACAACACTGTTTCATATTAGTACCTGTTTAAATTACCTGCCCACAAACATCGTTCGGTGTTCAAAATGCCCCACTATTAAATTTTCTGTTTCAGTCAAAGTACTTCAAGAGTTTCTATCAAGCTTTCAAAGGCAAGGAAGTTTCATGCAGGTTTTCTGAAAGTCAAGATAAAGCAATAAACTTTAAATTTAAAAGGAGGCTTTTTCAGGAGAGAATTCAGCGTACTTTTTTGAATTCCCTCCCCAACTTGTTAAACCAAACTTCTTCATTGCTCCCAGATTTCTAAATGGTGCATTTCAGGCGCTGAACTTCCAAGCATCAACCATACTCTCTAAAAAGACCCTGCATGTAAAGTGACCTTGGGCAAGAGCACATCTGAAATTGCCAATTCCAAGTCACTGATGGATTGTAAAACTTTTCCAGCACTGGAACCTCAGCACAAGCACAAATGCCACTCTCAGCCCCCAAAATACACGTTCTTTGCTGCTGTAAAGACATGCTCTGAAATGCTCCTCCAGTCCCGGCTGATTCAGCCCTGTTCCCCTTCCTTCTCCTTCCCCTCCACGTTCCACTGCACCTGCCAAGGTGTCGTTCCCTACCATACATCCACTGCTGTTAAAAAAGCCTGCACAAGCCTGTGACATTTTTGACAGCCTTGAGTGAGGCAGGTAACTACACGTGCACTGATGCCAGCAGGTAGGAGGGGGATGAGCCAGGAAGGCAAAGCACTTCTTAACCTCCACCAACAGTGCCCCAAAACACCTTAAACTGGAGGCCAAATCCAAACAGTGCAGTATAAAACAGGGAAAGAACGTGGGGCAGGAGCTTTGTGGTAGTCTTACAGCAGTTACCAAGCCATGAGACACAAAAGCAGTCCTTTCACTAAGTTCAAAAAACTCCGGCTTGAAGTGAGAAGAGAGACTTCATGGAAAAGCAACTGAAGTACGTTTCATTTAATGTAAACCACTGCCAGAACATAATACTGCCACCAGTGACATCATTTCATGTTGATAAGATGCTGCTGCATTTCAATAGATGGCTTTGATGGTATTGTGGAGTTGCATTTTTCACTTTCAGCCGGAAATTAGTAAGAACCATCAAGCGTAACTTCCCAAATCAGCCATTTGCCCCGATCCCATGCTAGTGTTAAGGGTTTGGTATCTTACTTCCTTCCCATCTGTGAGCCCACAGTGGCTTCCCCACTGTAATTAAATCAAACATGGCACGCATGTAAGCAGTGAATTTGCTGAAAAATGGTACCCTTCCACCCCCCACACAGCTGTTTACTTCTGGCTACTGTGTTTATATCTGTCTCAAGAGCCCTGTTCCTTGCTCCAAATTTCGTTCCAGGTACTACTTAACAGCATTATTTACTCACTCTTATTTCATATTCATTCCCTTATTTCTGCTACAAGTTGTAGATATCCAGGTCTTTCATAACAGAATACAACTTCTATAGTCTTATGTGTACATGTGTGTTTCAATATGAGAGCTGAGCCTTACCTTAGAACTGCTAACTTCAAAAATAAAGTATCTTCTGCTTCCTTTTAGCAAAACTTGGCTGCAGAAACTCCCTAGAGGCAATTGTTTTCAATTTTCCCTTAATGTGCAGCTACCCCTCCCTTGGCACCCTGTCAGAATCTCCTCCTCTGACCGCTTGGGACATCGGCCCAACACTGTCCACCCAACCCTAGATAAAAGATCACAATTTTTGCTATTAATAACCAACCCAGAGTTGTTCTAATCTGCCCACTTCTTTGGCTCTGCACCACTGTAATCAATGAACACCGAAAACTCTACCCACAATTTTTTCAGCCCTGCTGAATGCATTCTGGTGAGCGCCTATGAAATAAAATTAAATTGAAAAGCTTAAGACTGCCATAGCCTCATGTTGACAGGTCACTCTATATTTGGCTGCTTTGATTATAATTGCTTGCAGGATAAAAAATAAATAGCAATTATCTCATTGTCACACAAGAAAAAAAGACCTAATAAATGAACCAGTCCTAAGGTAACACTGAAAAACAAATTATTTCAAAAGCAATCAGGAGAAGTAAAATTCAGTTTCCAGGATTGTTTTTAATTGCCAACAGTGTCAACATTAATATTCTTCCTCTGTTGGTGAATACATCCCTTTAGTTATGAAAGCATTTAGCAAACTGTTTTCATCCCCAGTCCACAGTGCCACAGCTGAAATCCCTAATTACAAGGGTCATCTACACAAGTCGCAGTCCAGCCCATGCATCTTGCCTGCTGTGACAGTCCCATGGATTTAAGACCAACAAACAAAACAGATGAAGTGTTTGGGAGTGTGATGAAGTTAATCCTTAAGAGGATATAGGAATTAGTTTTTCAAACTAAATTCAAAGCTACCGAACAAAAGAACACAACTGCTGCACGAAAACATTAAAACCTTGCAGAAACAGCACTCCATTTAAAGGGTTTGCTTTGGTGGATTTTCAGTTTCCAGGCACCGCCTTTACCAGCTGAACCTGTACCACGAGAAAATAAAGTACAAAACAGAGGATTAATTTAGCTTTTCCAGACAAACCCAAGTGGTCGGGATCCACCACAGCACCGCACACAGATTTATTACCCATCGTGTTAAACCCAAAGTAGCTAAGCCTTGCAAATCTCTCAGTGCTGTATTTCCTTCTTCCAAGGGCACGTTTTGTGGCTCCTTGACCTGGGTTAATAAGTCTTTATTCTCAATAACAACTGGGACCACGAAGACTCCCTGAACTGAACCCAGGCCTCCACTCCTGACACTTCGGATACGGTGATGAATTGCTTGGATACCATCCCCCTCAGCAGTCAGCTTTCCCTGCAAACTTAGCGTCCTTTCTGTAGCCTCCACACATCTCACTTTCCACAGCTCTCTAAAGAAACATTTCTGTTTTCACTTTTTCGGTGACTTTTCTTCCTTTTTGGCAGAAGGGCAGGGCAGGAATGTCTGTTTCTTCTGCAAAGGGGCCACCCACCCAAATAACTGTAAGCATTACTGGGCTCCAGTTTGGGCAGGTGAAGGAAAGGATCAAATAATTCTTATACCAGCAGGGAGTTCTTCCAGCCAGGTGTTCTGAGTGCCTGTAGGTGTCTGAGTCATCTCCAGCAAACATCACCTCCCCAGTCTTGTTTTGGTCCGCAGTCTATGGGGCTGAGGGTGGTAAAACACTGGAACAGGTTGCCCTGGGAAGGGGGGTGGATGTCCCATGCCTGGAAACATCTAAGGTCAGGTTGGATGGGACTCTGAGAAACATGATCTTGTCGAAGATGTCCCTGATCGCTGCAGAGGGGTTGGATGAGATGACCTTTAAATGTCCCCTCCAACCCAAACCATTCTGTAATTCTATGATTCTATTTCAGCCAAAGTTTAAGAGCAGGATAGTGATTCTTTAGATGGTTACAATTCCACAGATTCCTTGAGAACTGACCCCCAGAAAGACAGGAGAAATTATAAATGCCCCTGAAAATATCTCCCATGCAGAGAACCAGCATCAGATGCTTGTGAGTGCAGAGAGAAGAGGACATTGAAAAGAAGCCCCAACAAAAGGAGAAGCTTAGACTGGCACCTACAAATGCTGAGGCATGTTAAGTCAACCACAAAACCCAACCCTCCCTTAGTATTTGGGGAACAACTGTTTATGCAATCCTGTTACTTAGGTAGAGAAAAAAGTCCATTTCTAAAGCCCCAGCTGAGCTTCTCCTCCCTGCTTGCCCAGCTCTGTGCTCCTTAAGCCTAAGCCTAGAGCAGGTGACAACAGAGCTGGACTTCCCATGGTAAAGTCCATGGTAAAAACAATGGTAAAAAAAAACCTGCTGGGACTGACTGCCACTCCTTGCCCCACTGAAAAGCAGGATCTATGCCACAGCACACACATGTCAATTATCTCACATGGAATGACCCAGCAGAGCCCCTGTTCCACACGTCCAGCCTCTCCAAGCCAGAGACACAGCCCTGCTGCCACCTCCTTCTCTAAAGAGCCCGTGCCCAGCGGCCAGCTGAAGCAGCCAGAGGAAAAAGCAGCTTTTTGCCCTTTTTTCCCTCAAGCAAAGGAGGATGAGGCCTTAAGTGGCTGGTTACACCCATCAAAGAGCAATGTGAGGCTTTTACGCTACTCAAACTGAAAATAAAGCTCATTTTCCGCCATGCTTTTATTGGAGAAATTCAAGACAGAGAAGACACGTTGCCTACTGCAGTCACAAGGCAGCAGGCAAAAAAAAATCCAAGCCTGGAAAAGCTTTCAGGATTTTAACATTCCCTATTTGAGACTAGAATTTTATCAAACAAACAAAACAAACCCAAAAAAAAAATCCAAAAAACAAGAAAAAAACCAACCAAAACAAACTAAATAAACCAAACAACCCCCCCCCCCAAAAAAAAAAAAAAAAAAAAAAAAAAAAAAAGAAAGGAGGAGAAGAACTTAAAGAGACCTTCTCTTCTAAAACAGTTGGAATGGGAGGAGGATAACAGGACAGCCAGGCTGCTCAGCCAGGTGCTAAGGGCCTCCATTCACAAGCAACAAAGCCAAGTAAGGATTAACAGATGGGGTCTTCTTCACTTGGCTCAGGAACCTGAACCCAAATTTCCAGTATCTTTTCCTGACCCCAGCACCCATTGCTCTGGGGCACTTCTTTTTGACCAAGACTTCTGACAAAAATGACACAAATTTTCCTATCGGGAGTGTCTGTATTGACAGCCCAATCGTTTAAAAAGTTCCAAAAACAGCCATAAATGCTATAAAAATGGATTCACATGATTCAGCTTATGTTTTCACTCAAATTTATCCCCTTGATGGCTCTAACAAATGGCAGGTTTCTCTCCAAAACCCCTTTCTAAATTTGTATAGAAATCCTTCAGCCAAACTCAGTGATTAGTTTTCATCCCTTAACCTTTCTAGTAACTCGAGGCATGAATATGGAATGAATTTGGCATTCCTACCCCTTAATGAAATGCAAAGATCCTGCATGAAAAAACACGCACGCTGATTTTGAAGTGAGACACGCACACGCAGTACTTGTGTCTGAGTGACATACATAGCCAAGTAAGAAAATCCTGTCATCTGTAATTCACACCCAAGACTACAGGTACCAAAAAACTGCACTCAAAGCAGCTGGTGGTCTTGTATTACCGTGCTGGCTGCAGCAGGCTCTTCACATCTCATTAACAGCGTAATGAAGGCTCAATCAGGAATACAGCCTATCAAGACTGCCAGGCACAGGCACACAGAGGCCAGAGGAGAAAGATCAGCTTGTACCAAGGTTTTTACTGTTCACATCTCGGATTTGAAAGAGAGAGCTAGTCTTGCCACAGAAAATATTTTCCAGCGAGCAAATGGCACAGGGAGACAAAGATGAAACCCTCAAAGTGCTTGGAAAGCTTTGCACAAGGAAGGTGTCACCAAGGAGCTCATGCACAGGGCTCATTTCCACAGGTGGAACATAAAACCACTGAAGCAATGGGGGTGCTGAAGCCAGAGGCCAGAAGAGCCATCAGGAAGGGGGCACACATGCTTGCACTGATGACCAAATATGTAACACAATTAGCACCAAACTCAGCAGCTTAATTTCTCATGTATGCAGCAATTATTTGTAGTAGGGCTTCCTAATGTTCTCTCTACTGATTATATCATAGAATCAAAGCATAACAGGTTGGAAGAGACATTAAGCATCATCTGGTCCAACCTTTCCTAGTCTACACAAGATGGGCCAGCATTCTGTCCAGGCAAATCTTATCAGTGTCCTATTTTGGGGTATCCCTCTCTTCCCCGGGGAGATTAATCTCAAGGATGATCTCACCGTGAAAAGATTTTCTCTTCTGTCCAATCAAAAATCTCACCCATCACCCCTTGTCTTTTCCATTTGACTCCTTGCAAAGAATGAATCTCCATCTTCTCTGTAGTCACCCTTTAAACACTGGAACACGGTGATAAGCCTCCCCTAACACATCTGCTCTCGAGACTGAACAAACACGGATCTTTTTGTATGTAACATATACATTTATGTATTCCCAACAGTTTGCACTGATGTGTTCAGACAAAATCCCTGGAAGAAAGGATGCTGGAAGAAGAAATCAGTACAAAGAGGGATCCAAGACCCAGTCACTCACTGAGGGAGCAACAACAGCACGAGCAGTGAGCCTGCTGCTCACCATCCTGCAGTCCATGCTGGGATCCTGGGTGGGGTCAACAACTCTCCTTGGCACATGCCTGCAGACCCTCAAACATCCTTCCATGGCAGCTCAGACCCTGCCAGAAATGTCACATTTTCTGCAATCTCCCCTGCCCACAGTGCTGCTGGCACTGGTCATCTGCTGCTGCCAAAGAAAGGAGAAGGACAGAACACACATGTATTTTTCCTTGCTGGATAAGGGACCTGAATCTGCTCACAGAAGGACTGACAAAGCCCCAAGGCCAGGATGAAGCATGAGGTGAGAGCTGGCAGCTGCAGGGGATGAAATACAGAAGACAAGAAGTAAGACCCAAGAGGATGAACCCATCCCCACCTCATATCAGATCACTTTTAGCCATTTTTCACAACCCCCTTGAATAAGAAGCTGAACAGCGCAGGTACACAGGGACAAGGACCACAGTCAATGAACACTGCCTGCACGGGGTCTTTAACACCCACAGAAATCAATGGCAATATCTCTCCACCTCAGCCCCTGCTACATTATGCTTGCAGCAGGAATGGAGGCGTAAATGCGAGGAGCAATAAATGAGCAAACTGCTAATTGTGGAGCGTTCCCATGTATTCTGTGTGAGCTCAGCAGCGAGTGCAGCTCGCTGGGTGCCCAAGCAGACACAAGATGGTACTTGCACGGCGATTGCTCACTGCTGAAGCCGCCTGCTTTCACGGGGACGTGCAGGAGCACGTTACCACCCACCGCACACGCATGACTTGAAATTACTGCCCTGAATGACTGCATGTGGGTTTTGACTCAAAACAAAACCTAAATCAGGCCTCAAACCTTACTTAGATTATGAAGGAAAAGTTACCTAAAGCCAGTTGATTTACACTCTGTATTTTACCTTTATCTCTGCTATTATCAGAGCTTCCCCGCCTTTTTTTCACGTGGCAAGAGATGAAGCGGCAGTCTACAGCCCAGACAAGGCGACAGCCAGCAAACGGCAAAATGACAGAAACACCGAGAAAGATGATAAAATATTTGAAATGGTATAAAAGGGACACAAAAAATAAATTGCAGAGAGAAATTTCACACAAAAGGATGTTATTTCTTCAGAACAAACTCCATGACATTTGACTGTGATTGTGTCTTAGAAGAAACGGTGCAATTTTTATTTGAGGAACTGAGAATCAGAACGAGCATGTAGAGTGTGGAGAGGATGCTGGGATGCTGCATGGCCAGGAAAATGGACAGACTGATGTACCTGGACTCCGTCTCTGAAACTGAGATCCCACCATAAAGCACTTTTATCATGAAGAATAAGAGAGAAACAGTTTGCAAAGACTCAAACAGTTTTCAGCTTCAAGTCTCTGCAAATTATTACACTTTGTAGGAAAAACCAGTCAAATGTAGTGCTTATTCTAAGCATTTTAGCACTTCAGACTCATTAACCTGGTACCTTACATGCTGTCTTTGTAATGCAAATTTGTTAAAATACTGTGCTTTTCATAAAACATTCATACAGACACGCTCACAGTGCTCAAATACCGATTTTAAGTGGTGAAAAATACACTTACTTTTTCCTAATATTTCAACTCTGCGCCTAAGTCTTATCTGTATAAGCAGTTTGTGAGAAACCTGCTGCCACTGCTGCTACTACCACTGTAGCACAAAGGTGGAAGATTTCCCAAAGCAGCTGATGTAGGCAATTATAAACTGAATTACCACATGCCAAAGCCAAATGAAAAGACTTTGTAGAAGGTACCTGAAGCAGAGGTTTTTTGAGGAAGAGAGATCATGAAAGAGAGGAGGAGAGATACCCTGCACTTAAGGAGGCCAAACACTGCACACACTGCACCTGTTTGCTGAGCTCCTATTTAGGAGCCACCTGCCCTGTCTGCAGCACGTCAGTGCAAGAGTTTGCTGAGAATCCTCACCTGCAGCACCAGGCATGCTGCTGCCAACTGCTGAACTGGCTGGACGTGATGCACCCATCCAAATGACATGGGGAGCCCAGCAGAAAATACAAAATCATCTCCATAATGTCTCCAGCCCAGCTTGACCCACGCAGTGAGAGATGACTCAGGGCTGGAGAGGGCTGAGGGAAGGAAAGGTTCCTGATTTATGACTTACACAGCAGTGGAGAAGGACCAAAACATCACCTTCAGAGTTCAGTGTTATGACAGAACTCTCCCTCCTCCAGTGGACTTAGATCTTGGAACATGAACGACCACAGCAAAGCCATGGCCCAGCTGAGACTCACAATATAAACTGCACTAAACCAATTCAAATACACAGGATAAATGCAGGAAATTTTGTGAAATTTTCCTCCTCCCTCCACACTTACCAACTACTTTTGTTTCAAGACAATCTGTAAGTGTGTCATCTCAAACTCTGAGCAACTGCTCTCATCCTGTATTTAGTTCTGAAAACTGTCATTTCTTTTTCAGGCCTGAAGAAGGGGTCACAAAGCTGGAAATCGTCTAAGTTTTAGAACTGTACCACTTGGTTTGACAGAAGAAAATACTACCTTCCCAGACTTCCCAGAGCTACAAGGCAGAATTGAACAACATTGCCTGAGGGGCCAGAATCATCTGCACTGGTTTTTGTGAGGTTCAGAGGTACGACACAAAGGTAACCAACATGAGGCATCTTAACAAGAGGTTTTCTTTACCCTGCATATTAACATGCCAACTGCAAGCCAGGTGTACTTCCCAACCTGTCTGCTAGATCTGGTTCCCACTCACCCAAAACACATCAAGGTTCCATTACTGCTCCAGAGCACAGATGACTTCCCAGAGGAAACTCAGGGGGATGATGCACACATCACTGGGATGCACCCACACCACAAAGGCACTGCATGGCAAGGGCCTGGAGGCTGGCAACTGCACCCAGATCGACTACGCCGCAGTACAGGCATAACCAAAGTGAATTGGATTGAACACAAAACTTCTAAACGGTTAAAATAAATTAGCGGACTCACAAAAACAAAACGAAACAAAACAACAAAGAAATCCACCCAAAACCCCCTCAAGCACCTTCCTCACCACCCAAAGAAAACCTCCAAATCCAACAAAGATTGGGGCAGGACCTATAATCAAAATAAAACCAAAACAGTAATTTTGCATATGTGCTTCGTAACATGTTAAGAAAATAAGTACTTGTCCAAACACCTGCAATGATTTCTCAGATGCAGAAGAGAGTGAACATACTGAAACCTGCTTGGTTTCGAAATTCAGTTCATTTGGCACATCATTCACTTTTGCAAGAAAACAAACAGCAAAGGCAGACAAGCCATGGCATGAGCAGCCCTGCACTCTCCTGCCCACCTGCCTGAAGCCCAACTCAGAGGAACCTCCCTGGCTACACCAGATTAGTTCCATCTTTACACTCAGTCCTCAGCCTGCCCATTAAAATGGTCAATAGCAATGCCAGCTGAGAAATGTCCATCACTGGGAACTCCTTTTTACAGGTCACTGGCCAACCAGACAACAACAGCTTCGAGCCATGACTGACCTCCCTGTGACATGAACCGCTGATTTCCAGGAGAAAGACAAGCCATGAGCCATCCATTTCCTTAATCGTAATTAAAACAAAACCAAAACCACTCAACTGTTTCTATATGAATCTGTATGTACAAAATAAAAACATGCAATCATCCTGCTATGTTTCTGGAGACTGAATACTAATGTAATAAGAATCTCAATGCATTCAATTCATCTACTGTTGAACAGAAATCAGCATCACAACAGTTTGGATTACAAAATGTTCACAGACCTCCAAGTAAGCTGACAAAACAGATTCAGATGGGTGTGTCTCATGATGGAAAAATTAACTGTGATAAAGAAAAAAATGCCCTTTAGATATGTTGTTTTCAGAGTCATTAAGATGCAAAAGGAATTTTAAAAAAAATGCCTGCTCCATAAAGTTCAAGCACACCTATGAAAAAGCAAACAAACCTGCCTGGATGACTGCTTCCAATACTGGCTCTGGCAAAACTGCGTGTTTAAGTTGATCAGTCCTGCTCCCACTGTGCTATACAGAGCTGCATGATGCAGATAGATCTGGGGGTTTTAAGAAAAATGGAGCAAAACCAGCACAACATACACTGAAGTTCGTATCAAAGAAAAAAGCATAACACCAGTTATTTCCTCTTGCAAACATTTGCAGAGATTCTCAGTCAGAGACAGACTGCATCATGTTTGGCTCCAGTAAAATGTCTCCTGAGAAAGTCTGCCTTGATCTAAGATTCTCATACTTGGGTTTTAATTTCCAGTCACATTTACAGGAACCTGCTTCCTCCAATTTCCTAATTGAGAGTGCATGGCTTGAAATATGCCCATCAGCTATCATATGACTGCAAATCAACTATCAACTTAACCAAGAGATACACATTCTCAGGCATCAGAAATTAATTAGGCACCCCAGATTTTCCTGCAGCTTCCAGAAGAGCAGATGTCAACAACCACATCAACAACCAAGACCACTGGTCCCATCCAGCCTCACAGCTCGCGTACCCCGACGTCTCGGTGATTCCCGGAATTGCTACCACAGTAACCAACAAGATACAGGGAAATGACACAACAAACCCACAGCTGGCTGCCTGTGTCCAGTTTCTGCTCTGAGCTGAACTCCTACTCACCAGGCTCTTGGTCCTTTGTGGATATGCACTCTTTGATGGATTCTGTTATGCCAAGACTAGCGGCAGTGGGCAGTGGGCCAAGCAAGGATTCCAGTGCAGGGGGTCTTACAAGAGCTTCATTTCCATTTCTGCATTCCCCATCTTCCGTTCTTTTAACTCTATCCTTCTCATTAAGTTCATCATAAAAGTCCTTGTTTAAGTGATTAGCAGCTGCTTCCAGTTCCTCATCTTCTGCCTCCTCCTCTCCAAGTATGCTAGAGGCATTATCTTCTATAGAATCTGTAGGGGGAAAAAACACAACAGATCACTGCATACCATCTGTTACAGAAACTAAATAAATAGAGAGGTGCTCACTTAAAGAATAAAGATTTTTAGAGGAAATCTGTAGAAGAAATACACAATATTTTAGTTCCATGTATGAATACATGGCGTTTCCAGATGCTCTTCAAATTCATTACCCTGACTATTAAAATGTATTTCTGTGACTACAATCATAATTTAAAATAGAAGCATCATCTTATCATATTAGGTTAAAGGGCTTTGTGAGAGAAGTCAGCTACTTCCTGGTATAATTACAAATTAAAAATAACCAGTTCAACCTGCACAAAGCCCTTCCATATGGGAAGTCAACTGGGGAATTTGGCGACAGAAGGGTCTAGATACTGGTCCACTGCACTTTCAGTGAGAAAATGAAACATTCTCAGGTGTCAGTGCCAAGATGATACTGCACCAGGAAAGAAAAACAACTGAAATCATTAATGAACTACCCCTGCAATGAACAGTGTGGTTGTTTTGAAGGCTGATCTATGAACCATCTATTTGGGAGAGAACACAAGAGATCTTGTACTATGCAAGCATATATATGATCACATTTATCACCATAACGTTCATACACTTCAGACTGCCAGATCTCAGCTCAATACTATTTAAGGAGTCGTAAGAATTTATAGACTTACCATCTTTAGTGAAATTTGCAAATACGCCTTTTGCTTTTGGTCTACTGTTTTCTAATTCAATCTCTATTTCATCTTGGTAGCTTGATATTTCTCCTGTGGTGTTGAAATAAAAATAAAACTCAGCAATCATTGATGTAATACTGGAGAAATGACTGATATGTTACACTAAACACAACATATACCTTCAAAATCCTCCAGCTTTTTTGATAATGCCTTTTCAAGCTGAAATGACAATAAAGAAAATAAACATGAAATTACTAAAAAAGCATGCACAATTTTAAACTGTTTGTGAGCTGTACACAGAGACAGAGAATGGCAAGGTATTTCAAAAGCACAAGCAGGTTTTGAATCACGACTGAAATTACTTTGTAGTGTCAGATAGGCATGACAGACAGGTCTCAAAACACTGACCAATTTTGAATGTTATCTCCCCCATCTCTAAACTTCAAAAGGAGCCTCCACTCTGGCGAGCTGTAAATAAAAGACCTCATTCTCCAGCAGTCAGACTCTGTGACTGTGCCTGTAGATGTGAGAAGTGCAAGGACGGTGCTGAGACTGGAGTGTCCAAACCAGACAGAGCACACTGGTGATGGAGAGTGAAGCCCTGACCTAGAGCACCTGGCTGGTTCTTGAGAACATCACAAACACCCTTACAGACCTTTAAATGATAGCACAGTTAAAACAAGCAAAAACCCTAACAAACCAACAGTGTCAGAATTGACTACGGCAGCAGTAAAATCTTCTCCTCTGCCACCAGCTTTAGTTCATGATTTGTAAAGAAATTAAACCACCTGAGAACTAATCTCTGGAAGCAGGTGCTGTACCGCAAAAAACCACCAGCAGTCTCATTAAAGTAAATGGGTTATTGTTTTCCTATTCATTTAAAAAAGTTCTCTGTAATGGCCCTTCTCCTAACCACAGATATCGCCTTAAAAAGAGTGCACGGTTTCTGATCCCGTGACATTTTTAATTGGGAAACTATCCCTTTGCCAGTAAACCAAAAAAACATCTTTAGTTAATGGGTACCATATGCACTAATGCTCATGCCTTTCTCAAGAATCTCAGAATAAAAGTACTAAATCTTACCAAGGGCTGGTCAGATTTAGCATTAACTGATTCAAAAGAGAATGCACAGAGGGAGGAGAGAGGAAAACACCACAGAGAGCATCCAATCCAGAATTTACCTGCTGTATCTTCAATTTTTTTTGACCAGCTGTAAACGAAGGAGGATCACATTCTTCTTCCAAGTCAATCTTCATAAACTCATCTATGGTTAGCTGACTGGTTGGTGTATCTTCAAACTCTGTCAACCTACCAAAGCATACAGCACATGACCAAAACATCTCTAAGAACTCCTCTGAAAGTAACATAATCTGCAAACTGCCAAGCTGTGGAATAAACATGTCATCCTTAGCAACTCTGGCTCAAATACAGACTACATTAAAACTGAAGTGCTACTAATTGTTTCATCTGCTGCAAAGAAAGTATCTTTTCATATCCCAAATTAGCTTTTGATTTATTTTTTGATTTATTAGAGTATGTAACATACTTTTTTTTTTTTTTTTTTTTTTTTAATGACCAAAGACTGAACAGAAATACTGCAGACCCTACGGTCAATTAAGTATAGACAAAACTAAGGCAAGAAACACAGCTCATTCCTCCCCTCTCATTGCTTTTGTTATCAACAGCAACAACAAAACCGATTCACCAAATAAAGTATCTGTCATCCCAGTTTAGGAGTTTGCTCAAAAATCTTCCTGATATGTCAGCATGATTAATTTACAAAGCAAACCTTAAAGTAACATCTCTTCAGCAGGCTGTTAGAGGGACAAGAAATAATCTTCCCAGGATGCACAGAAGCAGTGGTAAAATAAATTGGCCATTTGCACGTCACACAGATGAAACAGATGGATGAACATAATTTGACAATAATAAACACTGTATTTGTTTAATGCTTGCATTTTAAAAGTTCCTTCCTATGTGAGAGATGGGACTGACTCCGTGGGGAACTGCCATGAAAGCAGATGAGTCTTTCAGAGGAATCCAATCTTAAATAAGACCACGTGGTCATAACTTAATCCACAAATACCAGCATTTTATACAGGTGGCTGAGAATAAGCACATCCATTTTACAGATGGAGAAAATGAGACAAAAGGTTAAGTACAAAGCCAGGTCAGGAAACGTCTGGCAGAATGCTTCCCTGACAGAAAAGTGCCCTTTTAATAATATCAACATTTTCCATGGGAAAATGGCAGTGATGGGTCTGCAGCTGCTTCGCTGGAATATTCCCATCTTTCAGAGGAAGCAGAGCTGACAACAGCCTCCATCTGCAAAGCTAGGGAACTAAAAATGGTGATTCAGTGCTCTCAGCACAGGACCTTTCTGCATCTCTCTCTCCCTAAAAACAGCTGCGGTTTTCTCCTCAGTTCTCTCCTCTTACCTCTGATAGCAACAAAACTCCTTCTGAAGAAAAAATTTTCTCTAGGACAGAAATTCAGTTTCTAACCAACACCAGGGTAAAAGCCAAGAGCACATGGCCACATTCTCCTGTTATATCCTCATCAGCCTCTGTGTTTCTTCCTTTATAAATTGAGGAGGGCAAGACAAGACAGCCCATACAGAGAGGTATAGGCAGGCTGCAACTGCAGGACACTGCCCGGGGACATCCCACTCCTGGAGCAGGGGCCAGAGGCCACAGGCAGCATCTCATGTCATGAAATGCACAGAGAAATGCACCTCTGCGTGACTCCAACAGCAGGCAGCACACTAAGCCCATGCATGGCAATGCCAGCCAGAATTAGTGCTGCTGAGGAGAAGAAAGCCTCCAAAAACTAGACTTGCTTTTGGAATTCAAGCATCTCCACAAAGCCCCAAATTAGCCATGTACTTAAGAGTGACTGACAGCCCAAACCCTTCCCTCAGAGTACCAGGGACCAGCTCCCTCCTCCTCTCCTTCAGATCAAATTGGAAAGGAGAGGAGGATGCTGTTGGCAGCAGCAGCACCCAGCTTTTAATTAAAAGACCAGAAATCTTTCTTGGCATTAATGGGCTTCCAGCATGCATTACCCCCCTTCCAGGAGGGAGCCACATCTATCAGGTTAGAGGGAAAACCTGGCTAGGGCACTATTATTATTATTATTTTAATTCAGGATTCACTTAATGCCAAACCCATGTATCATTTGAGGAGCATGGATCTTCCCGGTCACAATCATTAAAGAACAGCCATCCATCTCTCCACAAATGAATCACGTACTCACAGGCAGCCCCACTTCAGCAAGACTCTTCCTCCCAATCAGCCTCACCTTGTTGAAACATTACTCTCCTCCCAGTGTTAAAAGCCAAGGTGCACTCTGGCAAAGACACATGGTTTGTTTATCCAACACTTGCTCTGAGGCTGAGATGAGCTGCCAGAGCCCCACCAAAGCAGCACGACCTCGGTGCCTGCCAAGAAGCCAAGAAAACACCAGGAGCAAACCCCATGAATCCAGGCTGGGGACAAGATGACCATGCCTGGGTGTAAGCACCTAACCCCTGCAGACACCTCAGGCTCTGTCTGTCCCTCTCCTGCCCACAGTGTCGTCTGACTCACGTCACGTACCCGGCGCCCATCAGACGTCAGCCCTGGGGTGAGCCAACGTGCCGGAGCTCAAGCACCAGCTTCCACCCCAAGCCAGAAGGGCAGGATGGGGCTCTCCCAACACCTTCAGTGTGTCTGCACTAGGGCAGGGCAGAGCTACACCGTGTGCACCGCCAAGGAGCTCAAACCCACAGCACAGCATGGTTCAGCCATCTGACCAGGCCACCAGCACCCAGTCCCATGCCCGTGCCCTCCTTTCCTCAGTCCTGACCCAAGCCAAGCGGGGCAGGGCTCACCACCCTGGGGGGAGGGCTGCCAGCATCACAGCTCAGGAACAGGCTGGTGGTGATGCAAATTTAGAGCAGCATGCTATTTTTTTCACTTCTCTCAAGTCTTGCCCTTAGGGCTCGAACCCTTCTCCCAAAATGAAGAACCATCCCTGACGGTCAGGATCCCAGCTTGAGCATCATCTCCGTGGGAGAGCGAGCTGCACACTCAACATTTTCTCCTTTAACTTGATATAAATAAATACCTGCGTTTGCCAACCACTCGCCTGCCTCAACATTTTACATTGGCTGATATCCTGCCTACATATTTTTAAATATTTCTTTAATTTTATCCACTGTTTGGACACGTGCCACCAAGGCAACAAACTGATGCTGCAGCAGTCTGTACCACATGAAACAAAGCAACACTAGTTTGGCAGTTAAGAAAAACTGACACAACCTTAATTATAAACACAATAATTTCAGGGGCAAGGGAGTGGCTTCATGAAAAAAAAATAGCTACAGGCTATTTTTTAAGTCCCACGTAAAAGTGCTATCCAAGTTCATTTTCTACTTTTGTTAACCTAAAAAAATCTAATAAGAGTTGCCACTAAGTTATGCACAGACAGAGGGAAAATAAACAGATATACAAATTAAAATATTATTTCCTTGGCACAAATTCAAGAAGGCTCTAAAAATTGAAATTTGGCAGACAAGTATTTTCTATTTATAGTCAAAGCAGAGGCAACCACTAAAGCTCAGGCTGAGATTCAACTTCCAGTATAAACCGTCCTCTTACAGTTTCTCACAGCAAACTCTTTCAAGAAAATTCCTTTGGGAGAAAAGATTTTCCAGAGCCTAGTGTCATCTGCCTCTAACTCCCACCCTTTTTTACAAAGAAAAATTTCCACGGTTGTTATCTCATCCATTTACAGACAAAACCACACCTCTGCTTCTGATAAAGCACTTTTGTGCACAAACCAGTAAACCGATTCTGTTCACACTTAATTTAACTCCCAATAAGGGAAAATGGGTCAATCATTTTGAAGTTACATGCAAATGTCCTTTTTACTTCATTTTGTTCCAGGGATACCCTCCAGTGGAGACTCTTGAATCCAGTCTACAGCAATGGAAAACACAGACTCGTGTGTGCAGCTAAGGGCTTGGTTTTAACTTTTAATTGAGATGCTGCAGCAGTAGGGTGCAAGAAAGCACACAAAAGAACAAGGACCTCTGCAGTCCAACTCACAAATGCTTCAGGAGCCCAAGTTCAAAGCCCAAGAGGGACTTCTAAGCAGAGACCATGGAGGAACAGCCACGGTGTCCTACAATCAGCATCGAGCTCCAGAAAGCAGACAGCACGAGCAGAGGTATCTCCATACAGAAGGACAAACAAATTACAATTTCAGAGACGTTGTTTTTTTAAAGAGGGAGTCTGGAGTTTAGCCTGATCCATCAGCCTCTAAGTTACCTGTTGTGAGAGGTCTTTTTAAAGTACTTAAAGCATTTTATCAATGGATTAGAAAAATGGTAAGCTGAATATGCCACACTGTTAGCAGAAATATATGAAAAAGAACCTTTACTGCAAGATAAACTGGTGCTAGGATTGAAACTCCTCTGAGTTTTTCCAAATGAACAATATAATTAAAACTGTAATAACTTACATGATGTCTATATAATCTTAACTGTTGTATCAACTACAAATATCCTAGCAATACAACAGCTGATTTGACACCTCAGACAATTCCAAACTCTGGAAAATTAAGGGATTTACTTTTGTGCCTTAGTGAAGAACCAGAATATTGCAGAATACCCTCACTGTTTTAATTTAACCCTCATCAGCGCTTCCTGCCACTCCAAACCTGCGCACTCACAGCAGAGAAACTCAGAATTCACACTGGTGTTCCAACCACCACTACTTCTATACTACAAACCTAACAGTCTGTTGCATCACCCTTCTTTCCTTATTTTTTTTCCAAGACATACAATGATTACACATGAACTATTTATGGAAGTATGTAAACACATACCCTATAAGTGATACTTAATATAGAACACATATCTGAAATAGTTATTAAATGCTTCCTACATGATGTAACAAAAAGTTTTCCAGTAAATAAATAAATAGAAGAGTAATCTCCTGATATGTAAACATTGTACATATATAATTTTACACATACTTGCAGCAATATAAAAGGTAGTTTAAAGCCTTATGAATGAGTATCTCATTACTAAAAGCAAGGACAAAATCAGAGATGATCCAGTTGCTGTGGTTTTACAACTTACAACTTATCACCCGAGCTGGGCTAAATTAGTCTGTTCCAGGCCAAATGCAACTGTTAAAGAGAAATATTCTCAGCTTTACACAACTTCCAACATCAATACACATCACCTCTTTTTGCAATAGACTAAGAGCATACACACAAAGTCATTTACTTCCAATTAATAGGTGACTGATAATTTATGGGGCTCATTTGCTGGCAACTCTCTGATGTTTCTCTAAATATTAAGAACAGGTACCTCTGAAGATTGTACTAAATAAAGCACCCTTTAGAATTAGTTCCTGTTATTTGCTCACACCAACACAGAGATTTAAAACTGTCACAAATTCATTAGCATAAATTTTAAAGCCCTGATTCTACAAATGCTCAGACACAGAGTTAACTTGCATTAACACTTGTGGCCCACTGTCAGCCCCTGGATAATCCCACCAGCACATCCCTGGCCATCCCAGAACTCTGTCAGTCTAAACCACCTGAAAATTTTTCTTCTTTTTTTCCCCCTGACTCAAATGCTCACACCATGCTAACGAAACAAAATGTGTTAGCATTCCTTAAAATTCTGCTTCATTAGCGTGGTTCCTCTGCTGTGGTCTGTCAAAAGCACTCTATGATCTCCTGGAAAAGAAAAATAATGCTGTTTAATTCCTTAACAGCCACTCAGATGAGGAAAGTCAAACACAGGAAAGCTATTTACAAGATCTAAACCTGAGTTCGTGCGAATAAGTTACCGATTGTTTCAAAAGTAAGAGTCATCAAGTAATTTTGAAAATATATTTTGAAGTATGATGTACTAAACATATTAGGAATCTAATTAATGTATTAACTTTCTAACTGTATAGAAGCTGGATTTATAAAAAAGAACATTGTCTGTGAAATTGGATTCCTCAGAAATAAAACCTTTTTTTATTAAACCAGACAATCCAACTTACAAAGGTACGCAGTATCAGCCCACATGGATCAAGCTGTATTTTACTCACCATACTAGAAAGGTTTCTAGAAATCATCTGTAAGCCACTTGAATTGATTTAACTGGAGACATGAGATATTTCTCAATTCAGCTTAAGGCAGCAGCAGCCAGCAGAGGAGCTGCTTAGCTGCTGAGCTGAGATCAGAGCAGACACCACCACAAGGTCCTTTACGTGAAATAAATTTCCCGGTGTTCCAAAGGCTCCTCTCCACATCACACTTCAAGCAAGAGCCCTTACATGACTCTGACGTTCTGAGCATCCTCAGCCCCTCCTGCTCAAACACCTCAGGTGGCCAGCTCTCACTGACTCACTGGATACCCTCCACAGAACTTCAGCATGGCTGCACTTGGATCACAGCCCAACACTGACTTCTACACGCCCTTCCCTTCAGTCCTGGCCTTGAGAGGGCTTTGGTGCTTTGAGTAACAAAAACCTCAGGGCCATCTCACATCTAGCCATGTCCCTGTTACCTTCCCTTCTCCAGACTCATGCACAGACTGGCTCCTCTCTTCGCCTGCTCTCACAGGCATCAGTCCAGCTTGATACAGCACTGGGAGCTTGGGCACAAGGTTCATGCCAGCCACATATTACAGAAATTAAATTTAAAAAAAAGCAAAGCTGCAGGCAGTACGTTCAGGACATTTATCTTGACGCATAAATCTTTAATTTTCCAGGAAATTAGAACCTCAGTCATTGAAAGGGCTGTAACAGGGTCCCCAGGACAAAAGCAAAGGACCCCATTTATGAAAGTCCCTGCAGCATCTACAACTGGTAAATGAAGCTTCTTCAGAACAAGTCTTGTCTTCCTTCCCAAAACACTATGAGGTTGTGAGAAAAAAACACTCACCTCAAAAACGTGCTATTTAAACCCATTCCAGCCTTTTGCTCCAGTTTCTTCTAAATGAAGCTTTACTGCTCCAAAGTCCATCAGAAATAAGTTTTTTAGCAGATAGTACTTTATGGAACTGGAGAAGAAGTATTTTTAATGCAAAAAACAGTTCAATTTAAAGATAAAGTGAGCAAGTCAAAGCAGCAAAATGCAAATGGTCAAGAAAGATAAGTTGATTTTTTTTATTATTATTTCTATGGAAGAAGTGCCTAAGATCTTCAAACAGGCGTAAGGGCCGCACAGTATTAGATAATGTACAATGGACAAGTATCATGAGAATTATTCTTACTGAAGATAACAAAAAATGTAGAACACAGAGAAAGCATACAAGAGGTGAATAAAAACATGAAGGGGTAGAGCACTTAAAGGTTAGAAAGACAGAGGCAAAGACAGGTGCATTGAACATGGGCACAAATGTGAGGACTGAACTAAATAAAAGGACTGGCTTTATTAAAAGTTAATTTCTGCTACCTCCACGGATGATTACATAGAAAATAACAATTTGACTAATTAGCTAATATTTGTACAGTACTTTGAATACATAAAGTGATATATAAGTTAATATAATTTCAATTAGACTGGAAATGAGATAGAATTATCAGTGCATTTATTAATATTTAATAAGTTCACTTCCAACAACAGCAACAAGCTTTACATTTTAATTGTGTGCTTCAAAACATAAAGCCAGAAGTGACTGCAAAGTGACTACAGAAATACTACCAAAACCCCACTCACATTAAAAATAAACAAGCACTGCTTTTTAACCAAACCAACACCCAAATTAAGAACTTTTGATTGGAAGACAAGCGACAGCACACACAGGCCATGCTTTGGTGCTTTTTCCTTCTGAAACAGATTCACCTCATGACCAGGTTGTGAATTTTTATGACCTGGCGATATTTCACTTTTTTGTGACCCTCCTCCTAAGAGCCACTCGTCCAGCTCAGAGCACTGAAAGAGGACAGAGTCTCCAGGCACGTGGGCTTGGTGCTCTCCTGGTGGTGGACAACAGGGTGAACTAATCCAGTCCCACCAGCTGCACTGCCAGGACCAGAAATAGTGCCCTTTTTAGGGAAGGGCTGCCACCCCTTGCTGAGAGTCTTCCCCAGACATTCCCAGGAATTCCCAATCAGGATTTCTTAAAGAGCATCGTTCCTGCATCCTCTTCCACACACTCCTGTCCCCCCCAGGCAGACCACATCACGTGGGGCCTTCCCTTGCAGATTTCTGCCACAGGCACCAAAACCAAACCCAGCTTCCAATGGTCTGTGCTTCCCCAGGAAGCCAACTGGGAGCTAAACCAATCCACACGGCAGAACCTGCAGGCTAGAAGTGCCAGCATCACCTGGACTCATGTTGGGTTTCGCTTCCAGAGCTGTCAGGGCAAAGCCATCAGCAGTGAGTACAGCATCCAACACCTTCATAAAACACAGCAGCAGCTACTCTTTACCAACCAGAGTAACTATAATTAAAAGGAAATAAAACTGCACATCAAACTGAGAAGCAAAGGAATTTTTAAGGATGTGAAATAAGTTCTTATTCATTTAGACAACCTCTATTTGATGGCATTTTGAAAGGAATTCTTGAAAGAAGAGGAAAAAAACTGGAGTGCAAAAAGAGTTATTCAAAGGTATTTTTTTTATTTGCCTTCGTTAAATACTATATAACGTGCTCGTATTTGAAAAACATCAATCAAATTTATAGATTCGTGATAAATAGTTGTAATTATAGCTGCCTGAAAATAATTCAGCTGTCACGTTTACCCTGTCAAAGTAAATAAGGCTGTCATTTTAGTTGATGTGTGTGACTTGAGTAAACATTTCAAAGCATGAATTTTGAAGTAAGATTTTCTCGCTTGAAACAATTGCTCAAATTAATTTTCCTTCCAACTGTAATTTATTATGCTTATTTTCTTAGTAAGCACAAACTCTTTAGCTATTTAACCAAAGCATCTTGGAGTGGATTGTGGTACATAACTCATTAATCATGCAAAAATGTACAACTAAAATACATGATCTTTTGACCAGAGAAAAAAAGTGTGATTGGTACTGCTCCATCCTTATAGTTGTAGTACCTCAAAGCATTTAAAACACTTCAAATTTATTTTTATACCACCCATGTATAGTTGGAAAATAGCATCATTCCCATTCCACCAATGAAGATCTGAGGCAAAAACATTTCCCACAATTAATAAGTGAATATTTTTAACAAGTGTTAGGCTCAGTTGGATGAGCTTAAGCTGATCCCAGCAAGGTGAAGACAGACACTAAGGAAGCTTTCTAAAGACAGACTTTGGGGGAACAGACATCAGAATATATTGGTGATTGAAAATTTTCCAGCTGTGGGCAACAGAAATTATCATATTTCAGTCAGACCATTTTTAACTCAACCTAAGGGGAAAGAGTATGTTACAACTTTTCAAAAGTAAAATGACAGAAACTGGGTTATCTGCTTACATCATTAAACAATTGAAAATACTACCTGATCTTTAAAAAAATAAACACACAGAAGGTACTTGGAAAACTCCCACTTTCAGGGGATCCGTCACTGAACTTATTGTTAGATTCACTGTGCTGTCTTCTGTTTATTAGAAGTGCAACACTATCAAAAATGAGTATTTCAACAAAATATTTTGAACAGTTCTGTTCAATAACAGCTTAAAGACAAGACTTTTCGTCACTTGGCTTCTGGATTAATGAAAAAAAAAAAATCTCTCAGTAGATTGTCAGCTTTCAGAATCAATATTTTTTTTTTTCTGAGGACATGACAATACTGCTAATATTATTGGCAAGTCATTATTTTGCCTACCTATTAAATAGGCACAGTGCTCCTTAACATCTTTGCTAAGCATTTGAGGCCTTACATAAGAGGCGAGGTGTTAGCACTTCAAAATGACTAGCTAAAACATACACTTATTTGATTCATGGCACTTAGGAAAATAACCTGGTTTTCTCCAACACACGTTTATTTTAGACTATATCACTGTTCAGTACCGTAAAGGCAAGATAAAAGCAGTAAGACTGCACTGACCTTTTCCTTAATGTAGACTCACAAACCTTCACCACCCTGATGACCTCTTTAACAGTCCTTCGGAAATCATGCATTCTCGCCGCCACTAGCAGAGCTAGAGAACAAGGACAGAAAGTTAATATCAAAAAGAGGGAAACTTTCTGAAGAAAAGCAGAAAACAGTCAGATAACTATACCCTCTCTTGGTCCCTGCCCTCAGCCAAAGAGCTGTAAATGCTGTTATGTTCAGCTGTGTCCCTGAATACTGCTGATGGACTTGACTTCACAAACCTTTGCTTTCTACCCACTAAGCTGAGTGCAAGTTGCACCCTGAAAAACACTGTGCTTTAACACTTGGGAAGCCATGGTTATCTACAGCACAAGAACATTTCAGTGATCACTTATTTTCAGTTACCATTTTTTTAGCAGAATTCACTGAATTCTGTCCTGAATAATAAGATCTCCAGAGACACACTGAATGTGCCTAAGCTGGTCTCCTTATTGCTGCCACTACTATCCTTGTCTTGCTGGTGCCCAAGTGCTTTCCTGCAAGCCCCTCTACACAGCCAGAAAACCAGCTGCATTTACATGGTGTGTTAATTCAGAGCACCAGCTCTGTTTTGAAGCACAACCCCCACTCATCCTGCAGTAGCTCACTGCACAGATCAGTTTTAAGCAGAAAAAAGTGCTTTTTTATAGAGGAAAACTAAACTAGAGTTCCACTTCTGGTATGTGTTTAAAGCGCTCCTAACAGGAACATCAGGGCTGAACTAACAACTGGTCATCCAAGCTATGTGTGGCACAGACTTTTAAAGCCAGGGCACCAAACTAAACCCAGTCCACAGTCCAACATGTGAGCTGCATATTGGATGGATGGATGGATGGATGGATGAATGGAGGGGGCTCAGCACCACCTGCTTCCATCTATTGATCCATGTCTGTTGAATTAAATTACTTGCTCATGTGGATACAGCCCATGTAGCACATCAAAGAGCAGACTGCTCTCCCATAGTCTATACTCAAATTTTTAGCAATGTGCAACTATCAAGTACTATTAACAATAAGGGGCTAGAAATGTCAAAAAAATTGCATAGTCCTGGGTTCTCAAAGGTTTGAGCATTACTTCTCTTTCATGCATACACATGTAAGATCTTCAAAGAAAATAAAGCACATACATGAACTCTGTGACTACCTGCACTCCTTCTTACTCTGACCCCATTGGCTACTACCTTTTAACCTGGCCCTCCCAAACCCATAGGTTTTATGCAAGCATCATGACAGCGATGGATCTTGGAAAAAGATGAAGACAGAGAGAAAAATAATTTCACAAAACAGGTCAAAGAGGGCACTTCTTGCATAAGACTCTGTGTAAAGACACAAATCAAAGTACTTGTACTAATGGTGTCATTTTAGCTGACAAAAAAACCTTTTAGCCGCTAGAGCCTGCAGAGTGGGGGCAAGAAAAGTACCAGAAAGGAGCTGAAAAAAAATTTCAAACTGTCAGCTACAAAGGGTCTGGGCAAGTACTGCAGGAGCAAGGGCAAAAATGAAGTTACAGTTTCAGCAACTATTTCGATGAAGACCTATATAATCTATAGGTGCCTGACAGAACAGAACCCCTGGAAGGTGGACATCGGCAATTCCAAGGGGAAGCCCTCGTTTGTCCCAGGCTTTCCCATCCCACCCGCTGCAGGGGCAGGGCTCTGACATACCCGCCCCGCAGAGCCCCGAGGGCCGGCGGCCGGTGTGCATCCAGTCCCTCTTCATCCTCTGCAGCAGCCTCAGAGCCGTCATGGACACCTCGTGGTTCTTATCCCCGAACTCCAGCATGTGTGCGAATCGGGGAATGTACAAACACGGATCTGCAACACAAAGTAACACAATTATGTCTAACCCTAACAGGGATTTAGGAAACGCGGCGCAGCGAGGCTGCTGCGCTTGTCTGGCTTCACCTCAGCAAACACAGACTGTGCTGCTGGGCAGATCCTCCACCACTAAGCTTTAGAAGCCCTTTTTGAGAAAACCTAAAACAAAATAACTTCTTGCTTTATAGACAGGAGATCTTTAAAACACTGCACAAACATTCTTACACGCTTTTCAGCATCCAAGGCTGCACATGCTGACTTGTGACACGTGAGCGATGTTACTGGTATCAGGGAAATCATGCCCAAAGTGAAGCATTTACAAAAGCTTTTGCAGAATGACATGATTTGGGCCCAAAACTTCTAACTTCTCTCCCAAAACTTCTAACATCTCTTGAAAAGTAACAAGGTAACTTGCGTGTTTCACCTCAAACCAAACTACCAGCTAAGCTTGAAAAAAAATTACTTGCTTGAAATCCTCCCTAACAAAAATCTAGTTATCTTCAAAGTCAATTCCAGCAGCTTCCCAGACTCATATTCCAAGAATACAAAACATTGTTTATTACAGATACTAAGGCAGAATTCCAGCAGCATAAAGTGCTGGAACCAAATTAACATCATTAGCACTACGACAATTTACATGGGCCACAGATCTGCCTCCAGATGTATGAACTTATTTCAAGCGTTGGTGTTATCAGCTTCAAACTAACCAAAATATGTCAGTACAGATTGTGCTCTGCCTAAACCAATTTATAATTTATCAAACAATCTTGTAAAAGCTACACTTAACACATGTTTACTCTTAGTTGAGATATCAATTTCTCATTTCCTGCCAGCCTTTTATCACTTGACCGAAAATCCATGATGTACGGTAAATTGTTAACTATTAGTCTCAACTCAATTTCCTCTGCTGATCCCCTATGTGAGCACTTAAACCGATAAAGATGAAAATTCAGCTCAAAACGCTAGAAAAATCTTAGGGATTTACAACTAATCAAAGCAGTTTCATTTAGCACCAAGTCCTAACAATGATGCCCTGTTGCTATCCATAATTACCAAGATCACACCATAGGCGATAATGCCTGTCAGCCCTGCAGAAGCATTTAAATGAAAGCACTTACAAAGCAAGAACTTCCAACTCTCAAACTGAAGAAATTCCAAGCTGCAGTCCCTTCCCAAACATAATCTGAAAAATCAAAGGCTTAGGAGAACTTTACCAATCCCCATGATTCTAAGGACAGGTGTTCTGCGCTTCCAAGTATGATTTTATGAAACTCTACTCTAGACAAATGACATATTCCAAATTCAATAACAAAACCTCCAGCCTTTCAGGAGCCATAGCCTGGCTATACATTTTAACTTTGCTCTTGGCACTACAGGAACACGTGCAATGTTACAAAGCAACGCCTGGTTTGCTTTTCCATCTCTTCTTATCCAGAGAGTGCCCAGCTTCAGCTCCTGCAGCCACCAGAGCAGAACACACAGTATCCTGGCCACATATTGTTATAAATATACATCACTTATTTCCACTCCCCCACTAGGTTGAGAATCATAAGGGTAAGGAATTCTAACATCAATTCAAAGGGAGATAATTGAATATCTCCTCTGGGTCTGGCCCTTATTCTTGCCAAAGTCAGTGGCAAGTGCTGTACCCATGGCATCTTAGTTTCTATCACCAGCTTCAAAAGGTGTTTCTTTATTTCTCCATTCATTCTTTCTACCTGGCCCAAGCTCTGGGGGTGCTAGGGGATATGGAAGTTCCACTGTACTCCTAAAGCAGTCAAAACCCCTTGAAGAATCTTTCCTGTAAAATGAGTTCCCCTATCTGAGTCTATTGCTTCCACAATCCCGTATCTTGAAATTATTCTTGGAAAACACTTCAATAACTAATCCTATAGTTGCTGAAATAGTTGGAAATGCTTCTGGCCACCCTGTTAGCTCACATACTATTACCAGAAGATATTTAAACCTTGCCACTCAGGACATTTCAGTAAAATCCACCTGGCATCTTTGGAAGGGACACAACAGCCTAAGGCCTCCCTCCCCTGGGGTAATTTTCTTCGTAACCCTGTTATTTGCTTTAGCACAAATCAAGTAACCTTCAATAGCTCCCTATGGAGAGGTACAACAATTACACTTACCTTTGTTAGGGGTACCCTCCAGTAATCGGATTGAATTAATAATAGTAGTACACAATGCAAACAAATAGGCTCACCTTTAGGGAAACATATTTTCATTTATTTCTCGTCAATCAATCCATTATTTATGTGGAGTCAAACTTCACAGGACCAAACTTTGATCAGTTTAATAATACTACCAATTGGAACAGAATTATCACCATTCTAGGAAACACATCAGATGTAAATTCACAGCATACCTCACCAGACTGCAAGGAGCAACTCTCAGCTGTCCCTCTGGAGCTGGGTTTCAGAGCTGAATTTTGGGAGCGTTTACACATTTGCATTGTAGCTATTCTGATATTTCTGCTGGCACTCATGCCCACAGGTCATTTGACAAAACATTGCACATCGTTAATTTGAATTCTGAAGCTACCAAACAGTCAGAAAACGAATACGTGGGTGGGTTTTAAACAGCAAGCCTTAAAATAACCCAAAAAAGTAAGACAGTGAATATATAAATCAGAGGCTGAGCCCAGGTTAGCACAGACAGGTCCCGCATGGATGCAAACATTTGAAAATAAATAAATAAGGAATGTTAGAGGCTGCAAACCTCAAACACATTGCTTCGTTCCAGGGGCACCACACCAGCACGGGTGCACCGAGGGCGCCCTGCTCGGAGGAGCGGTCCCCTTTGACTCTGGGCTGCAGAGGGGATCCTCCACATACGAGCAAGTTACAGTCGAGCAAAACACCGCTGGTTTTCCTCAAAGGGGATGTTGGGGGCCGTGAAGCAGGTCAAAAGAAAAACTTTATTTCACGTTTTAAGAAAGTAGCCTGTGTTTTGCTGAAGACTTTCCCTTCTCTCCTGATCCCAATTTTGACTCGGAACTCGGACTTCTGGAAGAACTCTGATGCCACACAAGAGGATGTAAGAAGGATGTAAGACCAATTTCGAGCTGCGCTCGAAAGAGTGCTCCCCACCGAAAGCGGCAGGCTCGCAGCGAAGCAACAGCCGATCCAGCTAGAGATCCCCCCAGGGAACTGTCACAGAAGGGGGACGGTCTTCGCCGAACGATCCCGGAGGATGGGTGGGACGGCCCGAGCGCGGAGGGCGCGCACAGGCGGGGCACGGCGGCCGCAGGGAAAGGGGAGGAACCCCAGCAGCGTCCCCGGGCTGGAGCAGCCCCTCCGCGGCCGTGCCCCCGCGCCCCGGGCGGCGGCCCCGCGGGGCGGCGCGGCTCCCCCGCCCGGCGCAGCGCGGAGCGGCGGCGCCCCCGCCCGGGCCGCCCGGGGAACGGCGCCGCTCGCTCGGAGCCGACCCCCTCCGCCCCGCCGCGGTGCCCCGCGCCACCCCGCGTCCCTCCGCGGCCGTCCCGCTGCGGCCGGAGCGGGCACCCCGGGCGGCGCTGGGGACCGATCGCGGGGGCACCGCGGGGCTCGCTCCCGGCGGACGCCCGGCGCTGCGCACGTAGGCGCGGGGGGGCGGATGACGGGCGGGCGGCGGGGCGGGGGGCGGCCCTTTCCCCGCCGCGCCCCGGCGCTCGCCATTGGCGCGGGCGGCAGTGACGCGAGGCGCGGCCGCTGCCTCTTAGTGCGGGAGGAGGAGGCAGGGCCCGGCAGAGCCGTGCCGAGCCCGGCCGTGCAGCGTTGTATCCCACTGCCAAGGGAGCGCCCGGGGCAGCGCCGCATCGCTCCCGCCCGCCGCGGAGGAGCCGGGGCGCGCCGCGGGCAGCAGCGCCCCTGGCGCGGGCGGGAGGAGCGCGGAGGAGCAGCAGCAGCGGTGGCGGCCGCCGCGGGGACCGGAGCAAAGTTGGTGCGAGCGGCGGCGGGGCCGCCCGGGAGCGGGACTGCAGGGAGCCGCCGCCTCGGCTCGGCCCGGCTGCCGCGGATGTGCCCCCGCCGGGCCGGGAAGGACGGAGCGGAGCGCTGGCAGCGGGGATCGGGCGGCTGGCTGCGCTTCACCCTCGCCGGGCTGCTGCACTCGGAGGATTTGTGGATTGACTCTCGCTCCTGACCCACCGCCTCTGCCGGATTCCTGGGGTTTTGTTGCTGGATTTTGGCTTTTTTTTTTTTTTTCCTTTTGGTTTATTTTTTTTTCCTTTTTTTATTTTTTTCTCTCCCCGTTCCTCGGGGAAGGAACTGCCTGCCGGCCCCGCTCGGGCTCCCCGCTGCAGTCGTGGCAGTGCCGTGGAGGCTGGGACCCCCCTACAAGCCAAGGTGAGCGCTGGCACTGATCCGACACAGCATCACCCCTTTCCCCTCGGAAAGGTGCGTCGGGCCGGTAACCAAAGAGCGGGCACACACTCCAAAAAAACCAAAGGCCACTCTGCATCTAGAAGCGTACAAAATATCCTGATAGTGGGACTCGCATTTGGGATCTGTTAGTTGTCTTGCTCATGCCACTGCCCCCTGGTTGCCTCAATGGCAGGATCATGAAGTGTTTGACTTTTTTTCTTCTGCTTCCAGAGACCTTAAAGAAGTCCAAAAAGAGTGTGAGGTCAAACGGCAAGGTGCCAGGATGCTATGAGATAGTGCCCCTGTCCCTGAAGAAGAAGATGGCTGCAGAACTTTACCCTGCCAGCACCAACACTAACATTGCAAACAGCAACGCCGCCGCCGCCGCCACCGCTGCCAACAGCAAGAAGAACGCCTTGCAGCTCCAGCAGAGCGCCCAGCCGCCCCCGCCGCCCCAGCTCCAAAACCTCAACAACAACAACTTGGAGAGCGCCAACTGGCAATCCTTCCATCCCACGCTGCGGGAGAGGTAAGGGCCAGGCCCGCCGGACCCTCCCCGGGCGGGCGGGAGAGCGAGAGGCGCCCGCCCTGTGCACCTGCGCCCCGGGCAGGCCTGAGCGCAGGGATGGGCTGGAGCCCCGGGGGCCGCCGGCGGGAGGCTGGGGCACCGGGCGAGGGGCAGCCCGCGGCTAACGGGGCTTCTCCCCCCTCCCCTGCTTGCAGGAACGCGCTGATGTTCAATAACGAACTCATGGCCGACGTTCACTTCATCGTGGGCCCGCCAGGGGCATCCAAGAAAGTTCCTGCCCATAAGGTTTGTGCAGATAATTTTTGGCTTTTTAATGCTGCCGTGCAGGTCCGCCTTCTAGCCCCTGCCTTACAACTAGGTTGCACTTTTTTTTTTTTTTCTTCTAATGATAGCTCTTTAATCCCAGAAGTAATTCACATACACTGCAATTAAAGGGACCAGTGTAAGGCAGTGTTCTGCTTCCACTGCAGCTTGTAACTTTGGCTAAATGTAGCTTTTAGGAAAGCCAGCATGCTCAGCCGTTCCTGATCCATGTTACTGAGGCTTCTCTCTCTTTTATTTTCCAGTATGTTTTGGCAGTTGGTAGCTCTGTCTTCTATGCTATGTTTTATGGCGATCTCGCAGAGGTCAAATCTGAAATCCATATACCAGATGTGGAACCTGCAGCCTTTCTAATCCTATTAAAGTAAGTGGCCACTATAAGTCTGCTAATTACATGGACAGAATCAAAGTAGCTTATAAAATATACATCTCCTAATTGACATTGTGCAATATGCACTTATTGCTGTTTACTTAATGTGCTGACAAATATCGAATGTCAGATTCACTGCCAGCAAAGACGACTATAGATTATTTTCATGGCCTAATTTTCTTTTTCCCTGAGAAACTAATTTTTTTTCATCCTTCTCCCCCCCCCACCCCTGCTAATGTAGGTACATGTATAGTGACGAAATAGACCTGGAAGCTGACACAGTTCTGGCTACACTTTATGCTGCCAAGAAGTACATCGTGCCGGCCCTAGCAAAGGCTTGCGTCAATTTTTTGGAGACCAGCTTAGAAGCGAAGAACGCTTGTGTCCTGCTGTCTCAGAGCAGGCTCTTCGAGGAGCCAGAGCTGACGCAGCGCTGCTGGGAAGTGATTGATGCTCAGGCAGAAATGGCACTGAAGTCAGAGGGCTTCTGTGAGATAGATCAACAAACACTAGAGATCATTGTAACCCGGGAGGCACTCAACACCAAGGAAGTGGTAGTTTTCGAGGCTGTTCTCAACTGGGCAGAGGCCGAATGCAAAAGGCAAGGGCTGCCGGTTACGCCACGCAACAAGAGGAATGTATTAGGGAAAGCTTTGTACTTGGTGCGGATTCCAACCATGACTTTGGAAGAGTTTGCCAACGGAGCTGCCCAGTCCGACATCCTCACCCTTGAGGAGACTCACAACATATTCCTATGGTACACAGCTGCAAATAAACCCAAATTAGAGTTCCCCCTGACGAAAAGAAAAGGACTCGTGCCTCAGCGCTGCCATCGGTTTCAGTCGTCTGCGTATCGCAGCAATCAGTGGCGGTACCGGGGGCGATGTGACAGTATTCAGTTTGCCGTAGACAAACGGATATTTATAGCAGGACTGGGATTGTATGGGTCAAGCTGTGGCAAAGCTGAATACAGCGTCAAAATCGAACTGAAGCGCTTAGGCGTTGTCCTGGCTCAGAATCTGACAAAGTTTACCTCCGACGGCTCCAGTAACACCTTCTCGGTGTGGTTTGAACACCCTGTGCAGGTCGAGCAAGACACCTTTTACAATGTAAGTGCTATTCTTGATGGTAACGAACTCAGTTACTTTGGACAAGAGGGAATGACTGAAGTGCAGTGCGGGAAAGTGACGTTCCAGTTCCAGTGCTCCTCGGACAGTACCAATGGAACCGGAGTACAAGGAGGACAAATACCTGAGCTCATTTTCTATGCATGATGCATTTCACCTTGATTGTATTCCATTGCTGCAATGATGCACATTAAGGGATTTTTCAGTTTTCCTACGAACTCTGCAGCAGTATGGAATGTTACGCTACTTACCTATCTGCTACATCAGGCTATACAAATAAGTGAAGGAATGCTCTTGAATTTAATCTTATTTTATTTATTCATAAGCTATTTGACTTAATTATTAAGACTGCAACATGCAGAAAAACGTTAAATTTTGCACGTACTGTGCATTTATTTTGTATATAGATAACTAACTTGCAGACTGCAGCTGACTCAAACAGAATGTTCTAAACTAGAGCAGTTTACGAATCTGTGATATATAAAACATTTTTACTTGCCCTAAATCCTGTGTACTTGATCTTTGCTGACCTTATGGCTCGTGTGTGTTAATTCATGTACAGCTACCACGGGTGATGCTGTGTGCATCCACACCCAGCAACTAGGAAAGTTCCCTCTCTTGACAACTGAAACTATCCATCAGCAGCCTTTAATTTCCCTTCATGAGAAAAGGAGCTGACATTTGAGGAAGCTTAGGGTTTTTTGTGTGTTGCCCAAGCTGAAGATAGACAAACCATCAGTGTAATCAAAGCTGATCCAAATCATCCTGTGGCTATATTTGAAAACTCCTAATGCCCCTTCACTTGCAGCATCTCTGTTAACCTCCAGCCTGCCCACCAAACAACAACACTGCCACTTGCACCTGTCAAACTATACCCCCTCCTTGAATGGCCGGAGTCAAGACACACAGATGAAGTTAATTAATTCAGTGACAGGGCTGCATCACAAATTTAGCCCAGGGCTGTATTATTGGCAGACACTATCTGAATTTACATCCTATCCTTATACAGAGCACCAGGTATTATAGAAATTCTTACAAGAAGGTGTTTAGGTTAAGATTATTAATTAGAAATAAGCCACTTAAAAAAAAAAAAAAAGCTGTTGGATCTTTCTTCCTGCTCTGTGTTTTTTGGAAAACACAGTCTCAGACATTATCAGCAATCATTTTATGCTAGCACTTTTCTCAGAAAGTGATGAAAGTACTTATTTTTTCTCAAATGTCTCATTATCATACAGCTGAGCCAATTAGAAATATTTACTGGATTTTATAAATCTTGGGCTGAGCTTGGAAGAGAGCACTCAAACAGCAGTCTAAACCAGTATTTTTTCCATGTATAACAAGTACCTCTACATCTAACACGTTTGCCTTTTCCCAAGCTGCATTAATTCTCACCTTGAAACTGAGCTGCAATGCAAACCCTGCCTGTTTTGCTCTCTCAGGAAAAAAAAAAAAAAAAAGACCAAAAAAGTAATGAAAACTAAGAAGGGAAGCGAATTACTGAAAACAAGACCTCTGTAGCAGAGCTGGAGCTGTCGCCGTGGCCGTTGGCTGCGTGGTGCCTGGGCGCTGCCGTGGCGATGCTCCGTGTGCGAGCTGCTGCTCCCCTTGCTGCAAAGGCAGCATCCCCTGCCAGCCCAGTATGGCTGAAGGGGTGTGCCTGGGTTGTTCTGCAACACAGCCATCTGATTCTCTCTTAAGGAGAGTGGGAGTGAGAGTGGGTAAAGATGCAGGCAGATAATTCCTACACAGAGGTGGATAACAGTCACGAGGCCTCACTATAAATGCATTCTTTTAACTGGAATTGGCACAAATTCCCTTGGCTTAAACCCACAACCTAGAGAATGGCTTCTATATCCTTTCAACATGTTAAAACCCACCTTCCTATCACAGTTTGATTTCAGTGTTGACTTATTAGAAGTCATTCATATGTTTGGAAAAAGTTGCTCTTCATTTTCCACCAAGCCGCTTAGCTACAGGTGATGGACAGATAGTAAATAGTAAATTTGGCAAATACTTATCAAATGTTGCATCTGTGGAATTGAAGCGTGACAGGCCTGTAGGAGCTTGCTGACACACACAAATTTGTTACACGTCACTCCATTGTCTTAGTACAGCCCAAATTACTCTTGGAAAAAACAACAAAACTATTTTGCAAAATAAAACAGCATCCAAATAGCTCTTATATAAAGGAGAACATGCTCTTATAGTCAGCAGTGCTCCTCTGCCTGGATTGATTCACTATAGCTATATATTCACTATAGCTTCACTATAAAGTTACTACTTGGGTATTAATATACAATACTATGTATATGTATATATAATGTGTGCGTATATATATACACACACACACACTTTTTTTTTATTTTTTCCCCAAGGAACCAGAGAAAAAAAAGACTCAAATAGTCAAAAGTCAAATTATTAAAAAATACCTATGGCTGGAGCATTTATGCAGAGTTCTCTGGCCAACAGAAGGAAAGTTCTTCCCAGCACATAGACATTCACCTATTAAAAGACAAAAAAAGCATTATGTAAATCTTAAGCCACAAATGTTTTAAATAGAACATTTATATGGAAAGGAGAAAACCCCAACTTTTGAAATCTTAACCTGCTTAAAAAAATTCAAGTTATACAAGCAATATTCATACGTACAGGATAGTACTCAGTGCTTGTCAAAATCTGCACAAATTAGCATTGTAAATCAAAGCATAAGTTTATACTGAAAAAAATTATAAAAAGTTGTTCATCACGCTCTTTAGTGGGCTTAGTGCTGCTCTGTAGTAGTTTTTCAGTTGTCAAATTACGTCATAAGGCATTAACTAGACTTCAATGTAATATCAGTACATATAAAATGTCATTTATCTTGTACTATTACAAAACCCGAGCAAATACAAGTCAGTGCAAATTTCAGTTCTGCATGATCATCTGCAGTAGCATAATTAAGTATTGCACAAGCACACACCAAACCAAGGAGCGGTGCTCCGTGCCCCAAGGGTTATTTGTCATATCTTGCTGTTTGGACATTGCTTCAGATCACATTAAAAACCAAAAATTAATTAATTAATTAATTAATGATCAGAAAAGCCCTAAACCACACCAAACCTGCTCAGGCACCAGGGACAGAGCTCTGCTCTCCTTCACTGCTGCACCCAGGAGGATGTAAATTGCAGGGAAGAGTTACCCCTCCATACTCTGATTTGCAATTTATAGCACAGACAACCATATTTGTATTTTACAAGTCTGAGGAAGTTTTCTTTCTCTATCTTAAGATGTGTTTTTGTGGTCAGCAAGAAAGGCAGGATATACTCCAATTCCCAATCAGTCTCAAACATTCCCACGGAGCTCCGTGAACACCTTGCTTCCCTCAAGGCATATGTAAAGGTCAAGGTTAATATAAAAAAAACTCCATCCTCCTACACTCCAAGCACGTAGGGTTTTGGTTTGTTTTGAACAATAGTATTATACTCTATTGCTTTTATGGAACAAAACTGCCCCTCTCTTTCCTATGCCTGGATAGTGAAGGTGTTTACTTTGCAGTCAATTACACAGCCGGGTGATGATTATGGTACAAGCCTGGAATTAAAAAGCTGTTGCTCTTTCCATTTCATCAAAGAGCTTTGCCAACCTTAGTTTAAAAGCAGGCTTTCTCCCAAGTGTATAGATGGTTCTACCAAACTAGCTAAAATATATGTATCTCAACAACAACCACCCCCAAACAACTGACATATCTTCACCTAGCCCTTCAAAATGTTTACATGAAAATGTTCTTAATGTGTATTTTTCTCAAATATAGAAGAGATCAGAAATTAGAACTTCAAAGGAACCCTCAGAGCGATCACATATCCTGAAAGTGACTGTGCAATCAATTATACATGATATGATGGTAATTCATTCCATATTTAGTGAAAAGTGAGTGTATTCCATGCTGCGTCTGACCAATGATTTGACTGGCCTGGAAGATGCAAAAATATAGCCTTAAATTTTACTGCCCTTTTTCTTCCTGAAATAGCAGACAACATAGAAGCACTATTCTAGGGGGAGGAAAAGAGCCAAACATACCCTCGGAATGAGAAGTCTATTTACTAGGAAATAAGTCACTGAATTTTCTACAGAAAAAAATACTGGAGTCTGAGAGCACGATTTTCCATGAGCCATCGAGACAGAACAGATACCACTAAAGCAAAATGTCTGCAGTGTTTCAGTTGGCTTTAGATTCACTGCAAGCTCAAAACGGGTTGTTTTGACCTTTTGTCTAAAAAATATTAACATAAAGAATGAGTGTTTGGCTGTAATTTCAGCCTTCTAAGCTGGACGACCAAGTTACCATAAATCCTCAACCTCATCACTTAGATCTTGTTCTGCAAGGACGATTTCACCGCACAAATCAATAAAGTTACTTCAGTGGAGCCAAGTACGTATGACGTTTCTGTTAGAGGCCTCACAAACTCATCTAGTTCTCTCATATTAATCTAGAACAAAAAACATAAAACTCTAATCCAAACAAATATTTTTCCTTCTACCCTTTTTTCCTTGTCACGACATCCAAACACTTGATGTTTGTCACCATCAAGCCACGTCACTCTCTAAGAAACTCCTCCCAAGCAATTTTCCCATAAACGCAATAATAAAGACCAAATAAATATGAAGAGGCATAAAGAAGCAGTTTTTTTTTTCCTAGTGAAGTTCTAACAATCAAAGTGATTGCCAAATTAAATCTAAAGCAAAGACAAATGAGTAATAAATGTGCTCAATGACTATTTAGCCTTTCCTTGGCGTAACTAAAGGTCTCCTGATCTATGGTTTATTTGAGAAGCAATGCACTTAAATCGAACCTGCTTTTCCACTTCACCCACATCATCACTGTTTTATCACTGACTTCAAGGTGCAGGCAGTGTATTTGCACAAAATAATAAATTAAAAGAGAAATGGTAAATGAGGGAATTTATTTCTTTTGCTCACAAGCCCATTTCTTTGTAGTTTCTGGTTACTACCAATTTAGAAAGAAAGCAAAATATACAGTACAGTCCATGTTCTGCATTGATTTCCTCATGAAGCTCACACATTTTTAATGCCAGGGTCACAAAAAGAATCGGGAATATTTAATTGCTTCCAGTTTTTCTGGCAAATCAGTAGGAAAAAAAGACTTCAGGCCCTCTCAAACAATATGTTTCTCAGCTTTGAAAGTTAACAGATATTCACAGGTTCTGGGGCACTTCCTATACATGAAAATTAAAGATGGCATAAAGTTCACCCAGAAATCTGTAATGCCACTGAACTCCTGCAACATGGTATTAACATCTCCTGGGTTTAGTGGAAGGTGGCCCTTTCACTAAAATTTTATTCCACTATCACTGATTTCAACTATTACTCACACACAGATCCCGTGATAGAAGAGATATGATATAAAATAGGCATTTAGAGAAGGACTTTCTTTACTCTCATCATTTGGTTTTTCTGCACTCCATTAAGCTTAGAAAATTAAGAGAATTAATTTAGAGGCCTACTTTAATTTCTAGTTCTTTCTTCATTAAGAACTTCTTATAAAAATTCATATACTCCAATCCATCAAAAGCTTAACGTTCCAAATTTAGAATCATATGACATTTGCATTTATAAAACCTAATTTTATATGAGTTCTTAGAATGGCGAATAAACAAAAATGCCCTTCTAAAAGGATGTCTCTGGCTTAAACTTGAATTGGCACAGCTTTAAAGCTTACCACATCAACTTCAGCCTTTTTTCCCCTTAATTTAAAAGGATCATACTGAAAACCAGTATTTCTCCAAACTCTCCCCAGTCAAAGCTGTTGAAGTGAGACAATTGTTTTATAGACTTTCATAAGACTTGTGCTCTTTTTTTGCAGATTTTCACCAGATATTAAAATTTCCTAAACTTGATGCAATCACAAGGTTCAAGCATCAACACCTAATGCAAAAGAGGGCTGTCAACCTCTCTTAGAGAGGAGATTTTAAAATATCTGCAAACCCCGATAGTTTTTACCATATTCTCTTACATTCAACTCATATTTAATACAGTAAGTTTACCAGCATGCGGACCCATCATGGATTTTTAATTTAAAAAAAGGCAAAACAAAAAAACCAAGTAGCTTCTTTAGCAGGAAGACATTTGTCAGACAAAGAAGTTTGTGCTCACTAAGCCACTGCAAAAACCTCTTTTTACAGGAGATCTTAAGAGTCTCTAAGATGTTGTCCTTTACCAATAGTTAATTTCTGTTCTCATTATCACACACATTATGTTAATTAAAAGGGGCATTTAGTGAAGGAATGGCTTCCAATTATTCAGTTACATCTTCACAACAAGATCCTTCTACTTGTTACGCTCTTTGCCCTTCACAGTATTTTTTGGAGACAGTCTTTTCATTTCACATCTGTCAGTCATCAGACACTGATTTCAAAGGGACACTTCCAGAGAGACTCTTACCCTTTCATAATTTCCTCTTGCTTTCACATCATGCCTGATCTGTTCACAAATACCAATATACTTCCACTTTCAGAAATAACAACAAACACCTCATTTCCAGTAACACAGGAATTCATCAGTCTAACACCTTCCAGAATTTTAAACTCTCTTGGGGAAAAAGGGACTCTCCCATTCATACAGTTACCAGGTCATGTTAACTTCTGGACAGTAGCAAGAAATAAAGCTGCCAACGTTGAATGGAAGTTTTTGTTTGACCATAAGCTCCATAAAGTTATAAATCAATAACCCTTCCACAAGCAATTTCCAAGAAGGCTTTTCACGACCATAGTGTGGCATTCTGGCAAAGTACTACAAATGGTGACAGTGGTTAAGATATTCCTCTAGAAAGACAAAGACCGGGCAGTTGGAACACGATGAGAATTCACACTGTGAAACATCCATGGCTGCTTGCCTAAATAATTAAGCAAGCATGAAAAGCAAATGAGTTTTTAAGGAGAGTGTCTGTTGCTGGGGAAAGAGGCACCTGTGGTTATTTGATTCATTATTAACATTTCTAGTGTAGCAATGCCTGAAGGTCCCAACCAGGTTGTTTAAATTAACTCAATCAACAGCAGTTTGCATAGGGGCAATAAAGGCAAATACAGTCAACATGTTAATAACTTTAAATGAACAAAGGGTATTAAAAACTGAAGCAAACGAGTAGAGTCTTTAAAAGAATACTTTGTTTTACCTTTCTCCATGCAATAAACTGAAACTTCCTATTTTTTTTTGATCCAAACTGCTTTTAGAGCAAAAGGTAACGCACAAAAATACAAACAAGTAGCAAACTCAGCTTGTCAGGCTGTCATTCAAAAGAAACACAGATCAAAATTAAGCAGCTTCCCTCTCATACTGGGCTTTAAAACACTGCCCTCAGTCTAGAGACTCCAAAGGAAAGTCTCCTCCTGCTTATCACATCTATGGCAGTCCAGGAGTTCTTCCTCCAATACCACAGCAGTACAATAAGCCACTATCAAACCATCTATGCAAGAAAGACAAAGAGTAATAATTTGCAACAATCATAGGGGAGTCAGGGAGCCCAATGCTGCCTTTAGATTAAATAAATGAAAACAAGTGTTCAAAAGTAACTTAAAGTCCTTCTCGACAAGCAAGTACTGTTACTTGACTAGACTGACTGCAGATGAAGAAATATGGGTGAGAGTTGTGTTTTGAAGTGGAAGAGAGAACAAGGAAATACTAATTACTGCTTTTTACTTTCTTGTGCATCCTTCCTTACCTGGAACCACAGTGTAGTTCAGGTTGGAATGGATCTTATCAGGTCTCCAGCCCGACCTCCTGCTCCAAGCAGGCTCAGCCACAAGAACAGACCAGGTTGTTCTGGATCTTGAGAGCCTTGATGGATAAAAACTTCAAAACTGCTCTAAACAACCTGTTTCCACTTGGCTGTCCTTATAGTGAAGAACCTTTTCTTGATATCAAGTAGAGACATCCCATTTTAATTAATTACATCCATCGCTGGTAATTTTCCTGCTGCACACTCCTATAAAGAGCCTGGCTCTTTGAGAACATCAGCCTTGTTTAACAGCAGGACACATCACAAGGCATGCTAAAATTTATATTCCACTAGGCTGGAACTGGGGATCAGAGCACTGCCAACCCCTCTCCCCAAAGCCTTTTAGGACCCCACTGCAAAGACCACGACACTGGAGATGACAAGAGACTTAAAAAAACCCCAGCCCTTTCTGAGGATGTGAAAGGCAGCCTTTCACCACAAGGAGATCAAACTTCAGCCAAGCAGGTCTCCAGGTGCAAGGGATGGGATGCTTGGAAAGACGGGAGAAAATCTAAACTTGGCCAAGGCTAGACAGGCTTTGCAGCTTTCCTAAACAAGCCAGGCCTGTCGCTTAGATTGGACTAACAAAAAAGCAAACAAAAGGCCTGATTGCAGACCTCTCTAAGGACTATATTTGCAAGTAAAATGCAGGATCTGAAAATATAAGCAAGTACTTTCCCTGTCAGAGACTGATGACTGGTCGTCCTTCCAACTCCATCAACAAGCAGCACGACTGCTCGGCACAAGGAAGGCACCCGATTTGCAGCAGTGTTCTGGATATTTTCAGTTCGTCTCAGATCATGTTTTGAAGTCCAAATGAATCAGAGGCATTCTGGATCTGACAACACTTTTCAACAGGAGATTTCCAAGACATAAAATGTAATTCACGTGAAGATAAAACACCAAGGTAATTGCCTTTCCAATTTAAAAAAAAAAAAAAAAAAAAAAAAAAAAAAAAAAAAAAAAAACAAACCTTTTTGTCTTTTCCCAAGATGGCAGCAATTTTGAAGCTCCAAAAGTTATTATGAAAATGCAGCAGTTCCCCAGTGGAACAAGACAAACTCCCACATCTCAGTCATCAGCATAAGAGGAAAACTTATACAACTTTTTACGCAGACTGCCATTAACAGTGAAAATTAGTCTCTATTGCTAAGTTTTAGCAGCACAATACTATCCTAAAAAGCACATTACACTGTAGGGGACAGCTTTTTTTAATATATATATTTTTTTAAGTCCCAAAGTAACTCCAGAAAGATAGGAAGAGAGGTTGTACAAGTACAAACCAGAGCCTAAGAGGTCATGCTTAGGATTCCTCTACCCCTTTTTTTTTAAAAAAAAGAAAAGGCTAAACAGATCATCAAGAAAGAAAGAAAAGAAGACAGGTCTTTAAACAAAAGCTGAACTGCAGGTAACAGCAGATTCAGGACATGGTTTAGTGATGAACATGGTGATGGTTCATAGCTGGACTTCGTGATCTTGGGGGTCTTTTCCACCCTTAATGATTGTATGGGGTTTTTTGCCCACAAATGCACTGAAAGCTATTTCAGGGTGTTCAGTAATTCAGTCAGTAGCCTCCATGAAGACAATCTGTAAGGATGTTTCATGTGGTGACTTTCTTACAAAATTCCTGCAGCCAGATGACAAAGAGCCCTGCAGGTCCCTCACCTCCCACTGCAACTGAGCTGCATCAAGAACATTCTGAAGAAAAATCTCAACATTCTCTATTAGTTTCTAAGCAAGAGTTGATGCAGGTCAGCAGTAGTTAATTTTTTAGACTTCAGTTGCGATTTTTTTGGATATAAAATCAACACCTTTCTCATTTCAACAAGAAAATCAGTTGCCTGGACCACTATGATAAATTTTGTACCGATGAGTATGAACAAATTAAATACCCTGGAAAGATAATACCACTGCCACTCCTACTACTGCTCCCAACTCTTCTTCCTTAAGGACATTTATATCCCAACTTCACGACGGGAGAGCAGTCCTTGAAAAAAAGAGGCACTTCAAGGTAAAATAGTACCATTTAATGAACTATTTTCAATAAACTAATTCTTTTTTAAGTACAGGGTTTTTTTGGGCAAAAACTGATCTAAAGCAGAATGTATTGAAATTCTCTGCCTGGGCCACAAATGCTTTGCTACCAAGGTGGTTTGGTTTACTTATTTAATTTTTTTTTGCTTGGTTCGTAGTTGTGGTTTTCTGTTTGGTTTGTGGTTTTGTTTGTGGGGGTTTGTTTGATTTATTTTTTTTTTTTTTTCTTTTAAACAGCCTTAGGGTAGGAGGAAAAAAATATCAAGCTAGAACCTGAAAAACTCATTTATGTATTCTTCAACAGGACTTTCTGGATAGGTAGAGTTAACAATAACATTTAACATTTCTGTTTACTCAGATTCACCTTAAAGAAGCCATAAAATAGAGCTCATCAGAAGATACAGTTAAATGCAGATCAAGATACTGAAATCTTGGGTTTTTCTCTTTCAGGGGTTGATTATTTCCCTACTAGTAATGTATTTCTGTCTCTCCCATCTCCTCAGTTACCCCTCTTTAACCTTTTGTTCCTCAGAAGTCCCATCTCAGCATCTTTTCTGGCTGGAATTCACAGAGGGGAAAAGACAAATCATTCCATCTTTCTTGTCTCTTTCTGCTGACAATACATCTTTCCCTTTTCCTCTTACAGATACAATACCTCTTCTAGTTCACATTGTGACTATTCTTCATATTACTGTGATCATTCTATTTCAAAACCATCACCATGAAAAATTACCCGTGTTTAGAAGGAACCAGACCTCCCATTCTACACTTGTACTGTTTGCTTGTGAGCAATCAAAATAATTCAATCGGAGTTTAGAAAAAGAGAAGAAAGTTACTAAATTTCAGAATTAAAGATTCGTTTGATTATTGCAATTCCAGCAGATTGCTTCAAGCAATAAATAGTCTTCAGAGGGATGCCATTTACCAAGACAGCTGGGAGGACAAAAATAGATGCAAGTAACCTACTCGCATTGTATGTAAAACAGTTGTAACAGAGAGAACGAGGGTAAGACAACATATGTCAGTAGAGTTTTCTATTTCCACAGACAGAGCAAGTTCATATTTCTCTCAAAATACATTTTATAAAACACAGTTCTGAAGTGCACTAATATGTTTACACAGCATTACCTACCAAAAAGGTTATTTCTGTCTTCAACAACTGTTGTTTTAAAAATATGCAGCATCTGACCCCGCGTTACTCAAATTTCCAAACCCAGTGATTTTCCACTGAGAATTTTTAGAGAAAAACTAAAACATCTTAATTAAAAAAGTCAAATTAAAAGAGAGTACAATACCTGAAGAAGGTCGCTGAGGTCAAGTAACATGTCTGTGAAAGAAGTCAAGGAACATACATGCTTCTTGAATGTGACAATATTTCTTAATTTCATTTCATTAGCAAGCCAAAGAAAGGGAAGAAATAAACCCAGGTTAACTGTCAAAGAAACCAAACATGGGTTAGGTGAATTCACCAATTCTGCTAACAGCCAAGACCCAGTTAATTGTTCAGCTGCCCAAATCACCCTGCCAGCATCTGCTGAATTTACTGCTCAGCTTGCCCCCGTGAAGTGATGGTCTCAAGGAACAAGCCAACCACTTGTGTGACCTACAGTACTCACCACATCCTGCAGCCTAAGAAAGACCCAGTGGTAAGGGGGTCCTCTGCTCTGCTCAGAGCCCACCTGCAGTGCTGCATCCAGCACCAGGATCCCAGCACAGGAAGGACACTGAATGCTTGGAGAGGGTCCAGAGGAGGCCACCTAGATGATCAGAGGGATGGAGCAGCTCTGCTATGAGGAAAGGCTGAGATAATTGGGATTGTTCAACCTGGAAAAGAGGCAGCTTCGGGATGATCCAATTGCTGCCTTCTGGTACCTGAAGGGAGCCTGCAAGAAAGATGGAGAAGAGCTTGCAGTGACAGGACAAGGGGGAATAGCTTCAAATTCAGAGTAGGGTTAGATTGGATATTGGGAAGAAATTTGTTAGTGTGAGGGTGGTGAGGCCCTGGCACAGGTTACCCAGAGAAGCTGTGGATGCTCCATCTCTAGAAGTGTTCAAGGCCAGCTTGGATGGGGCTTGGAGTGACCTGGACTAGTGGAAGGTGTCCCTGCACATGGCAGGGGGTGGAATGAGATGATCTTCAAGGTCCCCTCCAACTCAGGTTGTTCTATTGTTCTTTGGTAACTAAAACCAGTAACAGCATCAAGACAGAATACTCTTACTACACTTAAGAATATTAAGCATCCTCAGATGGAAGAGCAAACTAAGAAAACTGAAATAGGTTTCTTTTGTTCTCTTCTATAAGGACCCATCAAAGAGCTGGGAAGGGAAAACTGCTTTGGCTCCTCCCTTCCCCAGCCAAGCAAATCAGCTGTTACCTTTCAGCTTTCACTCCCTTCATGATATCCTGTGCTGCTGCAAAATATTAGGTCACCATCTACTCATTATGGGCACACTTGGAAAACATAATAGTTAAAAACAAGCCAAACCACTACAAGTTTCCCATTAGATTTAAATGAAAGCAAGCACACTTATGAATGCATTGTCTAAACAGCACCAAAAACAGAGAGGGGGGGGGGGAAAATAAAAAAGGCACCTTAAAGCCCAAAGTGCAAAGGTGCCCTTTTACAGTTGTTAATGAGCACATGCCGGATCTCCTATCAGCTACTCAGGTGTGGCCTTACCTGTTGTAAAAAGGTTCTGGTTTTATTGTTTTATTATTAAAAGGAGTGTCAAGGTAAAGTGTGAGAGAAGGGGAGAGAGCGAGGCAGGCAAAGAAACGTATGCAGGGCTGTGTATGTGAGTTTTTGTACGCAGCAATGTGTTAAGAAATCCAGCATTAAATAAAATGCAGAGACATCAGTGTAGTTTGGTGCATACTGTGGTAACATAAATATTAGTGAATGTTCTTCAAGTAAGCCAGAGTAATAGAGAGCACATTTCTCCTAAACATTATCAGCTGTGGAAGGAGAGTAATTCAGATAACGTAATCAGTTTATACATAAACATTTTCCTTGTTAAGAACTTTTATCCTTGAGCATTTCTACCCTTAGTTTGCATTTGAAATTGTATGAATGTACTCCAAATTTGTTACGAAATTTAATATATTATCTTAATATTATTTGGTAGAAATTAATTTCCACATTAAAAACCACAGCATAGCTGGGTAGTTAATTAACTGAAAATTCAGTATGGCTCTGAAAAAAAGATCAAAAATCCATTATAGGTAGTATTATGCAAGACATTACAGTGATCTGAAATTTTAACACAATAAGGAAACTGCTAACAAAAACCATCTGTAAAATACACAGCTTAGAAATCTACACAGAGAAATACTGAATTCAGTGCAGATTTTTTGTAAAAGTGAAAAAAAGCGAAAATTGAAAGACTTTAGCAATGCAATTGCCAAGGAACCATAATAATTGTCAGCTCATCAAACAGATCTAGGAAGAAATCACTATGCCAATTTTGTGTTCAAGAAATATTCCAAGTCTGAAAATGTTGCTAGCTCATTATTGTCTTGAAGTGCTTGATTATTCTACACCCACCCTGAGATACTGTCCCCAATGAGACAAAGCAAAATTGCCACTCATATCTGATAGATCTCACCATGACTTAGGATGAAAAAAAAAACCCCCACAAAAAAAAAGCATCTCATCAGTTACTGAGGCACCAAAGTGAGTAACTGAATGGTCCTAGAGCCTGGCTGCTATCACTGGAGACACGAGGAGTCAGAAAGAGCATCAGTGCCAAATGCTAATTCAGATTTCACGTGAGCCAGAGAGGTGCTTTTCTAATCCAGGCATTTCAGTGAGTCATGAAATCTGTATACCAGAGTATTCTTCAAGCTCCTCAAACTGTTAAATACGCTTTGGTGGAAAATCTAAACTTACTAACACATTACAAATGCTTAGGCTTTATTACTGTAAGGAAAACAACCCCACCTTTTTGTCCAAGAAGAAACAGAGAGCATGGGATGCATTTACAGTGATACAAGATCAGAGCTAAGGAGCTGGGAACTTCACTACCAGGGTTCAGAGAGCCCTGAATCAGTTCAGAGCTACCCTATAGATGCTTTAACACACAGTTCCTTTGCTCCTTAGAGAAGTTAGTTCACATGTCCACCAAAACTGTAAGCAAAGGTCTCAGTAAAAATGTGGCACTTCTGGATTTCATTTAAGGTAGCCTCCAGCAAAATCTCTCCCTGATTACATGTGTAGCTACTACAGCAAAGCAAAAGGGGAAACTTGAGTCATGCAGTAGCACTGGGTTGGCCTTTACTATGAATATTGTGGGCACGATTATCAGCAGGAAGTGGTTGTAAAAACAGGCCCTTGTTTTCAAACTTCTTTTTAGAGCTGGAACAGTCCAGGAGAACATACAACAGCTGAAAACAGCAGATAATACTTAATATGTATTCAAAAATTATACAATCGTAAGATAAATGTTTTCTTTGAGGCTGGAAGAAAACAATGATCATTTCACATATGGAGACTGCTACCCACATGGAAAAAAACTCCTAAAGGGATGGAAAGCTACTGGCAGTGTAGACGGACCCATGCAAATAACAGGGCACAAGGGGACTTAGGTTATAAATGTGCCTAAATTAGAAAAAAATAAATAAATGGAAAAGAAAAAGCATTAACAGTTTTAACTGCTTTTCCTTTGCTATTAATTCTTTAAGCAAGTTTCACCAAGGTATGCAACTGGCTGTCCATCACTAGAAATGTCTAAATGTTTAAATCAAGATGAGATAAGTCTAAAGGCATTATTTCAAAAAATTAAATTCAAGGGAATCCTTTGGCCAACATGATGCAAAAGGTCAGACAGAGTGGCCAAAATGTTCTTTTTCTGCCTTTATAATCCAAAAATCTGTGGATAACATGAGAGCTCCATGATTCATAGCAAGAATGACCTCATTCTCAGCACTAGAGGAAACAAAAGTTCATGAAGAAATGAATAGTACCGGAAACCTAAAACCCAAAATACCAAAACAATCATGCATTTGTACTTCAGAGAGACCTACATTTTACATATTCCAGCAATCCTAAAGTACTTTTACAGCAAAATCCCCCTGGTTTTCAATAATATCATCTAGCCAGACACAAACCTGCCATTTGCAGGAATAAACTGTGCAAGATGCTGTTAAAGTAACAACTATCATTTACAATAAAGTTGTTACCCCTCCTAAAAAAAAAAACATTAAAAAATTAAAATCTTCAGTGTCTGACAATCTACAATAATCAGGAAACCTTCAGATTATTTCATGCTGCTGTTTCAAAATTCTTGCACTGTGCAGGATGTTGTATCTGGGAGACCCAGGCCCATATTAAGAAGCAGGGAGAAGACAAAGGGTCTAGTATTTATTTCAGTTAGTTAATTAGGTTTTGTAAGTTACCCTTGGAGCATTTTTACTTGTTTTTACAAGCTTACTACAAAAGCAGCCATATCATCGAAGGAGGACTAGTGGCAAGGAACTGTGACTGCAAGCCACTCAGCAGAAATTTGACATCCGTAAAAGTCCTGCTGACTGTAATGAAGCGACACCTTATTCAGCTTAAGCGGAAAGG